>NC_134580.1:24011048-24329381 GCF_037038515.1 Microtus pennsylvanicus | reverse complement strand
TTTCCTAGTCAGGACCCATGCCATCACAGGGGTCCTAAGAGGGAAACCAAGGCAGAGTGCACGATGGGACAACTTGACCTCTGGAGTTTGGGGATGGAGGAAGAGGGTCGCTCAGCTTCCAGGAGTTAGAGAAAGCAAGGAAACACATTCCTTTAGCTGTTTTGATCTAATCTGAGTAAGATCTATGCCAGACTAGAAGTTTAGAACCTCAATGAAATCAATTAATATACTGTATAATGTTGTATTAGGAGTAGCAGGCTACGTTCCTGGCACCCGGCCGCCCGCACAGCTAGCTTTATACCCGAAATAATTACACGGAAACTGTATTCTTTTAAACACTGCCTGGCCCATTAGTTCCAGCCTCTTATTGGCTAGCTCTTACATATTGATCTAACCCATTTTTAATAATCTGTGTAGCCCACGAGGTGGCTTACCAGGGAGGATCTTAACCTGCATCTGTGTCCGGCAGGAGAATCATAGCGACTCCCTGACTCAGCTTCTTTCTCCCAGCATTCTGTTCTGTTTACTCCGCCTACCTAATTTTATGTCCTATTAAAGGGCCAAGGCAGTTTCTTTATTTAACCAATGAAACAACAGATAGAAAGATGACCCTCCTCCATCAGTATAAGGTTCGTTTTTCCCTCCTTCTTAGACTTAGCTCTTTATTACTTTCTTGTGAAATGGAGATTAGCAATACCAGCCTTTTACACTGTTACAAAGATCAAAGAATTTGCAGTCACCAAGCATGTACCACAAGAGTTCTTAACACAGAGCAGCTCATCGCTGCTGTCTCCCCAGTCATCTCTAAGTACAGTCCATTGTTTGTTCTTACTGTTCCTGTCTGGAAAACCAGACACTCAGTTGGTAAATGTCTTCTTATTTCTTTTAAGACCAAGAAGGTCTAATATCTTGTCGTTGGACAGGTGTTTTCATATTCTGCTCCCCAAACCGGACAAATAAAGTCTACCATTCCTTTGTTTCCTCAACCCTGTGATTGAGTGAAAGAGCTAGCAAGGAGCCTGGTATGAAACCCAAAAAGGCATTCTCTGCTTGGACCACTGCCTCAGATACCACATCTTAACCTCAGTCCTGGTCAGTTGTTTGAAAGGAAAATCGAATCCAAGCAGATACAGATGATCCTGCTGATAGGTGGAAGGAGGAATAGATGCTGCCTTCTTACTTTATTATGCACAAACTCCTAGGGAAGAGCCTGGCACATGGCTGACACTGTGTCAGTCAAACTGACTGAGGTGGTAGCTATGAGTAGAAAAGTGGCCAGATATTTGATGTAGAAGCAGTGATGGTGTTGATGACGGTGATGACGATGATGGTGGCGATGGTGACGACAAAAACCTAACCTGTGTATACCATGTGCTAAATACCTGCTAAGTGCTTTGTATACAAGTCCCCTCATGGCTCCGATTGGCACTATTAGTAAAATTTTTACTTGGACATAAAGACACTGTTTCCTCAGGGCTTGCACTTAGTAAGTTCACAGTAAACGGAGAAAGCGAACCAGAGAATGCTGACTCAGCAGCCCTCTGACTTGATTTTGTCATTTTTATTTAAAGTGCTGACTGAAAATTTGAGCTCCTTTTTACTAACCAAAGGCTCATAATTGTGCTTAGGGTTGAAACTGAATTTTCGAGGGTCTAAGAGAATTCAAAACTCCTGGGGAAGCCACCCCTCTCCTCTGTCGGCAGGAGCAATGGAGGGGGTATTAATGGAGACACTGAGAGGGAAAGATGTGGACTGGACAGCAGGCCCGCCCTGCTCTGTGGAGTGTTTACCCCTTTGCTATGAGTGTGTTCTAAGGCAACTTTACTTCTGGTGTAATAAGTTGTATTAACTTTATGCTTGAGTGAGTTATCTTTCAAGATAGAAAAATGTGTATTTCCAGGAGTCTTTTTTCATTTACACATGGAAGTGTACAGGAGGTTAAAAAATGGATTTTAAGAGCTCCCGTGATGGCTAAGAAATTGCTATTTCACTCTTGAAAATTGCCTTTTCTACCAAAAACACTGAGCCAAGAAATCAGACCATCTGATTCTGCTGAATTGGAAACATTACTCAGGTGCTGAGATGCCTCCAAAATTTGGCCCCCTTTCTCCCTGACATTATAAAAATTAAATCTTGGATTTTCTCATTAGAATACTTGATGGAATAATGCAGAAAGTCAACTTTTCATTTATTTTAAAGATTGTAGGCTCCAAAATACCCTGAGACTTTTTAAAACATCTATTGCGGTGAAATTGCGATAACTCTACTGAGTCCCATAGTGGGTAGACGCTGGCATTCTAAATAAACTCGTGAGCTTTATGTGACTAGCTTAGTCTCCTATTTTTAGCCCATTGCTAAAGGCGTGAAGACAAGCAGCTGTAACAGTAACTGCAGCTCGGTTCTTTTGGGTATCTCAGGTCTTTATAGCCATCCGTGTTCCTTCTTCCTTTAGCAGCAACAGACAATTAGTTACTCCTCTGTTACAATGGACTGTGGGAAAGTGAAGATGCCTGCCAATCAAATCTGCCCAGTTTGGGAAGAAGTGCTTGTGCATTGCTGGTGTTCACACGTGCAAAGACCTGCTGCCATCCCCGTTCTTACCATCTCGTGGTCATCAGCCAGACCCTGGCCTCCTTCTGTTGCTGAATCCAAAGCAGAATCTCTGCTAGCAAAGTTGCAGTGTGTAATAAATGTTGAAAGTTAGGGATCCTGAGGGAAATGACATGACAGCACTTAGAAGTAATCTAAACATAGATATTAGAATTTCAGGGTTCCAGCTGTGACTAAGAGCGGGTAAGAGTGTTACCCATCGCTCCCCAACAATAGGAACAGATTAGATCATCCACAAAAAGCACACATTTTCTTGGATCTAGGAAATGAATCCTCAAAGAAGTCAACTAGCCTGGGGTTAAGGGAAGGCCGGTGTCATAAGGAAAGACAAGGGGAGAGAGAGAGAGAGAGAGAGAGAGAGAGAGAGAGAGAGAGAGAGAGAGAAAGAAAGAAAGAAAGAAAGAAAGAAAGAAAGAAAGAAAAGAGACAGAGAGATCCTGTCAGGGCTAAGAGAAAGACTGGGTCACTTTGCCAGCAGTTAGGAAGAGTTCTGTTAAAGACTTGGATGAATTACTGAAGTTTGGATATGGGTACTACTGAAACAAGGATGAAACATATCTATCTGTAGGCTTTTTTTTTTTTTACATTGGCCACAGTCACAAGGATTGTTAAGAGTAGGCCCAGAGGGCTGGAGAGATGGCTCAGTGGTTAAGAGCATTGTCTGCTCTTCCAAAGGTCCTGAGTTCAAATCCCGGCAACTATATGGTGGCTCACAACCATCTGTAATGAGGTCTGGTGCCCTCTTCTGGCCTGCAGATATACATACAGACAGAATATTGTATACATAATAAATAAATAAATAAATAAATAAATAAATAAATAAATAAATAAATATTTTAAAAAAGAGTAGGGCTGGAGCCTAAAGAACACTTAAATTTATAATCAGACTGGGAGGGGGGATTATATTATAAAACAGCCAGGATCCTCTGCCTGAGTCCTTCTCTCTTTGAGTAATGAAGGCCTTAAGACACAGAGACAGCAACAAACCTTGGAAATCTCAAGTCTTTGTTGCTGGAGGATGGGTAAAAGAAAACCTACAAAATGCCATTTTGGGCCCTCACCATTTGAGACCCCTTTTGTAGTCCATAAAGGAGAGAGAGGCAGAATCAAAAGAAAACCTCAGCCTGGGGACCCAGAGAGACAAGAGACAACTCTTACCTCTGTCACACCGTCTCCTGCCACACCAGACAATATTGAGAACAAAACCAGTTAAGGTAGGCGGGTCTAAAAGAACTGATTATTATGTTAAAAAGTATTTTTGAAAATGATGTACAAATGTGCATAACTATTAAATCTCACTGAGGACATGGAGCCCTAAAGAAATGGTCACATGAAAATGAAAGGCTGGGGGAGGGGGGTTGGGGGATGGCTCAGTGGTTAAGAGCACTGGCTGCTCTTCCAGAGGTCCTGAGTTCAATCCCCAGCAGCCATCTGTATTGAGATCTGATAGCCTCGATGGTCAAGCAGGCATATATGCAGGCAGAACACTATCTACATAATAGATAAATAAATAAATCTTTTAGAAAAATAAAAGGGGAGCGAGACATAGCCAAGACAGCAAATGCTCTTAAAAGACTCCTCAGTGGACTTGACACATTTGAAAGAGTTGGAGAATTTGAAGCTTAAAGACAGACCAATAGCCAGGCAGTGGTGGCATATGCCTTTAATCCCAGGATTTGGGAGGCAGAACTCTGAGTTCAAGGCCAGCCTGGTCTAAGCGCAAGTTTCCAGACAGGCAGGACTACACAGAGAAGCCCGTTTCAGGGAGGACTGCAGGGGAGACAGACCAACCGGCACTATCTAAACTGAAACACAGAAAAAGGAGCAGGTGGGGAGGAAAGCAGCCAGAACCGAGCATTCCGCTGGTTGGACGAGAACATGGCAGCTGACATATGAGCTTTGGAATCCCAGAAGGAAAAAGGAGTGAAAATGGAGCAGATAAATATTTGGAGTGATAATGGCTGAGACTTTCCCAAAAGTAGTAAACTGAGAATTGAGTACATTGCTTATCAGAGCTTTGCAAGTCAGGGAACAGTGTACGAAGGCCTTAAAAAGTTACCAGGCAATCAATAGAGGTCAACTTAGAATTTAAAGGAAAGAGCTATCAAAATTGAAGAGTTTCTTTAAAAATAATAAAAAAAATTAATTCCTAGTGTAAAACAAGTTAAAGGAATTCCTTCAGATTGAAGAACACTGATAGGAAGTTTGCCCTGTATGGGGGCTGGAGAGAGTGATTGCTCAGCGGGTAAGAATGCATACTGCTCTGCCAGAGGAATTGACTGCAGGCTCCAGGAGCCATGGCAGGTGCCTCACAATCACCCGTCACTCCAGCTCCAGGGTTCTCGTATGCCCCCTTCTGGCCTCTTCAGGCAAACACACACATGACATCACTCACACAGACATACATGCATATGCTTCTTTTTGTTGTTGTTTTTGTTTTTTGAGACAGGGTTTCTTTGTGTAGCTTTGAAGCCTGTCCTGGCACTCACTCTATAGACCAGGCTGGCCTCGAACTCACAGAACCACCTGTCTCTACCTCCCAAGTGCTGAGATTAAAGGCGTGTGCCACCACCACTGGTTGATAGACACTTAAATAATATAAAATCTTTGAAAAAAGTTTGTTCTACACAAACAATTGAAGATCTCTGAAAACAGTTAAAAATAGTATGAAAGTAGTAGAGGCAACCAAGAAATAGCAAGGCTGCTTGGTTTAAAGGGGCCTAAAAAAAAGCATAGCTGTGAAGAGGAAAGGGGATAATGAAGGGGCGAGGGGTTTTGTTGGGGAGGGAGGCAGAAAGATTGTAACAGCGGGCAGTGGCGAGGACTGCGGCAAAACAGGCTTCATTAGGCACGACAGAAACATTGAACTCATGAACTCAACGCAGATATGGTGGCTTATACAAGACCTGTGCATATAGCTTAAGGCTATGTAGCATTAATTTCTTGGAAGAAAGCAATAGCATCATATAAAAAAACAAACAAATAAAATGGCATTCTACTATATGTTATAGCAAAGCAAAAAAAAACCTCTATAGTGGTTTTTTCTGTCTTTAGTATTTTGGGGGTATGTGTATATGTATGCATGTGTTGGTATACATGTATGTGCAAGAGCACTTACTCATGCATCTGTATGCATGTGGAGGCTAGAAATCAAGTGTTGCCCCTTGGGAGTTCTTTGAGTCTCTCTCTCGGACCTGGAGCCTGCCAAGTAGGCTGGGCAGACTGGGCAATGAAGCCCTGGGTCTGCCTGTCTCCACCTCTCTAGCACTGGGTTTGCAAGCATGCACCTTCAAGCTTCCTTTTTTAGCGTGGATGCCTGGGACGAAAGTGAGGTCTTCACACTTGCACAGTGAGCCATCTCCCCAGCCCCATTACTGCAGTCTCTGTTCCCTGCTCACCCTCCTCGGTCCCTTGTGAAGAACAGACATCTGCTCAGAAACCACTATCATTCAGCGAGTTGGAGCAGTCACGCAGACATCTGACTGAAGAGTCTTGCAGGATAACAAGATGGTGCATTGCCTGATGTGTGTGTGTGAAGCTTGTGTGAGGAGCACAATGGGACAAGTGTGACCGGAACATGTCAGAGAGGAAGTGGGTGCAGGGCGATCAAGTCTGAAATGCAGGAGGGCCCAGAGGGTGAGGTCCTAGCCAGCCGTGCCATGGTAGGAAGGGGTAGGGCTGCAGAGTGCTTGCTTTCCTTCTCCAAGCACGCGCATGCGCCTCCTTTAGGTCACGACTAGTTTCTTCCTCCCAGTGAAAGGGTAGCTGCATGGAAGAAGCTCCCGACCCTGAATTACGGCGCATTAGTTCATGCTTAACTGTTTGAATGGCTACCTAGGCCTCAGCTTTGCATTTCTTAGTGCACAAGATGCTGGTTATCAGGCTGTAAGTCACACTGTGTGAGTTCTTCTCGTCTTTCAGGGTACAGATGGCTGGGAATAAACAGTGCCTGGGAGTGACCCGTATGCTCATTTGGCAACAGGCAAGCAATTCTACAGAACACCAATGAGGGTAGTTGTGCAAAGAGAAACGACAGAGTGGTCTTTAAGGGACAAGGGTCATTTTTCACAAAGTTGCCACCATCAGTTAACAGACAGTTGCAGCCAATGTCCCTCAGCCTGCTCATATGAAGGAAACATGGTTTCTGCCCTAGAAGGGCTCCCAAACTAAACCGCAGCATTTGAAGGAGATCATGAAAAGCATTGGCGTGAGCTTGGGAATTCACCTACAGATCTGATTAATCTTTTGTGACAGAATTGGGGAACCTATTACTTTCTCGTAGCTTAGGGGAGAAGCTGCGGCATCTTCTGGGAGTTCAAGAACTAGACCTTGAGAAGCCGTGGGAATGAGATGAATTGGTAGAAAACAATAACATTTGCGCAGCTGGACCATCTGGTGCGTTATTCAGACATAGCTGAGTTTGTCACCGAAGGCAGCCATAAAGCACCAGAGGAAGATAAGAGCTGACATCTCCCCCTCATTTTCCAAGGCTTAATTACTTTCCTTCCTTACGTTCTGGAAATGAGAACTTCATTTGCAATGGCCTCGGCATTTTGTAAAATGCAATCCTTTTAAAGGCATTTCAAGATTAGAGACACTTAGGACAAGAATATCATATCTTCATAGTCCACTCTATGTGTGCCCTCTTTCCGCACCGGTACAGCTGTGCACTTCTGTACAGAGAACACCTGCTTTAGCTGCCAGTAATTTAAAGGCATTCCATTCCTTAGAGTGATATAACGGGGCTTCTCTTGTTTGTTTTGGGTTTTGAGACAGGGTTATGCTGTGCCTCAATCTTGCTACCCTCCTGTCTCTGTCTCTGAGTACATCTTGCTTAAGTCTATCCTTGAATGCAGATTGTTGATATGAGTCCCAGCTCTTTCCTACTTGGTCTGGGGCAAATCGCTCACCCTTTGGAGGCTTCAGTTTCTTCATCTTAAAATAAAGATAATTCTAAGTGCACTCAGTAGATTTAAAACCAGAGCGCATGAAGTTGAGGGGAAGTAATTGTGGGGTAGGGAAAGAATGAAGGGGAAAAAATGGGGGTGGACTCAACCGAAACATATTATATGCATATATGGAATCTTCAAACAATATAAAAAAGTTAATAAAGGCAATCCTCTTCTAGCGTGTGCCTCATAGACTTGTTGAAAGAAACAGGTGAGTTAATTCAGAGTTTAGACCAGCGAGCGTCACATAGTAAGAACCGTACGCTGCTTTGGTCAGCATAGCACCAATAATAAGAGTTTCTGCTACCCAGCCGAGTGGATGGAACGCCACTTTCCAGTTATTTTTAGACTGACAGGACAAAGGTTTCGCCCAGAAGCTCATGAGCAAGACTATGCTTTATACTACGGATAGAGAAGATTCATCAACATTACTCCAGCAGCAATGAGCATGACTCTCTTATTACACTATGATTACGGATCAGGTTAGGCTCGGTGCTTTCTAGTCGGCAGGCATTTGCTGAATTCCTCCTGCTTGAATGAAATGTTGAGGATCCAACAGGGAACTCGAGGGCTGCTTCCTGCCTGGGATGAAGATGTTATTAATGTTCTTTGGCCATGAAGAAATTGAGCCCTGGGGCTGGAAAGATGGCTCAGTGGTTAAGAGCACTGCCTGCTCTTCCAAAGGTCTTGAGTTCAATTCCCAGCAACCACATGGTGGCTCACAACCATCTGTAATGAGGCCTGGTGCCCTCTTCTGGCCTTCAGGCATACACACAGAATATTGTATACATAATAAATAGATAAATATTTAAAAAATTGAGCCCTTATGAATTTAAACAGCTTATTTGTTACCCGGTTACTATGTGAAGTTTCTGAAGAGCCATTTGACCCCAGAGTGTGTGTTCTGCCCACTCCATTTTGCTTTTCCCTTGGCAGAGCAATAAAGAGAATTGGAGATTCAACAATACGGGCACATTTGGGATTGTTTGACTATCATACAGAATAATGTTGGTAATGGGTTGTAATGCATTATCTTCAAATAACAACACAAAAGCCCAAATCCCGAGTCATAAAGAGATGTGGCAGCCGGAAGAGAAGGCTCTTGTAAGACAGACACTTATGTAAAGAAAAAAGGAGGGCCTGGAGGGATGGCTCCATGGTAACAGCACTGACTATTCTTGCAGTGGACCTGAGTTCAGTTCCTAGCATTCACGTGGTGGTTCACAACCATCTGGTGACTCTAGTCCCAGGGGACACAAGCCCCTCTTCTGATTTTCAGGGGCACCAGGCATTTACATGGTGCACTCCATGTATGCTAAACACCCATGCGCATAAAATAAAGTAAATCTAATTTTTAAAAAAGCAATTGTGAAATTGGAGAGCTTATCATCATTTCCAAACCTCAATTTAATAATAATCGATTAAACCAAGTATCAGTAATGAATCTAGTTATTAGATAAAATCATATTAGGGATCTGGGTGTTAACAGTCTTTCTGCACCCCACTGACTGTGTTTTCCTTATCAAGTACAGTTCAGTGTGCATTGGTGTGGTTGTGGAGCAAGAGAGAGAGGGGCGAGAAAAAGAGATGAATAATTTAGGGAAGGAATATAGATGTTTTTGTGGGGCTGGAGAGATGGCACAGCTGTTAAGAGCACTGGCTGCTCTTACAGAGGTCCTGAGTTCAATCCCCAGCAACCACATGATGGCTTGCAACCATCTATGGTGGGAACTGATACCCTCTCCTGGCATAAAGTCATACATGCAGACAAAGCATCCATATACATAAAATGAAATAAGTAGACATTCTTGTAGTCTTTCCCCTTTGGACATTTTTAGAATTTGAGGACAGGAAAAATGCTGAACACTACAGTTCTTTGCAGACTAACTAAAGCCCAGCAACTGGCTACATCCATAAGCAGCACTAGGGAAGGTGGAAGTTTCCTTTACCTCCAGGAAGACGTGTTCACTGCACAGTTTCCAGAATCGCAGGTCTTTGCATGCACTGACGAATAGAGTTTAGCTAATGTGTCTGGATTCCAGTTTCTGAGAAAGCAAATCTAATTACTCTAACTCTGGTTCAAATTCAGTTGGCTCTAGGCTAGTCACCAGCAATGGCATTGCTAAGAATGTTTTAACTGTACAGATACACTGTGGAGCCAGTGTCTGGGGTGGGAAGGGATTGAACATCTGCTGGCTGGGTCCCTCCAAAGGGTCTATCACAGGGGGTGTCTGCTGAGCTACATTGTCATGAAGAGCGAGTGGGGGTTTGCCAGGAAAAGCAAGTGGGGTGTTGGCAGTCAGCTGGGGAGTGGTTCCACTCAGACATTGTTCTCCAAGGAGAGGAACACACAACATCTGCTCACGACATGCACAAATCAATAAATTAAACATCTACTAACTATTCTATATTATAAACTAGACACACTGGTTCAGCCTAATGGGTATGAAATGAAACTAAGTCAGAGTTCGTAGATTCCCTTCCCTGACCCCATGTTTTATGAGCTCTATTTCTCAACAACTCAGCAGTTTCTATTTATGGCTGGGACTCATTTGTGGCCATTCCCACATTTATTAGCACCTACAGGGGCTTTTAATTTGGTTTCATAAAGCAAAATGAAAAAAGTAATTAAAATCTTTATGCCTACTTACTTCGGAATGAATTGTTCTATAGGTTCTTATTTTCTCCATTGACGGTTTGGACTTGCTAGTCATGAGTCTGTTCTTGAAATTAGCAGACACTTGATGTCTCTTTCCTTGGAACTGGCTCCCATTCTCGGCTCTCCCATGAGTTCTGTAGTTATTGTTTGGAATATTGATCTTCTAGCACTTTTGCTTCTTCTTTTCCTTTTCAAGCCTTTTTATCAGAGACTTCTGTCCTGTAGAACCAGAACGTGTAAATATATCTACACTTTATCTGAGGATACACGGCATATGCAAACTAATAGATTATATGTCATAAGTGTCTCACTAATTTTTTAAGAAGGTAATTAAAATAAAAATAAGTGGATATAATAATAGCTTCATTAAACATAGGACTTATATTAGAATTCTCCAGGGATGAGAATAAATGGAATGTCTATATTTATGATAGTGAGGATATCATACACAATATATAATGTAGTATAGTACAATATAGAGTATATTTATATAGCAGAAAGAGAGACAGAGAAGAAAGGTTTTTAAGGATCATGACTGTAGACCTGTAAGTCCAAATCTATAGATCAGCTGGCAGGCTGGAGACCCGAGAAATCAAGTCAAGGGAAGTTCGCTGGAAGAATTTCCTCTCCGTCAGAGAAAGGCTAGTCTTTTTCTCAGGCCTTCAGCTAAATAGACAAAGCCTACTGACACTTTAGAAGGCAACCTTTATTTGAAGCCTAGTGTGTAGACTGCCTTGGCGGGTCAGTTAGTCTAGGGGTTGTAACCTGCTTGGCTGGTCAGTTATTCCAGGGTCCCAGAGAGGCGCTATCTGAAAGACATGGGCGGGAGAGAGGAAGGAGGCCAAGCTAGGTTTGTCAAAGCCTCCATTTATTAGAGTCATGGTTACAGCTTATATAGCCCCTGGATGAGGAATTTGGGGATGAGATGGGGGGCAGGGGCATGGACAGGAAGGAATCTTGCAGCGATGGTTCCAGCCGGTCGCAAGGTCATCATCCAGGAGGTTACGAGCGGTCAGGTCACAATTCCTCGGTCAGGAAGACCTGACCTCGCAAGTTGACACACCTAGTTCTCTAGATAGTTGGAATGTGGGGCAGGTTCCGCTAACAGCTAGCTCTCAAGATAGTCGGGTGTGAGAGAGGCTCTGCCAATAAAACAGTTCTAAATACCGTTGGGGTGTGAGGCTCTCTGCAAACTCCCCAGGGCAATGGTCCCTGCAATAATTTTGGGGGGAAATGACTCCTGACACTAGTGATTTTAATATCACTTACAAATGATTTTCCCAGCCACATCCAGCTGCATCAGCTGAACATCTGGCTACTGTGGTTCAGCTACGTTGACATGTAAAAGGGGTCAGGAGCTACTGTAGTCTCTTAGAGTGCCGTGATTTTTCATTCATCACAACCTAGGACCCATAGATTTGACAAATCATCGTAATTACTAAGTTATCAATGATAACACTTTCCTCTTGACCATGCATTCTTCTGGGTTTGTCTTTTCACTGGACTCTTTCACTGTGGGCAATTTCAAACTGGGTCTCCATGTGCTGGCCTTTTTACGCTTGTGCAAGCCTGATTGTGCTTAGAAACACCCTTACTTCAACTACATATACATGCAACATTTTAGCTGTTATGAAACCCTGGCTGCAGTAATGTCTTCCATCAACCCTTGCAGACATCCCTCTGTTAAGCTCTTACACTGGGTGCTGCTGCCGGGACAAAAATCTAACACTGAGCTGGTTCTTGTTCTTCTGACGGGCTTTCCCACTGGCGGCCTTTGGTGTCAGGAGCCAATTTCCTCCTAAAATCATTACAGGAACCATCACCCTGGGGAGTCTGCAGAGAACCCCACACCCCTAATTGTGTTAGGAATAGTTCTATTGACAGAGCCTACCCCACACCCAAATTGGTTGTTAATGAGAGCTATCTGTTAGCGGAACCCACCCCCCATTCCAAACTATCTAGAGAACTAGGTGTGTCATCTCCTAGTTGCAACTTCCAGACCTACTGTGACTTGACCGAAGATAACCTCCTGCCTACGTGACCAACGAGGACCATGTGACCAACGTGAACCACGCGGCAAGAGCCCAGAACCCTGTGCCCATCCCCCAACTCCTTACTCTATAAAAGGTTGTATCTCGTCCCTAATAAACGGAGGCTCTGACAAACTTTGCATGGCCTTCTTTCTGTCTCCTAGCCCATATCTTCCAGGTAGTGCCTCTCCGTGACCCTGGAATAACTGACCTGCCAGGCGGGCTACTAACCCTAGACTAAGTGGCCCGCCAAGGCAATCGACAGTGGCGCCCGAACCAGCGACTCGGAGCACGGTCAACTATCGGACGACAACGCGCAGTCCCGGGACAACAAGAAGAAAACAGAAGGTTCTGCGGCTGTAGAACTCGGACAGATCTGCAGGACAAGGTAGGCGCAAGCTCACCGTCGTCCAAAAAGATATGGGACTTTCAAGGGAAGAGAAATTCATACAGGAATTTAATCAATCACTCAGGGAGAGAGGAGTAAGAGTCAAAAACAGAGATTTATGTGTTTGCTTCATGTGTTTGCCTTATGTGTTTGCTTGCGGACTCAAAAGGGAGTCCCTCAAGATGCGAGAAGTTAGGGTACAATCCACACAGCTACGCCTGCCAAGCAGGCTGGCTGCTAGGGCTAGAGAGCCTATGTCTTTAACCCCCTGCCATATGGAGCAAAAGCTGACAGGCAGGTTTGCTATACAGGAATCTAGATTAAAAAAGCTGCAGCTTCATTTAGGACAGTAAATATGCTTCTTTTACATTTTAAAAATCTTGCTTCTTGGTCAAAAATCTTTAGTTTGTAGATGTATAAGTTTATATCTAAGGTAGATTAATTTCAGCACTGTGTTTCTGTAGGAAAGTTTTAAAATCAAAGATTGTGATATATTCAGAGGATTTTTAGAATTGTTTAGGCTATCCTGAGTTTTTATTTCTTTTGTATAAGGTTGGAGATTGTTCTTTTGAGTTCTATATTGTTCTTTCGAGTTCTGTAAAAAGTTTTGCTATAATTTTAATGTGAGTTCTGTGAGGAATGTTGCTATAATTTTTAATGGACATTTACACTGAATCTGTAAACTGCTTTCAGTGAAATTGTCATTTTTGCTATGTTTCTTCTGCTTTCGCAAGAAAATAGGGGATCTTTCAAGATTTAAAGTTCTTATCCTACAAGTTTTTCCATTTGTACGGCCCACTCTTGGGTGGGAGTTGTATTGTTTCAGCTTGAGGTCCTTTCCTGCTGCCAGGTGAAGCTTCAGGGTGGAATGCTGAGCCTCAGGCCTCTTAATTAACTTTATCAAGGGCCAGAGTTATACTCTAACAAATGATAATGGTTAAAAATAAACATTTCCGCCTTCACAGGCAGAGATGACAGGACCCAAAACGTCTGTCCTGCTTGCTTGGAATTACTCCAAGATATTTTGTGGTATTCATGAATATTAAAAAGGATGATGTCTCATTTATCCTAGATGTAAAAGAGGTACATCTGGGTTATTTTCAGATTCTAGGCTATGATAAAATGGTTCTGCTATGGGCATGGCTAAACACGTGTCCTTGTGGTATGGTTAAACATCTTTGTATTTAGGCCCAAAAGGGGTATTGCTGAGTTTTGAGGTAGATATTTGCCTAATTTTAAAAAATAGACAGAATGGGGATCCCTCAGTGCTAGGGAGATTCTCACTTGGGTCTCTGGATGGCAAGGGCCCGGAGACCATCCTTGCTGAGGTCGCACACGTGGCCTTGGTTGGTGGGGGAGGAGTTCGACCCCCAATGACCAGGAGAAAAAATTTTTTGAGGAAAGGGGCCACACCGCAGTGGTCCGGGAGGGTCATAAATTCTAAAAATCCAATGGTGGTCTATGGAGGACAGCTCCCTGCCTCTCGGGACCACTCCCAATAATCCGCTAGTTCCTAAAACAGTACTGTGATAGTTGCAGCTGAAAACCCTGTTTTTCGAGGTCAAGGTCTGGCTTTGTCTTCAGCTAATTCCTGATACAGGGTCGCTAAACAGGCTGGCCCTGGATTTTTGGTTCTTCTCTTCCTGCTGGGAGAGTCGGATTCATCCAGGATTTTCAATACTAGGTATGATCCAAAAGTGGCTGTGCCAGTATGCACTTCCAGCACCAGTTTGCACTTCCAGCAATAAAAGTTTTTTCTTTAACCACATTTTCTTAAACATAAATTGTTAACAATAATTTTTAATCTTGGTCATTTCTACAAGGATAAGATAAAATCTCAAAGTTTTGGTTTGCATTTCTCTGATGGCTAAAGGTTGTTATGTTTGAGCATTTTTAAATCTCTCAGTCATTTTTAAGTTCGTCTGAGAGTTTTCAGTTTAGGTCTATAACAAATATTTTTTGGGATTAAAATTTTTAATAACTAAGTTCCTGAGTTCTTCATATATTTTTGGAATGGATTTATGATAAGTAAAGATCTTTTCCCACTATATAGTCTTGTTATACAAAAGTTTCTCAGTTCAGGAGATTTATGGTTTCTCCAAATGTTTATGCCACTGAGGCTGTGTTTGAGATGAGGCAAAGTGTGCTTCAAAAATTTTTCTCTGTAAGGTTCAACATAATTTTTATATGCTGAGGCCTTTGGCTCATTTAAACTTAAAAAGTTTTGTATATGGAGATGGATATAGATTTATTTTCATTTTTCTACATGTTGGTGTCTAATGAGGCCAGCATTATTAGTCAAAAAATGCTTCATTTTTCCATTTTCCTATCTACAAGGCAGAGTTAAAACTTAAGAGGAGGATAGCTTAAAAACTTTTAATTAGATATACAATGGTTAAAGCCCTAGTTATAATATTCTTATAAAAGACCTTGAGCCGCTAGGTAAAATTCTTACAAACAACAGTTTCCAATAGAGAGCTTATCAGAGCTACCTAACAGGTACTCAAGCAGGTAAAAAATATAAATCAACAGGTAAAGTATACAATAATCAACAAATGCAGTATATTAATTATAATTCAGCTATGGCAAATGTGTATATTAAATGTAAAACTTATTCTACAACAGTTTTATAAAAAATGCTGTTTATGGCTAAACCTACAATAATATTTTCCAAGATCATTGCTACAATTCACACAACTGTATTTTGCTAATGTTATAGCAAAAAATCCCTTAAAGGATTTTATGCTAAATTTTACAAATGGCTCTTCTTCCAATGGAAGAACTGCGTATATGGTTAAAAATAAAAAAAAAAAAATTGTGGAGCGTAACAAGGCTCCTTCAAAGCAACTCATAAAAGGTTGCAAGCAGATCCTAAGGCAAACGGATCTGATGTGATAACACCAAGCTAACCTTTGCTAAGGCAAGGTAAAAAGGTCCTTGCAATGCATTATAAAAAAACCCGACCTATTTATATTTGGGGTCGAGGATATGTTTATGCTTTTTTCACAGAAAGAAAATAAAAGCTGGATCTGATGCTGCCGTGGCTGCAGACATCCCACAGAGGAGTTCCAGAGGAGACTGGGGAGAGGTCCTTGGTCCGGCCTTTCCTGCCCCCAAGGAGAGGAGTGCCTGATAACAGAACCTGCTACACCACTCTGCAGGGTGTCAATTCTGCCCCTAGAGAGTCCAGGGAGACCAGCCTGAGATAAGTGCCAGGATGTGCTGCTTCAGATAGCTGACTCCAGCTCACCTCACTCAGGAATCCTCTGATGCGGACTAAACATCAGACAGTTTTAATCTTTGGGACACAAAACTCATCTTAATTAAAATATTAATGCTTCTTCACTTAAGAAGGGGGAAGATTAGGGTTCCTGTCACTGTTGCTCAGAGACTGGAACTGGTGGTATTTGATAACAACAATGTATATCATTGTGCTCTTACTGCAATTGATCTAATGATACTTATAACTGCTTATAGATGTTGGGAAAGGATTGACACACGCTGTAAAGTGTTTGGGTTTAATGCATATGTTAAAAATTTTAGATTTAGATCCCTTTTACACTGCCCTAATTGTTGGCAGGCAGCACACGTAACTTTATGTGGAGTAGGCATTTAGGAAGGAGGATACCTAAGGCCAGATAAAAAGGTGAATACTGGGTTTGGAAAATGCCCTTTCTTCTTGTCTGGAAGATGGAGTTATTGGTGCCCAAAATTATATCATTATATTTTGTTTGAGGAGCTACTCCCAGTCTTTTCATTAGTGATAGACACAGGGGCCCAATGACGGGAGTTAGTGTGGATCCTCGCCTGAACAGCACACCATACAGAGGTTGTAGAAACCGGCTCAACATGGCATGGTGCCAGGCACGAGGAGTGCCCTCCACATAGCCTAAGACAGGGTGACCTGTGATCTGTTTACTTTAAATCTCGCTAGATACCTTTCATTTGAGGAGCTCCAAGGACGGGTGACTTGTGGCAGGACTTCCCCCAACCTAAGACAGGATACTGGGAATCCTAGGACGGGTAAGGGGGATAAAGACCTGGTCCCCACTAGACCTAAGAATCATAAGGCACCCCTCTGTTCCCAGGAGAGGTAAATTGCTTCACCATTCGAGAGGAGGGTCTTTCCTTGTCCCAGTCCCTTCTCTTTTAGATCTGACACCTTGGTTGGACTCTGACCTGATGCCCTTCACTTAATAGCTGCCTGTCTTTATAAAAGAAAGGGGGATCTGTCAGGAGCCAATTTCCTCCTAAAATCATTACAGGAACCATCACCCTGGGGAGTCTGCAGAGAACCCCACACCCCTAATTGTGTTAGGAATGGTTCTATTGACAGAGCCTACCCCACACCCAAATTGGTTGTTAATGAGAGCTATCTGTTAGCGGAACCCACCCCCCATTCCAAACTATCTAGAGAACTAGGTGTGTCATCTCCTAGTTGCAACTTCCAGACCTACTGTGACCTGACCGAAGATAACCTCCTGCCTACGTGACCAACGAGGACCATGTGACCAACGTGAACCACGCGGCAAGAGCCCAGAACCCTGTGCCCATCCCCCAACTCCTTACTCTATAAAAGGTTGTATCTCGTCCCTAATAAACGGAGGCTCTGACAAACTTTGCATGGCCTTCTTTCTGTCTCCTAGCCCATATCTTCCAGGTAGTGCCTCTCCGTGACCCTGGAATAACTGACCTGCCAGGCGGGCTACTAACCCTAGACTAAGTGGCCCGCCAAGGCAATCGACACTTTGGGTTTTTCTTTTTGTCTTTCATGTTCTCGAATTTGCCCATAAAGAATCTAGTTACTGGGCTTGTCATCAAGTCTAAAGTTCTGAGTTTGATCCCTGGGTCCTACATGCCGGAGGGAGAGAAGCAACTCCAGCAAGTTGACCTCTGGCCTCCACACATGTGTTACCTCGCCACCACCACATACACACAAACAATTTTAGAGACTTTAAATACATTTTTTTTGTATTTTATGTGAGTTCTGGTCTCTGAACTTTTAAAATTTGAAGTGTACATATTTTTTCCTTGATCATTTATTTATGATATTTTTGATATAGAAATTTTCGATATTTCCTTGATCGTTCATTTTCTGCTCTGTTCTGCTTTCTTTATTCTACTCTTCCTCCCAGGCTTCTGTCCTATAGAGCTCAACATTTTTGTTGCTTTTCTTTATATCTTTAAAGCTTTCGTTCTCTGGTCTTTTGGATATTTTCCCATAAGAATATTAAACCAGATTTCTGGTCTTCCACTCTACCTTTTAAGTCTGTTAATTCAGCTGTTTGACTTGTTCAATGAGTTCTTTATTTTATCGATGACTATTTCCATATGTAGGGTCTTTACTTGCTTTCCTTCTTTTTATCTCTCTGAGAAGTTTTCTTTATATTTAGATTATTGTTTTTTTCTATCCTATCTACAGCTTCTGCCTTCTCTCCTATGACTGAGATGGCTCTCTTTCCCAGTGTGTATGGTTCTCAGGTGTATTTACCCCTTCTAGGGATTCTTATCCACTGTAGTGTGCCAAATGCTTTGGCCAGTGATGTGTCCCTGGAGGGACAGACATAAAGCTTAGGTCTCAACTAGGCTATGAATAAATGTCAGGAGGACCTGAGTGTGAATCTAAGACCTCGGGCACTGCATTGCTCCTGTTTATCTGACTCTGAACACACACACACACACACACACACACACACACACACACACACACACGATGTATGCATACACACAGAGGGGAATCTCACATACTCGGAATCTGCTCATCTGTGATTATCTCACCTGCCACACACTAGCGGACCATGTGCTTGTTATGCCCAGATCCGCGAAGTCCCCCGCTAAACCAATAAAAAGACTGAGTCCCATATGTAAAAGCAAAGAGCCTTTATTCTTATACAAGTTTACAAACTCCATCTCTCTGTGTGTCCAACGTATAGGAATAAATGGAGAGCCCCGAGCTCAGTTAGAGTTGCATTTTTATAGTAGTAAAGGTGGGGGTGAGGGATTTCTAAGGTTCAGGACCTCTGATTGGCTGACATTTGTCTAGGGGTGTCATGGTGAGTGTGTGCTGGAAGGTGGTCCTAGCTACAACAGTTGGAACCTCAGGCATTTCCTTTGGATGGTCTGTTCTTGGGTGGCTCAGTTTGTGGTCCTTCCTGCAACCAGGTATTGCTTCAGAATAAACTACTGAGACTCAGGCCTCCCTTAAGCTTGTCAAGGCTGGCTCCTACTGTGTTCAGGGTCACCTGGCCCACCTGCATTCTTCTTGATCATCTTCACCCACCCAGCCAGGACCTAACACTACCCTGACTCCTGCATCCCCTGGCTACAGAGACTGGTTTGCCTCTTCCTCAAGCCCAAAGACAGACCTAGTAAGTTGTAAAATACAGAAAAAGCAAAAACCAACGCACACAGACAGACACAGATACACATATACTCACCAAAATAAAACAAAACACCCCCCCCCCAAAACAAAACAAAACCACCAAACAAATAAACAAAAGTCCTAAAACAAAACCCACAGCAAACGGAGGTTGCCGTGTGCAGGACATCTCTGCAGAACTCTGTTCTCTGGCTCCCCTTTTTGCTGACCTGTCATTTCCTCTCCAAACTGGGATTCACCCATGTCTTCTTCCGAATCTCTCTCTCGCCTAGATTCCAGATGTTCTCTCTTGCTTTCATGCCACATCCAGAGTTGGGGTCAGGGGAAGAAGTTGGTGGCTTTTGTTCCTTCTTGCTTCCTGGTGGCCAGTCTATGATCTGCATGCATGCAGGTCAGAAACACCTCCGGCGTGTGGATCTGGCCTGCTCAATGTGTCCTCTGTTGCACTGGCTCTGCCTTTTTCTCTTCTCCTATGTATGCTGTGAGGCTCTGCCCCACTCTGGCCTCTGTTTCATGTTAGGCTGCATAAGGCTGGGTGCTTTTCCCTCAGGGAGAATTAACAGTCCCTGTGGCCACAAGGGTGCAGGCTTAGATTCTTGGTTTGTTTTATGAATCTCGTGTAGTTCAGACAAGACTCAAAAACGATACGTGGCCAAGGCTGGCCCTGAACTGCTGATCCTCCTGCCTCTACCTCCCAAGTGCTGATTTTGTAGGCATTTGCTGCCACACTGAGTTTAAAATCTGGTTCTTGGCTGGGCGGTAGTGACACACATCTTTCATCCCAGCAGAGGCAAAGGCAGAAGCAGGCGGATCTCTGTGAGTTCGAGGCTAGCCTGGTCTACAGAATGAGTTCCAGGACAGGCTCCAAAGCTACAGAGGAAAACAAAACAAAAAATTTCAGCTCCTAGCTAAGTTCATCCACTATCTGAATTAGCATCCATGAGTTTAAGGTCATCCTGAATGCGGGTGGGCTTCCTGGCTTCCATAGAGAGACTCTGGAGGCTGTAGGTGACCATCTACTAACTGTATCTGCACCTGTGAGTTCAAGGGCAGCCTGGGATGTAGATGGGCTTCCTGGCTTCTACAGAGAGGCTCCGTAGGAGTCTGCATTCCCGGGGAGATTACACTAAAGATGCCAGCTCTCCATTCACGTGCTCTACCTCAGCTAGAAGAACGCACCTTCCTAATCCTCCTGTAGGGACAGATTAGCACCAAGGACAAAAAGGCCAGCAGAACAGAGTGATGTAGCCCACTAGAAAAGAATGTGTGACAGGCACAAGTTCCAGGGCTTCTGGACCTTAGCTTGGCTGTTATTATTTTGCCTTTACTAAGTCCTTAAGCCTCTGTTTCTTCACTTGTAAATAGAAATAATGTTCATTTATACACTAGAAGTTTGCTTTGAAAACAAAGGGTTATTTAAAGATTAAAAACAACCGCCCAGAACGGGGCCTGGCATTAAGAACATAATTGCTACCATTTTTATTTTTATGGACCCTCCAAGGCTTCCCAGCCATGGGGAGTAGGCACAGGAATGCCTGAATGTTGGTGTCTGGCCCCTGCCGGGCCCAGCCCATGGGCACATCTGAGGAGGGCCACAAAGATTGGTGAGTGACTGGGACAGGATGTCAGGGTGTCAGACCAACTCATCTCCATCCCCTCGCTCACCCTCTGCATCAGGACACAGATCTACTGGAAAGCAAAAAGATATTAATGATGCTTACATACTTGATGCGTACATTTTAGCATCCGGATTTAGGCAGTCTAGCATTAATTTAGAAGTATTGCTTTTCCCCCGTCTGACAAGTCATGAAATACTTTAATCAAATGCTTCCCCTGCAATGTTGTGATTTCACAGCTTGGAACAGCCCCTGCGCAGCGCTCAAGTGCGTCTTCAGGAGAACGCAAATTTTCTAACTCTGCTTGGTGGTGTGGCTAGCAACTTTCTTCTGCCCCATGAACACATACTCGCCTAACCTTACAAAGAGGGCTTGAGTTCTGTTGTTCATTATGGTCTCTTAGAGCGACTTGAAATGACTTGAGACGTGAGCTGTACCTGTTGCCATGGAGGAATAATTAACGCATATGTGTTCAATTTCTTTGCCTTGTTAAAAGACCCAGTTTTAGCCAGGTTTTCAAAAATCGTAATTCTAGACCTCAGGAAGCTTAGTTGGAGGACTCTGAGTTCGAGGCTAGCTGGGCTCAGGGAGTTCCAGTCTGGTTTGGGTTATAGAGAGAGACTGTATCTCACTCCCCACAAAACAAATAAAAACTGTGACCATTTTAGTCAAATGTATTCTTTAAAAAGTCATTTTATTTTAGCGCCCTGTATCTCTCACAGCACTGTATTATGTACGGAACATAGAGCAATTATCTTCCCGATAGATAAGTTTGGGGGTTAAAACACAGTGCACCTTATATGTTAGCATCTATAGTTAATTATTTGTTCTTTTATGACCCTAGTATAAGCTAGCACCTTATTGTGTTACAATGAAGGCTGAGATAATGTTACTAAGGTCCAAGGGACAGTGTCTATCGCATTGGGAGGGCCCTACGGGTTATTGCCATTCATAGTTATTATTGTCATAGCTGTGTTATTAGTGCTCCCTTCCCTCCCAGTGCAAGTGAGAAACAAGAGGAAATAGGCTTAGAGCTTTCCCATCGCCTCCCCCAGGTGTGGCCTAGGGCTTTGTTGGAAGGACAGCCGTTCTCAAGTGTGTGTTAAGTCTCACCAGCATCCAAAGGCTGCTGGTTGTGTCTGTTTGCGTCCTGTTAGGAAACTACAAAGACCAGATGGCCTTTCTACTTAACTGGCAGCAGCTGAACACCTGCCTTTCCTACGTCACAGATGCCACCGCAGGAGGTGTGGCCTCCTCACACCTGAAACCAGAATCGGAGGCATATCTAGTTCCCATAAGTCTCTGGAGCCTTTCTGAGGAAGTGCAGACTCCTCCTCCTTTTCCCAGCCCCCTTCAGCAAAAGGAAAGCAGACATCAATGACTTCAGAAGTCACTCATCTCAGGGCTTCAAAGCGCAGGTAAGGAGCAGGACAGCCTTCCAAGGCTGCTTGGCAATACCAAGAGCAGCAGAGTCGTTAGTTCAGGCGCTGTAGCTTCCGAGAGAAGGGGAAACACTGTCCTCACCCTCCTGCCCTCCCTGCTTTGATCTTAAAACTGAAGAAACCCGACTAATTAAAAAAAAAATAACAACAAATTGAGATCCCCCCCCCCCCGTAATAATCATGTTCTTCATCCTACGGATTTAAAGGCCAATCTGACAGGGACCCATATTCCAATGTGACCCAACCAAATGTAATTATTAAGCCAAGTTAGGAAAACCTGGCAATGTGATTTATTGTCATGCTAAAGAAAGCGCTGTCTTGGAGTCGATAGAATGAAGGGTACTTTAAGACAATTTTACTCAAGTTTGGAGAACATTTCACTATCAGAATGGATTGGAGTTTGACATGCACAGCAGGCAGACAGATGTGTATCAAATAGCATCTACAGCATATGAAAGTTAATTTTTCATGACCAGTAAGAGATAAATATAGCAATGTTCCTCATTTGAAAGTGTCATTTACATTGAATAGAAGTGTGATATATTGTATGTTGGGGCGGGGTGTGCTCAGTCTATAAATAGCTCTACTTTGGAATCCCCATCTTGGAGTGGTTAAGGGAGCGAGGGAGGGGAGGGTGGTGGAGGCCTCTGCCTACGAGCTTCGGCCTAGCTGTCTGCAGCTCTGACATCTGGTTGTCTTCAGAGTTCATTGGGCTCATCATTCTCTCTCTCTCTCTCTCTCTCTCTCTCTCTCTCTCTCTCTCTCTCTCTCTCTGTGTGTGTGTGCGTGTGTGTGTCTGTCTGTCTGTCTCCTTGGTCCTCTTTCTTACTTTGTCTTTGTAAATGATACCATTGTCTAGATAGAAAAAAGAAGAATCATAAGCTCTGGAATCATCCTCGACTTTGCCTTTTCCTTACACCTAAGTCCAGTTCATCAATTGTTAGTCTTCTTTACCCTTGACCGTCATAGGTTTAGACCATTGGAAACAGCCCGCTCAGCACAGCGCTCTTGTGTTTCCAAATGAATCTGTTTCTAGTCAGATGCCATAAGGGAAAACTGTACACACACAGGTATCTAGAACTGGAGGCATGGCATGCTATGTAGTGGGCACATGAGGACACTCAGGTTTGATTGGGAGTGGGGGTAGACTTGGTTGTGGTTTCCATAGGACGGTTTGGCCAAGGAAGACTAAAGGCTGGCCAGTTAGGGCAATTCTGGCAGGCACTGGAGTGTGGGAATAGTCGCTAATTGCCAGTACTTGTTTCTCAGTGATGAGGAAAGTGAGTAGAAGCCTAGGTAGAAAAACTAGAGGAAAGAGGTGTTGGGGTGGGGGGGGAGAGGGGTGAAAAATGAGAAGCTATGTAATTGGTTAATCCTGAAAGGGGCGGTCCTCTCAGGATCAGCAGAAACACAGTTAATACACCTGTTCCCAGTCTCCTCACAGCCATGCTTCCCAGCCAGCAAGAGAGCCCTGAGGAGAAAGAGCATGGGCGTGGCTCCCCATCCTCATTCCATCAGTAAAGCCTTTTCCAAGATGACACTGAGTGATCTGGTCCCTGACCACCCCAACCTTAGCAAGCCTCTTGGTTTATGAATCCCCAGTCATGTTAGCTTGCTCTCAGTTCCTTACATGTGCCGTGGTCCCTCCATGGGCCTCCACACACGCAGCATACAGGTACACACGCACACGCTTACACACATACACGCTCACACACACACGCACGCGCACACGCACGCACACACGCTCTCACTCACTCCTCTCTGCATGAAATAACTTCCCTACTTTCTTGCCTCTGTGGTTGTACCTAACCTCTCTGGCCATCAGCCGAAGCAGCACTTCCTCAAGAAAAATCCCTCCTTCCCAGCCTCAGGGCATGTCTGCCACAAGGGCCTGTAACGTTTTATGCTTCTCCTTGCATGTGCCTATCAAGGTTCGAGACTGGATACTCATTTATTTTAATTTAATTACTTTAATTAGGATTAACTTCTGCTGTTTGACTCACAGTGCATCCTCAACCCCTCGCAGGCCACCTCAATACACGTGGAAGCCTCCTGTGTCTGCACATGGACAGATGCCATTCTGGGCTTAGGATACAGACAATATTTCAACTTAAAGACTCATTTGGAAAGTTGGGAATGATTTTCCTAAGCGTGTTTTTAAAAACATGTTCAAAGTTGACGCCTAATGGCATTGAGTGGCATATTCTTGGGGATGATGGGAACTGTACCAAACTGTCTCTCTTGTATCACAACGAGCAGTCAGGCATCTGGCACAGTGTGGAACACAGAGAAATAGATTTTGAAAGACCATAAATGCATGGGGAATTTTGTTTTTCTCACGAGAATAATTTTCTCATGAGAACCATGAAGTGTTTTTTTAATGTCTAATGGCATGTTTCATGACTGTATTTAGTATGTGTGTATGTTGTATGTGCATGTGCTTATGCTCATATGCATGAACATGGAGGGTAGAGGAGGGCATTACTTCCTATTACACTCTTTGACATTTTTAGATTAAAAACTTTTAACATGTGTAGGTGTTTTGCTTGCATGTATGTCTGTGCACCATATGCATGCCTGGTGTCTGAAGAGACTAGAATAGAGTACTGGGTCTCTTGGGACTGGAGGAAAAGATGGTTGTGAGCTACCATATAGGTGCTGGGAATTGAACCTGCGTCCTCTGCAAGAACAGCAAGTGCTCTTAACTACGGAGCCATTGCTCCCGTCCCATCTGTCTGAGTTTTTGAAACAGAGACTCTTACTCAACCTGAAGCTTTACTGTTTCAGTGAGGTTGACTTGCTAGTGAGCCCTTAGAATCTACCCATCTCCACCTTTGAGCACTGGGGTTGCGAACACATGCAGCCATGCCTGGATGCAAACACATGTAGCCATGCTTGGATATGAACACATGTAGGCATGCCTAGACGTGAACACATGCAGGCATGCCTGGCTTTTGCATGGGTATGGGGATTTGAACTCAGGCCTTCTTGCTTGCATAGTTCTTATACTGAGACACTTTTCCAGCCCCTCATGGCTATCTCTTTAGGGGATGGTGATCTGTGTGACAATCATTTTAGATGGGAACAGATAGGGAATTCTGTGTGTTCCTCTTAATCACTTATGAAAGTTTCATTATGAAAAAATGGCACAGCAACCTCCTCTTGATGTTTGTTAAGAAAAAAAGCATAAAATGAAGAAAAAGAAGAGTTTTAGATTTCATGTTTTTATAAAAAGAGAGTATCAGATGAGTATCTTAACTTCAGTGCCAAAGACCAGAGGGGACAATGCCATCAAGGGACTCCAGATTCTTACAGAAGATGCCAACACTTTTTGCTTTGTATCATTCGCAGGAGACTTTTAAAATACTTTAAAATAGGATAACATTTTATGTATATGTGTGAGTTATGTGTGTGTGTGTGTAGGTTGGGGTTGGATAGTGCCAATGGAGGCCAGAAGAAGAGCTGTATCCCCTAGTCCTGGAGTTACAGGTGGGTGTGAGCTGTCTGATATGGGTGCTGGGAACCAAACTCTGGTCCTTTGCAACAGCAGTAAATGCTCTTACCTGCTGAACTGTGTCTCCATCCCCCTAATCTTTTCCCATAGTATTACTGCATTGTCTATATAACCTGGGTTTATTTTCCTTTGAGATTTAAGGAAGCTCTATAATAAGATCCACAGACAGGGGCTGGAGAGGTGGCGCAGAGGTTAAGAGCACTGGCTGCTTTTCCAGAGGTCCTGAGTTCAATTCCCAGCAACCACATGGTGGCTCACAACCATCTGTAATGAAATCTGCTGCCTTCTTCTGCTGTGCAGGCATACATGCAGGCAGAATGCTGTATGCCTCAAATCAATCCTCAGATAAAGCAGAGATTTAGACCAGAAAATCAATGAATATATATACGAGCTTTTTTCATTTGAGCTGACAGTGTTCCTCCAAGATAGAGAGGCCACCTACCAAAACCCACAATAACCAGAGATGAGAAACCCTCTTTTGAGTCGTTGGTTAGGCCTGTCCAAGAGACTGTCAAAACATACAGCCTATTGCTATTGTCCTTGATTACCTCCAGAGGTGGAGGGTAAGCCCTATTGTGAAAGACACCATGCACTTCAGCAACAGGGCCCAGAGACCCTTTAGCTAGAGCTGACGTGAAATCCCCATCTCTGTGGACTAGCTTTCATGGCATCAGGAGGTACCACAAAACCTTGAAAGGAGAGAGGAAACCATCTAATCCTGCCCAGCTAGGACAGCTATGAACCATATTAACAACCAGTGTGGTACAATAACCCTAAGGATGCAATAGTGGCCCAAATACCGTAGTAGTAACCAACAGCTCTCTACTTGGACTTAAGACCTGCTCAACAAGAAGGAAAGCATGCCTGGGAACTCAGCCACCTACTCAGTGCTAGAGAAGCCGTGGTTTTGGGAGGAGAACCTACAACCATTAAGTCACTAAGTCAACATAATCCCTTGTAATGATCTATAGACATTTGTCCCTATACCCACAGATAAGTATAGTCTCCACTCCTCATCAAGAAAACTTCTCTTTGCAACAGAAGGAGACCACTATAGAAAATTACAACCAATCAAAATACAGAGTTGTGGAACCCTGTCCCAAGGGGTTCCTGATATCTGATTACATATGACGATTTGGATCTAGACATGAGCTATAGGTGAGAAAGCACATATGGAGTTTGTCTTTCTCGATTTGGATGATCGCATTCAATATAATATTTTCCAGTTCCATCCATTCACTTGCAAATTTCATGATTCCTTTTTTCTAACAGTCATGAGGCATTTGCTTCATCTCCGTGATGCAGGGAAGTGTCTGGGCCATGTGACTCCTCAGTTCTAACGGAGCGCATGCAATGGCTGTTTAGGGATGTCTCGGTGCTGTTGCCTTGTATTTTAAACGCCAGCAAATCTCAGAGTGTGGACATCCTGCACTGTGATTACAACTGCAGTGCTGTGTGCTTACCAAGCCAATTGGCTTCACCTTTCAGGTCTACATTCTCTTTTTAAATATAATTAGAGTGACTAGACATCCAAGGACAAGAGTGGAACCAAGATGTGCAGAAAGAAAGAAAAATATAAGAAAAAAAAGTATGCAAGGAAATAGTGAGTGAAGATAACTGTATCTACAGCTTATACACAAAAAAACTGTTATTGGTGGGTTTATTATTCTTACTAAGTTACATATTGATGAATAATTTAATTCGCGAAGTTGGAAATTGGGTTATCTTTCATTGACTCTTTAACACACAATATAGAAACTAGTACTTTGTAGATGTCCAGTACAATAGAAAAGTAAGTTGAAAATGACTTTTAGGTAACCAAATATACCCATGAGTGAGCATGGTCACTTGTATGAAGACCAATGAAAGCTGTAAACTTGACCTTCAGTGTCTGCAGGCTTCACATGCAGAGATTCCAGCATCTGTCAACCAAAAAGGATTTCATCTGAGTTGCAGATGAACACACATTGTTTCTTATCAACATATCCTGGATGATATACCATAATAACCAGTTATGTATTACACCCTAGCAGGTGTTATACCTAACCTAGACTGGATGATACACCATAATAACTAGTTACATGTTATAGCCTGGCAAGTGTGTAAATAACCTAGACCTGATGATACACCATAATAATCTGCTATGAATTACACCCTGACAGGTGTTACACCTAACCTAGACCTGATGATACACCATAATAACCAATTACAAATTACACCATGACAGGTGTTACACCTAACCTAGACCTGATGATACACCATAATAACCAGTTACGTATCACACCCTCGCAGGTGTTATAACTAACCTAGATTTGATGATACATACACCATAATAACTAGTTATGCAGCTTTCATATCCTAACAGGTATTATAACTAACCTAGACTTGATGATACACCATTATAACCAGTTACAAATTACACCATGACAGGTGTTACACCTAACCTAGACTTGATGAATCACCATAATCACCAGTTATGCAGCATTCACACTCCAGCAGGTGTTATAACTAAACTAGACATGATGGAAGTATCTGGAAGAATACGGAAAGGCTATGTGAGACACTTTTCCATCTTACATGAGACTTGAATACCTATAGATTTCATCATCTGTGGGAAGTTCTGTAAACAATTCTTTACAGATACCAAGGGATGGCGGTACATTCTAGTACACATTAAAAATAAAAACAATGCTACTTCTAAAATGCACACCTGTGCCTTTACCCATGAACCCAGCACTCCACTGAAAAGTAGAGCATCTCTCTGGATTGTACAGTTCCTTGCTGTGCTCCTCAAAGAGTTATTCTACATCGAGTAGTAGTTTCCATTTCAATAGTTTTGAGTAGAACTTGAATTCTGCCCTCTTGTTGGCTTCCGGGAACATTTCCATTCTAACAAACTCTCCCTTAATTGTGCTATTATTGGTCTTGCACCCTGACCACAGCAGCTACTTCTGCTTGTTTCTGTAACTTAGGATTTGCTTTTATGTTTCTTTTAAAAGTAGAATAGAGGGGCTCTGTGGGTAAAGGCACCTGATGCCAAGCCTGATGCCCTGAGCTTGAGCCCAGGATCCACATGGTGGAGGAAGAGAACTGACTCCTAGAAATAGTTCTCTGATCTCTACAGGCATGACATGGTATGTGCATGCACACACACACACACACACACACACACACACAAATTTAAAAAATATAAATAAAACACAAGTTTCTGATTAAATCAAATTGGTTTGAATTCCTGTCTCTAGATCAAATGGTCTTGCTGTGTAGCCCAAGCTGGTCTTGAATCCATGATCCTCTTAACTCAGTCTTCCTTTCTCAGTCCTGGCATTACAGGCACATGCCACAATGCCTCATCTACTTAATCATTTGTGATAGGAGGAGTCATGAGTTGCACTGCCTATTGTTGACAGAGGTTTTTGTCTCACTCCGTTCCACATCCATTCAGTCCCAAAGAAACACACAGAGGTCTACATTAATTATAAACTGGTTGTTCTACTAGTTCAGGCTTCTTATTAACTAACTCTTACATCTTAAATTAGCCCATAATTCTTGTCTGTGTTAGCCACATGGGTGGGATCTTTATCAGTGAGGCATTCTCATCTTGCTTCCTCTTCATCTGGGTGACCACTGCAGTCTGTGACTTTTCTCTTCCCAGGATTCTCCTGTTCTGTTTGCTTCACCTGTACTTCCTGCCTGGCTATTGGCCAATCAGTGTATTATTAAACCAATACAAGTGACAAATCTTTACATGGTACAAGACCATTGTCCCACAGTACTTCCCTCCTCCTTTTTTTTCTTTTCAAAACAAGTACTCTTAATCTAACCTTTAATGTTTATCTTTTTTTCTAGACCATTATCCATAACAATTTGTAACCAACATGCTAAACAAAGACAAACATTCATAATCCATTCTTTGGGAATGTGGGTATAGTTTTCTAGGCTACTACCTGCTGATTGGGGGCACTGATAGTCTTATGGGGACCCAAAGAAAATTCTTAATCATAATGAATCCATAGCCTCTCATTTCCTGTGGAAACAAAAGCAAAACCTCTTCTCCAACATAACATATCTTTTGACTTATGTTTTGAAGTCAAGGTATTTTAAAAATATATATGTTCAATTAATCCAGCAGCATTTATAATCAAATATCTTTTAGTAGCTGTTGCTTCTTCCTCAGCCATCAAACAATTCAAAGACAACACAATAACATACAGTATAAAGATTGTGTATTTTTCATTATCATGTGGTTTTATTTTAAACTTTTTTTTAAAAATTTTGTTTTGTTTTGTTTTGTTTTGAGACAGGGTTTCTCTGTGGCTTTGGAGCCTGTCCTGGAACTAGCTCTGTAGACCAGGCTGGTCTCGAACTCACAGAGATCCACGTGCCTCTGCTTCCTGAGTGCTGGGATTAAAGGTGTGTGCCAACACACCCAACTACTCTCTCTTTTTGTCTCTTTTTACTTTATCCTTTTTCTTTTCTCTCCCAAGTCTACATATATTTTTAAACACACTGTAACTACTTAGAGGTTTTGTTTTAATCTGAATCTATCTTTACTGTATATCTCTCTTTTTCTGACCACATGTGTCTTTAATTTGCTAAACAATATGGCTAGGATTAAAGCCATGTGATGTGGGAGTCCCCTCTGTGTGTTGCTTATATTAATTAATGAATAAAATAATTGCCTTGGCCTGATAGGGCCATATGAAAACAAAAAGGAAGACAGAGTTCGGAATTTTGAAAGTAAACAAAGATGTGACCATAACTCTCAGATCAATCTCTATGATATGAGAGGAGGAGTCCTGCCATGATTGCTGGTAGTGTATCTTTTAGGATGGTGGCTTATTAGCTTACCTTCTTAGGGAGTAATTTTAATTGATGAGAGTGGTGGGGAAGAAGATGTTTGTATTTATAATTGTACTGCTTTCTGTGCTTATACGATGCTTATGTGACAGGTCAATAGATTGTACCATTTTCTTTCTAATGTTAAACTGTTAGAGCTCAGAGGATCCATGTGGCTGAAGGCTGGATTCAGGATGTGAAATTCACTTGACCAAAAAAGCTCCAAGTAAAATGTTATTTTATATAAAGACTCTAAGAACCATTGTAATTTATTATTGTTTCAATCAGACCCCATAGTTACTTGCTTTTGAAGTAATGGTTATTTCTTTCAAGTCCTAATTCCAGGCTATAAATGTCTTTCATTTTAATTTGACATTTTAATGAAGTTTTCTGCAAAATATTTGAGGTTGTATGACCCTGATATATCATGCCAGAGGCCAGAGAGTCCTGTGTGTTGGGCTAAGGACAGATGGAGCTGTCCGTTCTGTTCCTGATTAACACCATCAGAATATAGATTGGGGAATCCAGGTATGAATCCCCAGTGATCAATCCATCACGACTTGCTAAATAAATCTGCTGTTTTATAGCTATATTAGTTATGAATATTTAATTAAATTTGGTAAAAAAAATTTTGAGCCTATATTAAGATAAAGACCTGGATCTTCCATGCTTGCAGAGAGGCTCATGCATTGTCTCATTTGCCCTTCACAACACTTGACCTCAGCTAATAGTGAAAGAATCCAGAATGGAGCCTGTCTCCCACCGCCCCCGTCAGAGTTCTCTTCATCACACTTATCTCTGCCCAGCCTGCTGTGGAGTCATTGATCTGTTGCCATCTGGTCTTTATTGATGAACACTGGGTGATGGAGAACATCAATGTACAAATCATTTCCAGGTTGCTCTTACCACTGGCTTGAAAGATACTACCTGCTGCATAACCCTGACCCAGGAGTGAGAGTTTGGCAGTGTCAACAGGTGCGAGCCGGGTCATCATCCTTCACCTCAACAATGTCTCATCTATGCTTTACAACCCTGCTCTGAAGTATGGTGCCTTTGTTAAAACTCCATTTCGAGCAGAAGAAAAAGAGTATGTCTGTCTTGAAGAGTGTACCTACTCCATCAACTGCTGCTCAGGACAAGCCAAACCTGTTCCTTCATTGTCTGTGATTGGAGAGTCTTAGCTAATTCCATCATAGGCCAACCATTGGCTGCTGACTAGCAGTTAGCCATTATTTATAACCTTACTTATTTGGCTAATAAATAGTAATTATTTATGAAAGAACGTCAGGGCCCAACATTAGAGCTTGAAAGAAATGGCTGTTATTTCAAAGGCTAGCTACTTGTCAGTAGGTCTGACACACTAGAAGAATGCAAGGTTTCACAGGGCTCCTCCGTGGTCTCCTCTCTCTACTCCTTTGACTAGAACTCAGCAGCAAGCCCTTGTGGCTGTACCTTCAAGTCTGTTCCTCACCAATCTGTGTGTCTCCTTCTCTCTTGCTGCTTCTAAGGCAGGCTCCTCTGTGAAACCAGAAATGGTAAGAGCTCCAAGATCAATCTCTTTCATCAGGGTTGCTTTGAATATATGAGATTTTTTGTAAGATCTGTAAGTTTTTACTTTTGTTTTTCTTTCTATTTCTATAGTGAATGGCATTGGAATTTTGAATGAGGTTGCACTATATCTGCTTTCAGGAGTGCAGGCTTAAATGGATTAATTAAAAAATGCTGCAGGATCCCTGGCAGCTGCTGCAACAGAAATGCAGTAGGCCAGGTGGTGGCTAGAGCAGCCAGTCCCAGGCAAGGATGGTGCAGTTCCACAAGTGGCTTCAGCAGGCTATGAGGAGAGACAGATAGATGAGCATGCCATGAACCACACCACAGGTCTCCGAAGGTGGCTGGTACCAGGCAGGAAGATATGCTGCAGCTGGCGAGAGAAAGAGACATGGATAGGCGCACCATGCATAGTGAGGTTGGATATTTATTTAGTGGGTTATGGAAGGGAAGAGGAGAAGAAGAGTAAAGAGAGAGAGGGGGGAGAGAGTGGGGAGAGAAGGGAGAGACGGAAGCTGCCTCTGAGGACAGACCATTAAACAGGCATCTTCACAACATTCATGAACATGAAGATCCTCCCATCTTCTAATATCCTCTTCAATGGTTTTGTCAGTGCTTTACAGTTTTTATTGCAGAGGTCTTTGACTTCCTTGGTTGGGTTTATTCCAAGGTATTTTTTAAGCTATCATGAGTGGAAGTACCTTTCCCAAACTGCTTGTGATTAGTACATGGGAAGCTTACTAATTTCTCCATGTTGATTTGCATCCTGACACTTTGACCAAAAGTGTTGGTCAGATCTTAGTAGCTTCTGGTGGAGTCTTTAAGGACCTTTTGTGTAGATTAACAGAATAGAATATGGTTTTATAGTCACAGCCATTTAATTTTGGGAAAAAAATGTCAAAAAGCACATATTGGGAAAAGATAACCTCTTCAACAAATGATGCTGCCAATACCAGACATTCATGTGTTGAGGAATGGAACTACAGCAAAAAAAAGACCATTAATCAGGTTAAAAGGCAGCCTACGGAATGAAAGAAACTCTTCACTATGATGGAGGATTGATATCTGTAATACACAAAGAGTTTAAAAATCTAAACGAGAACTCAAGCAACCCATGCAATATGTGTGCTAATGAAATGGACAGACTGTTTATAAGAGATGAAGCACAAATGGCCAGGAAAGACATGAGAAAAATGTTTAGCCTTACTAGCCATTGAAGTAACTGCAATTCAAACACTGAGATTCCATCTCATCCCAGTCTTGGGGTCCAGATTCAATGGGGTTTGCACATTCCAAGGTAGGGGTGTGTGGATTAGAAAAATTAGGTAAGAAAAAAGAGATACGGAAGAAATACAGAGACGTAGACTAGAATCGGGAGGGCAATCTAGTGAATACTGAATATGCACATGTTTATTTTCCATATGCTTATACACCCCGAGCCAAAAAGGGGACAGGGAAGAAAGCAAAAGACTGATTTAACATTACACAATGAATAAGCAAAGCAATCACCTGCTTCAGTACCTGAACCATTAAGCCACTATAGCCTAAGTTAAGCATTTTGTTTAGGCAGGACACGCAGCAACTACAGCTTAACCAAGCATTCTGTAGGCAGCCACTCCCTGGGTCAAACCTCCAAGGAACAGAAATAGGCTTAAATTCTCTGACCTTTGGTCAGCGTGGACCGGATCCACCCCTGGGAGTCCTCTCAATACCCAAAACACCAAGTAACCACACCCTAGGTCAACAAATCTTGTTTGTAGCCACACCTTTGGTCAGATGTCTTGTCAATAACTTTAAAAGGAAAAGATAGGCTTAAACTCTCTGACTCTCAGTCAAGGTAGAGTGGACCCACTTCTGTGGACCCCCACATGGTCAGTAAAGGTGGAGCAGACCCACTTCTGTGGGCCCCCACATATTTGGCTGTAGACTGCCTTGGCGGGTCACTGAGTCTAGGGATGTAACCCGCCTGGCAGGGTCAGTAATTCCAGGGTCCCGGAGAGGCGCAATCTGGAAGATATGGGGGGAAAGAGGAAGAAGGCCAAGCAGGGTTCTTGTCAAAGCCTCCGTTTATTAGAGTCAGGGTTACAGCTTATATAGAATAAGGAATTGGGGGGGGGGGGCACAGGGGCCTGGGCTCTTGCCGCATGGTTCACGTTGGTCACGTAGGCCAGGAGGTTTTGATAGGTCAGGTCACGATTCCTCGGTCAGGAAGTCACAAGTTGACACACCTAGTTCTCTAGATAATTGGAGTGTGGGGCAGGTTCCGCTAACAGATAGCTCTCTATTAACAGATAATTGGGTGTGGGGTAGGCTCTGTCAATAGAACAATTGTTAGGGTGTGGAACTCTTTGCAGACCCCTCAGGGCGATGATTCCTGTAATAATTTTGGGGGGAAACTGGCTCCTGACATTTGGCCAAGATGAAGTGGACCCGTTTCTGTGGGCTCCCACACCCCAGTTTCATAGCAACCATCATGAAGGCAAATCACTGAAAACTCTGTAAGGATCTGGACAAAAAAAAGAGCCCTCACTTGCTTCTGGTGGGAACACAGACCTGTCCAGCTGCTGTGGAGATGGTGTGGCGAGTTCTGAACACCTAACAGCAACTCCACCTGAGTATCCTTCCTGGGAACCTCCCCGAAGCCCTCCAAGTCAGCGTCCGCAAAGGGGCTTCACATCACAGTTACTGCAGCATTGCTCACGACAGCTGAGTACGGAACCATCGCAAGCATCCTGCAACCGAGAAATGCGTGAAGACCGTGTGGTCTGTGCGCACGGTGGGATGCTCTCATCCGTAAGAAGGGAGTTATGTCACTTGCAGAAAATGGGCACAACTGGAAATGATCACATTAAGCGATTTAAGATTGTCTCAGGGAAACAAATATCACATATTCCCTAATTTGGCATTTGTGGTTCTTAGTTTTTAATATAGCTACATGAAAATTATATAGATTGCATGTGTGTGTGAGAGAGAGAGAGGAGAGAGAGAGAAAAAAGAGAGAGAGAGAATGAGAATCTAGACGAAAATAGGGGACCAATAGGAGAGCAATAGGAGAGGGAAAACTTAGCAAGGGAAGGGCACAGAGGCACGGAGGGGAATACACTCCATGTACAATGTGTGCTTGGGAGAACGTGCCCTTGTATGACATACTAACACACAAAACCATTAGCTAATAGTAATCACAAACTTAGCAATGCTGGTGTGAACAGAAGCTAGAAGAGAGAAATATATTCTCCCTTCAAGTTTCCTGAGGGGTAACACAGTCTGTGGATACCTTGATTTTAGACTTCTGTCTTCTAAAACCATGTGAGCATGACTCTGCCTTATCTTAAACCACCGAGTTTGTGGTAATTTGCCTCAGCACCCGCAGGAGCTAATATGCTCTGGTTGGGAATTTCTTTTTTGTCTGTGGTTGATTTCTAAGGCAACTCCTACCTGTCTCTTTCTTGCTCTTGAGAACTGCTCAGATGCCAAGCTCTCTACCGGAAATGTTACTGACACTAGATAGTTTTCCCTTCAAGTATTGCTTAAAATGGTAAATTACTCTAAAAGCCAAATCCCGCATGAACATACATACTGCTTAGTTTAAGTAAGTCTCATTAAATAAGTACATTCCCCAAATATTTCAAAGGATATTCCTACAGAAATTACACTTTATAAAATTCAAATTTAACTGGACTTTTTGTCCATCTGCCCCCTCCCCATCTCCACCTCCAGACCCGGTAACTGTGAAATAAACAGAAATTGCTATGTTCCTAGGGAGTGAGCTCAAACTAAGATATTAAGATATTACAAACTTTTCCTTCAAACATCTTTTTAAAATACGGTTATTTATTCTCCAAAACCTCAAGGGATGCACCGCTGAGTTCACCTGGCTTCCTCTGAAGCAACATCAGAGATGGGCCCGGGAGAGGAGAGCTCTGCTAGGAAAAGCCCAGGCTTTATGAATGGATCTCACTCACGATGGTGTGATCAGGTCGAAATCCTGAAATGATCAAGGGTCGGTGGATTTCTCCATACGCAAAACAATGTAGAAGATGTAATGGAAAATGGGAGAGGAATGAATGCGTCTGTTGGTGCACAGAAAACCGTGGACAAATCTCGAGATAGACAGCACAGCACCTAAGCAAAATAACGGCAGGTGTTCCAGAAAGGCTGGTGTTCCAGAAAGGCTGGTGTTCCAGAAAGGCTGTGCCATACAAGGGGGGGGGGGGAACAGTTGCGCATCACAATGCAAGGCCAAACTAGTTAATGATCTTGAAAACCGGCCAGCCATTCCAGACTACCTCTGTGTATCTGCCCATAGTCTATACTGGTTACACATCTTTCCAGATGTCCAATTTTTGTTTTAATTTTTCCCCACAAGTTTAGACAGTCAGTACTATTTTTTTTCCAGTTCACCGTGCTATAGATTCCATCTTCCCATCGTTTCCAGTGCTGGAGGTATGAATTATGAAACGGCTACTAGGCAGTGCTAATCTGTTTCGTAGTTTGGGCAAATTTGATGACTTGAGAGTCCACAATCACAAGGCTGAGTGCGCACGTAGGCATCGTCTGGGTCTGCAGATGGCGCGGAGAGCAGGGTGTGACATGCCTGGAATCCCGCACTTCGGAGGCAAAGACAGAAGGCCTGTGAGCGGACAGCCTGGGTCGCAGAAAGAGGCCATGTCTCAAACACACCTGCTTCGTGCACACCATTCGTAGAGAGAAGGAGGGGAGGGAGATGGAGAAATGGGAGAGGCAGAGAGGGGGAGAGAGGAAAACGGGGGAGAGGAAGAGGGAGAAGGGGAGAGCACCTTAGAAAGTTAGTTTTTAATCCATAGCATCTGTGGAAGAGCTCCCAGTGGAGTGCTAACCTAGCAGGCTTGAGGTCCTCAGTGAAATTTCCAGAACACTAATGATCTGTCAAGGTGATGGCTGTCTCCGTGGCCCATCCCATGAGGAAGTTGGCCAGTGCCGCGTGAGGTATGCTTTGTCCCTTCTGCCTTTCCACATCTTTCTTTCTGAATGTCACTGGTCTGTTTGCTGTTGTAATGGCTACTGTTGCTTTATAGCATTTGTTCTTAGAGATGAAGGAATGACATTATTGTCTGTTTTATTGTCCAAGTGGTCTATGACGAGATCTGCCATTTTTGCTTCTAAATAATTATCCTCTTAAAAAGTAAATAAATTTCTTGCCCCCTCTTTCTTGCATTTTGTTTGTTTTTGTTTTTCTGAGACAGGGTTGATATGTAGGCCAGCCTGACTTCAAATTTGTAATTCCCCTGCCTCCATCTCCAAAAAATTGAAACTACAGGTGTTTCACTAGTATGTTTGTACTTAAAACTGTACATAAGTATATTTCAAATAATTAAAAAATATTTTCCAAAATGTTTTCTGGGTTTTGTTCTTTGGGAATTGGTGACTTTATGGGTTGATTTTTGGTGATTTCACCACTCTGGGCTAAGACATTGGCATCACATTTTGTAGGATTAAGACTCAGAGTTCACCTAGAGATAGGTAGACTGTATGGTGGAACTATTTACACCTCTGACAGCAATGTAAATATTTCACGAATGTTTTCATTCCTTGTTGAGGTTCTTGGGAATGTGACTGTTAACCCAGGACCCTAGCCTGTAGGATAAACAGAGAAGATGAACTTGAAGCTTCAAATGTCTCTAGGGATTTTAAGTAATGGCCATCTTGTTGGCTGGGGTCTCTTTCCTGCCTCTATGGGAAATGGCAGTCTGCAGCTCACATCTGTGTATACTCATAGGTCGAGAGGGAAACCAGAACTGGTCACCCAGCCAGGGCAGGCCATGTTCTCTGTGAGAGGAGAGGAGACACCTGTGCCAAGAGAGCAAAAGATCGTACACTGGGCCCCAGTAGCTCATACAAGCTTTGTCCCACAGCAGCATCTTGGTGGGAAGTAGTTGTTCCCCTTCTCAGATCACTGATTAACCCAAGGAGAAGAGAATGCTTATGCTTTCTGTGGGCAGGAAAGTGATTCGGGGGTGTAGCTTATACCTCTGGCTCCCAAATTTTCTTCCCTGTGAGAACGGCCTGGCTGCACAGACCTGACAAGGCCACACTTAATGGATCTGGCTGGCTATGATTCTGATTCATAATTTCTTTCCTCTTGACTCTGTGTTCAGTGTTACCCTAGAACACAGGATGTCATTCTCAGTGTGTCTGGTGTAACCAAGTGGCTGGATCAGCAGGGTCTTTTTAAGTGGCATCTTAGTGACTGTCCAGGTTAGTACACATAGAAGTTGTTTCTGTAACTACACACACATTGTCTCTCCATTCCACCTGCCTCCCCTTTACATGCATATTGCTGGGAGTGGAGTGCAGTTTCCCAAGACTGTCCAAGTTAAGCATGGCTCTGCTTAGTACCCTCCACTGGGTGATGGGGTGGGGAGCCACATACCCGCTAGTCTTTCTGGAAGAGACTGGGATTTGTCCCCCGTCTTTTCTGTTTTGTGAAGTTTCTTATTTGACTTGGCTGTTAAACTAGATATTTTTAGCCATCACACTCCCTTCGTGATAGTAGCTAACCAACTTCCTCTAGTTTGTTCCCTGGAGATGCTGGCACACGGTGTTTGTGTGGTATCCACCATCTTCCCAAACTAATGATTGTTTTCTTTTAGACATCGTTAGCACAATTCCCCCCAGTCTTGCCAAGGAGAAAGGGAAATGAGAAAACCAAATCAAGCCAACAATAAAAAAAAAATGTCCTTGACTGGTTCCTTTCCCATCTTCTATAAATTTTTTTGGGGGGGGAGGGTAGTGAATTTTGTCTTTAAGAGACTACAGATCACTGTAGACCTGCCTGTTTTTACTCAGAATCAGCTGAGATGCCCTGTGATGATTCTGTTTTCTACAAGGCATTCATTTCCATCCTAGAGAAGAGACTGAGCCCTAGTGGCTATGAAGTGGAGTGACTTTCCCAAGATCAACACTAAGAACTGAACCTGCAAGGAATTTGCTCTTCTGGATCGAATGTTTGAGATTTCCAGTTCATAATTTGTCCATTTGTATTCTGATGACCTAAAAAATGTAAATCTGACAGACAAGCAAGCCAGGCATTTAAATTATTTTTTTGTTCTAAAAAAAAATAGTAAGATCTAGGAATTAATAGCCACATTGGTCTAGAAATATCAAACTTGTTTTCATGCAGTGGTAGCATGCTGTGTTGAGGTATTATCTAAGTGATTTGATTCACAGAAACCGATGTTCTCTAATGAAAACAATAAGCTCTGAGTCGAGTTTTATATAAGATTCTCAGTTTTCATTTCACAATACTTATTATGTAACCAACTCTCCTGTAAATTTCCAGCAATATTTGAGAATCTTTAAAGTTGTATGCATTTACAAAATTTCTTTACTGTATTATCAACTAATTTAGAAAAGGATTCATTTTAAGAAGAGAGCATATGCTCCTAATGCTTTTATTATTGTTCCTAGCCTTCTCTCTATATGTAAATATATATTCATAAAAAATTTATTTTATCAAGCAAGAGGTTCTCTTTCCCTTCCATCTCAGTTCTACATTTGAGTGATAAATAGTATTAGTAATTTAATGTAGGTACTTTCTGGTTTTCTTTCCTGTGCACACAGAAATATTTATTTTTGTTTACTTTAGTCTTTGTTATGGAAAATTGGAAACTAAAAGAATAATATAAGCTAGTTTTAACTGCTGCTGAGCTACAAATATAATCAGAACGCAGTTGTGTTTTTCCCATTTCCCACTCGGCCTTCCTTCTCGCTTCAGTGGAGAATTTGCAGGCCAATGTACAACAGAACGTTTTCCCACCCCGGCATCACAGAGGCATGATGATTGGACACACTCATTTCTGCCATCATGTTCTCTTTTGATCAAAATGGATTTATCCACTCTAATTCTTTTTCTTTCTCACAGATAGTAAAATAATTTGTCCCTACCTACAAAAGCATTCCAATTTTAATAAGAATTCTGTTAAATCTGTGTGATGGTTAATTTTACATACAGCTTGTCTGGGTCATGGGATGCCCAGAAATCTGACTAGCCATGACTTCTGGGTGTGCCTGGGAGGGTTTTTTGTTTTGTTTTGTTTTTAAAGAAGTTGGGGGTTTCAATCAGTATATTGAGTAAGGCAAATAAATGCAGAACAGGTAGGCATCATTCGGTTTCTGTCCTGATAAAACAAAAAGATGCAGAAAAGAAGAATTCTCCATTTGGCTACTCAAGTTGTGAAATCCTTCTTCCTTAGATTGGAGTTTATAGCATTGGACTTTGATTTCTCAGGCCTTCAGGTTTAGAATCGAATTGTACTCAGTCACTGGCTTTCTTGGGGTTCCTGCTTGCTGATAGCAGATCATAGGGCTTGTTATCCACCAGAGTCACCTGCGTCCCCTTATATATATATAGCATATAGACAATCTCTTTCTAAATATTTATACGGCATATAATATGGATTTCGCATCAGGTGACATAAATACATTATGGATTTCATATCTGAGTTTTGAAAATTTTATTGTGATCAATTACCTTTTATTTATTTACTATGAGCAGTAACATTTATATATAATATATTTAGACACTACATGAATACAGCTTGATAACAGTTTGTAGAGAAGTAGCATTTTTAGCATGTTTTAAAATTTTTAGTTAATTTTTTTAGTGACATACAGAGTAATGGGTTCCGTCATGGTATCTTCAGGCATAATGTCACACTTTGTTTTTCCTTGGTGTGTTCCTCCACTGCTCTCTGACCCCGTTTCCAGCTGGTTCCCCACTTCTGCTTCCCCATTACATGTATTCCACAACCCTTCCATTTCCCACCCCCTTTAGGGGATCTTCCCTCAGGTCAACAACCTTCTCCCAGCTTGTTGACCTACATACACACACACATGAATATACACCACACACATTTGCATTGAGGTTCTCATATTAGAGAAGACAGGGTGTTGATATTTCTGAGTCTGGCTTATTTCCTTCACATGATGGTTTCCAGTAGCATCTATTCCCTGTAAATGACCTAATTTTTCTTTATGGCTACACAAAACTCCATTTATCATCTGTACCATTATTAACACTTTTTTTTGCATTTAGAATGTATAGTATATCTTAACACTGTATATTATTTATGCATAATTTTCTTCTGAATTTTAGATCTGTGAGATATTAAAGCCGCCGTTTACCTTCTGTTCCTCAGCATCTCAAGCCCTGACTTACAGGAAATGACAAGAGGACAGAGAGGATGTCTTTCACACGAGTCTCTCCAGTTGCACCCATTTTCAGCACATCACCCTGGTGACTGCATCCTTCACTGAAGCTTAATTTTATGCATTCTCATTTATTAATTCTGGGGATTATTTCCTCTGCTCCAGAGTCCTGTTTAGAACAATCCTTTCCCATGCTTATATCTGCATTACCTGCAAATGTGTTTTCCTCTATTTTTATATCTCTTTTTAAATACACATGCACTATATGTTTTCCATTTAAATCTCCTTAGATTGATTTCATACATGCACCATACCTTGGCTTACAGTGAGGTGTCTTTTTCTGAACAATTTTTAACTCACACATTTTACATGTTTGTTTTTCTCAACACACTCTCAAAAAATCTACAAAATTATATAATTAATAAGTGACCTTAGCAAAGTTACAGGATGGAAGGTCAATATTTAAATCTTGATTGTATTATGGTATTAATGGGGTTTTAAGAGAAAGAATAAAATTGTACCTTCATTAACAAAGATTAATGCATTCAAAAGGTTAACTCAATGAGGAACCAAAAACTGAATATCAAAGTTAAAAGTATAAAATTTTTCAAAACCACATAAAAAACAAAAGTTTGAAATATCTTGGTACTGAATTTGATAATAATAATAATGAATTACATATGCCACCCAAAGTACAGTCAGTGAAATAAACAAAATTTAAATTCAATTAATGAAAACTTAATATTTCTGTACATCAGAAGATATAATCAACAGAATGCCAGATGCAACCAATGGGATGAGGGAACATATTTGCAATTTGTGTCTCTGAATTGGGAAGGTACCCAGTATACATAAAGAACTACAGTTGAACCTCAAAACACCAAATAATACAAAAATTAAACACAAATATTTCCCATCACTCATCTTTAGGGAAACGCAAACCAAAACCACAACGACCTTCCCCTCACATTGTGAGTCAGGGCCATAATCCTTCAGCCAGCCTTTCTCATCCTTCTTCTGAGAGTCCCTCAGAGAAGCGTCTATTCTTCTCTGTCCTTGATCATCACAAATAGCTCATCTCCGAGTTTACTGATAGTTTCTTCTGCCCACTGACTCTTCTGAACCCCTTTGCTGGAAATTTCAATTCACAGATCTTGATTTTCAGTGTCAGAATTTCTGTTTGATATTTAACAAATAGCTTCTATCTCTGTTGGCGTTCTCATTTTGCTCACATACCACTTTACTGTTTTATTGAGTTGTCTCTTTATGTTCTGCTTTACTTCACTGGCTGTATCTAAGTTGGCTTAAAGCTGTGGTCAGGTTGGTCTGAGGCCTTTGTTCAGGGCCACACCGTTCTGTTTCTTTGTGCCTTGTGAGCTTGTGTTGAGGGTTGAGCATTTGAAGAACAAACATCCCCATCTCATCATTTGCTGACTCCATGCAGGGAAGACGTCTACTCCTGGGCTCAGTGCGCATCTTATCTATCCTAGAACTTCCTGGTCTCACTGGGTGCCCTGCCCTCTCATTCCTCCTTCTGTAAGACCATGTTGAAGTGTGGCAGTTCCCGTGAGTCTCCTGCCTGCTCCTTGTCAGGGCTTTAGATGTTTTGTTGCATTTCTCTGCTGCAGCTTCTTGCCCAGCGCCATCAGGTGTGTGGTCTTCCTGCACCACGCATGCACCTTGTGTCCGTCACTGCTTCCAAGGGCTTCGAACTTGAATCTGAACTATGGTACTTTTCCAGTGACTTCAGAGGAACACAAAATAGAAGCTAGTCCTTTATGCCTTCCCCAGGCAAGTGGACACTGCAAGCAAGTTTTGTTCCTTTCATGTAGTCCTAAAGGAACAACAGGAATTGGGCAGATTCCTCCCAGGCAAGCTTTGTCACACTAGGGACCTGTTTTAGGCTAGGTCACCACAATATGGCAATGACTTTACTCTTTTTATTCTCTGGACTTTGCCTCTGAAATATATATATTTCTTTGGGAAGGAAGAGCTAGGATAGATGCCATTATTACCACAGTAATTTACCCACATCTTGGGGAACTGATGAATGGAACTACTTCCCAGTTAGGAATCAGGATTTACAGCGTGTTTCTCAGACTTCAGTACAAATATGAGTCACCCTGTGATCTGCTTTGATATAACCTGGGGGCAGAGCTCAGAGTCTTTTTCTCATCAGTTCCCAAAGGCTTCTGAGCTAACCCCAGAGGAGATTTTATAAGCTATGCATTTTCCTGTGTCCAGACCTTGTAACTTCCAGTACAGAAGGATCCAGCGTGAGGTACGACTTCATCGTATCTGCATTCATACATGGCCCAGAGACCCAAGCCAGCCTGGGTCATGACTACATATCATTTTATTTAGAGGCATATTTAAAAAAAAAACTCAAGGCCTGGGCCCTGCTATCTGAGAAATGTCATTGACAACCTAGCTAATGATGTGAAGTAGGTGCTTAAACTGCTATTAGCTTTGAACCAGCAGGTCTGAGACAGTCTGGCCCGGGGTAGTTTATCGGCTCACTTATAGATACAATACATAAGCAGGACCTAGCATTCAAATAACTTAAACATAAGTCTTTTTATTTAAGATTTGATTATACCAGGCCTTTTCTTTTGGGCCACCAACCAGCTCCCAAATCATGACGCAGAGACTTATTATTAGTTTTGAATGCTTGGCCTAGCTTAGTTCTTTTCTGGCTAGCTCTTCTAACAATTAACCTGTTTCTCTTTATCTATCTTTGTCCTCAGGGCTTATTACCTTTCTTCTGCATATCTTACTCTCGCCGCTTCTTGCATCTAGCTGGCTAGAGGCTGCCCGGCTTCTGGCTTTGGGTGTCTCCTTGTTCTCTCCTGCTCCTTCTTCTCTTCTTCCTCCTCTGGGCCTAAATTTCTCTGATGGAGGAAGGTCATTGGTTAATTAATAAAGAAACTGCGTGGCCTTGATAGGTTAGAACATAGGTGGGTGGAGTAGACAGAACAGGATGCTGGGTAGAAGGAAGTGAGGTCAGACGCGATGCTGCTCTTCTCCAGGGCAGACGCGATGAAGCTCTGACCCAGGATGGACGTAGGCTAGAATCTTCCCAGTAAGCACACCTTGGGGTGCTACACACATTAATAGAAATGGGTAATCAAGATGTAAGAATTAGCCAGTAAGAAGCTAGAGCTAATGGGCCAAGCAGTGTTTCAAAGAATACAGTTTGTGTGTCGTTATTTTGGGGCATAAGCTAGCCAGGTGGCCGGGAGCTGGGTGGCAGGAACGCAGCCCACAGCTCCCTCAACATTTCTCCTCCTATTTATTCTCTCTCCCCACCAGCCTGACTATCCTTTCTAGTTCTAGTTATTGGCTGTTCAGCTTTTTATTAGACCATTCAGATGCCTTAGGCAGGCAAGGTGAAACAAATGCCACACATTTTTACATAATTAAACAAACGTAGCATAAATAAGAGTAACACAGCTTTACACAGTTAAAGTAATACAGTGCAGCATAAACAAATGTAACACATCTTGGTCTAGTTAAATATTCCACAACAACTGACTACCTACTTCTCAGTGTAGAAAGCAAATCCCCGGGCTGATCATCTGTGCATGGTTCTCTGGAAACACCCTCAGGAGGTGGTTGGCTGGGCAAAGAGGAGAAACCCTGATCCTATTAGACTAGATAATTGATTGGAATCCTTTGGCATCATCAAAATGGCATACTCTCAGGAAGGAAATGGTCGATTGGATTATTGTTGCAGTTCTTTGTTTCTTTTGGTTTACTAGAGTTACAGGATACCATGCTCTTCCTCTGTAACTTTGCAGTACCTCTCACAGGAGCAGAGAGAGGACATTTACTCGTCTCATTGGTGAGGGCTGAGAAAATGTATCATTAACATAGTAGAGATATCCTGGGGTCCAGAGTGGTTTTGCTGGGCTTCTTGTACTACTGGCTGGTATACCAGGAGGTCACACCAATGTTGGCGATTCTGATGAAGAACATCTGGGGGAAAAGCTCAGGTTTGTTGAACTCTGGACCCAGAAAGTTTGCTGAGTTTATGGCTTGGAGGATTAGAAAGTTAAACAGCGGATCCAGATGACTGACAGGGGTTCAATGCAAGTTAAAAGCAGAGAATACGGTTTATCAGCTATAGGCGGCTGTCATGGAGCAGTCACCGTGAGTTGCGGACGCTGTGTGAGCCTTCACTAAGCCACGGTGTTTTATATAAAGATTTTACTGAAAATGTGTTTCTGCTTCCTAAGTCCTTGTCACTTTCATAGGATGATGGGTTCACCCTTACAAAACCCGAAATTCTCTAACGTGAGTAAGGTACAAAGATAAATGCAGAATTTTTACAGTATAAAAACCTCAGACTCACTTTTACAAATCTGACGACTTCCTTCCATGTGGACCAGTCAGAGAGAGGGAATAGCGGGTGAGAACAGAGCCAGCTTGCAGTCATGTCTCTCTCTGTGACTGGTAGCATGTGCAAAGGAAGACAAAGGAATCTATATTCAGATGCCACCCTCAGGGCCATATTTTGTAATTTGTCTTTGCTGTGAACTGCATCTTAAGCCTGTGAGACTTCTCTGCAGAAATCAAAGACAGATAAAATCGAGTTTAGCTAGCTAGGTACACCTAGTCACGTAACTACGTGAAAGCCAGTCTTGCAAACAGTGTCAGGAGCCAACAGGCAGTTGTTTCTGCTCTCTGATTGCTAGCCAATCTCAGACTAACGGTGTCTTTCCTGCTGCAGTTCCAGTGTTAAAAAACACTGGTAACACTTTTCCAATATGGAGTCAGTCCTGCAAAACTGAGATGAACTGTGCGGTCTGCGGGTGAAGGATCCCACTGTATCGTTTGGAAGGTGCTCACTGCAGTGTGGTAGAAATTACAGAGAGGGGGGAAGAGGCTGGCTGGGGCGGTCCTGACTGTGGCTCTGGCTCTCTGGGTGGCCTTGGACTCTTCACTTATTCCTGAGCTTCAGTTTAGATAGTGTGATTTTAAGTACTTACTGGAACTGAAATAACACGCTTGCTTTTGTCTGGATCATTTCCAGGTGAAGAGACAAGCGAGGTGATGTGGGCTGTTATTGCTAACCAGTTTCTTGGCGAACAAGGCAATAGACACAGAGCGGTTAACTGACTGCCCACACCACACAAAACCTTACACTTGGTCCTTTTCATCTAGAGCCTTAAACATGGAGAGACTAAGGGCAGGGTTTGAGAGCTTAAGTAAAGTCTTTAAATGAAATAAAATAACTCGATGACAGCTCACAGTGCCGGTAACTCACAGTGACTTCTCCCTGACAGCTGCCAGCAGCTGTAAGGATGTTCTACACACTTAACTTCCAGGTCCTGCAAGGCATCTGGATTATCTGTCTTATTTGCTAACAGCTTTAAAAGCTATTGTCTAAGTTTTCCTTTAGGTAAATATGAAAATCCTAGTTTTCAAAAAGTGAGATTATTAGGCTCAGAAGAAATACTTTGATAATAATCCAAACAAACTCTCTGTGAATACTAAGTGCCATGACTCCCTAATGCCCTCAAGAAAACCCAGGAACCATTTGCTAAGCTCTGTCTTGTTCCCTCAGGCAGTGCGAGCCAGCGGAAGGTGCGTGCTGGCCCTTGCTTTCCCCCAGCGTCTTTTGCTCATGTTCACTATAGCGCAGGAATCACCGGAGATCCCTAAAACATTTCCTAGAAGAAACCTTGTTATCTTGGGTTTGCGGATTGGGGAGCATGGAAGTGGTCCTTAATGTTCTCTAAACCACACAGAAAATTTCAGGTAAGGCTGGGATCCTGCTACTGGCTTCCTGGTGACAAAGTCGTACTGTGCAGCCTGATGCTCTTCTAGTTCAGCTGAGCTTGCACGCCGATTTGAAGGACTGGAGGACTCTTGGGAAATACATCTTTAACAATCTTTGATTCCCTGGACATGGGTACAGGTGGCATATAGGAAGCAGATGACAGACCTTGTGCAGGAATTCCGGGAACTAAAAGCATTTACCAAGTGTGAGGACACTGAATGTCACCGACTTCTGGCTTGGGTTTGAGCCCTGGGATCCATTCCCCCCCCCCCCCCGATAGCTCAGATGACCACTCCAGAAGACCAGAGGGCATTTGTTTTTAATCCCATGCTCTCTTGAGACTAATGTACAAGGGCATAAAGACATTGTCTCTTCTATTTGGAATTGTTGTTTGTTTGCTTAGTAAAAGCATATTTCCGTGCAGTTAGTATGAACTCCTCGGAATGGCACTGCGCAAATCATATTCAAACAAGTTTCCCCAACCTAATTAGAATATTGTTTTATTACACTGCACATTTCTTAAATCCCACGCTAATTAAATGTATGTTGTTCTTCATTATTGCCAACAAAAACTATCTCTGCTCCAGATTTATGCTTGTGTACCGTGGTGCTTGACGGCTATATCAGCATTTCAAATTGAAATGCATTTCAGAGGTTTAGAGTTTTTTTCTGGAAAATTAATTGCAGCTGGAACCTGGCACAGCGGTGCTTGCAGACCAGCCCCAGGGGCCCCTGCAGCTCCTGGCTCTTTTTTCTGGAACAGTGCAGTTAGGGGAGAGGAGCCAGGAGTGTTAGAAGAGGAAGAAAAGGGAATGGTGGTTGGGGGGGGGGGAATGGAAGGTTGTTCCTTTCTGGAACCTTCCCTCCCTTGCTGGCTCTGTCTGCAGGGAGATGAGCACCCCTTTGTCTACGGAGCTAGTGGGCAGAGCCAGTTCCCTGCCTGCTGTAAGCAAGCCTGCTAGGGCTTGGCCACTGTCAACAATGGAAGAATTTTCCCTATATGTATTGTCTTGAAAACCAGAGTTTTAGTTGATTGCTTGCTTGTAGTTGATCTCAGCCGAAATAGGATTGGGGATCACCATGTGTTGGCTAGGTGAAAGTAAACAGATGCCCTTCTGTGGTGATTTAAATGAGGGATGTCTTCTATAAGCTCTCGTGTGTAAACCTTGGAACCCTTGGTGGCACTGTTTGGGAAGGGTTGGGGGTGTGGCCTTGATGGAGGAAGTATGTCATTGGGGGTGGGATTTGAGAGCTTAAAGCCTCATCCTGCTTCCAAGCTGCTGGTTTGATTTCATGCCCATGGTTCAGATGGGCACATGCCGCTGCCACCACACCCCTGTCACCATGCCCCCGCCACCACACCCCTGCCACCATGCCCCCGCCACCACACCCCTGCCACCACGCCCCCTCCACCACACCCCTGCCACCACGCCCCCTCCACCACACCCCTGCCACCACGCCCCCTCCACCACACCCCTGCCACCACGCCCCCTCCACCACACCCCTGCCACCATGCCCCCACCACCACACCCCTGTCACCATGCCCCCGCCACCACACCCCTGCCACCATGCCCCCACCACCACACCCCTGCCACCACGCCCCCTCCACCACACCCCTGCCAGCATGCCTCCCTGGCACTATGGGCTTTATCCCTCTGGAACAGTAGACTCACACAGTCTTCCTTCTGTAAGTTGCCTCGGTCATGATGTATCACAGCAACATAGAAATAACTACTAAGCCTCCACGGCAATAGGACTTGTTTCCTGCTAATTTGTTCCTCAGCTTTTCCTAAAAGAAGAGAGGTGACATTAATGACTTGAACCCTTATAACTTAGGTATTGCATGCTTGCTTTGTGAGTGTTTATGGATCTTGCTCCCGTTCTTCCCCCCCACCCCACTAGTCTTGGCACAGATGAGGAACTCTACCTGCTTATCCTGACCAGTGAGAAGTGAAGACTCTCTGTTGAGTCCAGGTGCTTGTCAGCGGCAGTAACTGGGCCACATGGCTTGTAGGGGTGGAGCCTGCAGCAACTAGGGCACACTGGCTTAGGAAGGTGGAACCCGACGGCGAGAGCTCAGGGAGTTTGGACTGTAAGCTGAGGAACCTTAAACAGATTACGTCGTCCTGCCTCTTCCTCTCCCACGTCTGTGCTCTTTGCTGCCATCTGCTCACCCTCTGCTTCACACCACAGCCTGAATGCTTCCCATGCATCCGCTCAGCCCCGAGACCATCCCAGTGTCCAAAGTCCATCCAGCTCGCCAGTCCTCATTCTGCTGACTCAGCATGAATTGGGTGCCCAGCTTGTGTTGAATCCATTGTAATGGGTGTGCTGGCACCACGGACACTAGATAGGTACTTTTCAGAGTCTTCAAGGATAGCATTGGCAAAGAACAAGGGGTTGGCAGGGCCCAAGGCCGTACCTACATGTGTATAGGTGATATAAGTGTATGTTTAGACATGGCTGAAAGAACACTATCATTGGCGAAAGATGGCTAATCTAAACCAGGCGAATTCAATGGCTATCGGAATCAGACATCAATACTCTTACAAAGCCCAGGTTCTCTTCAGAGACCCTGATTGAGAGGACAGAGAACACGAGTCTGCGCTCATGAGAAACCCTTCTGGTGCATCTGATGAAGTGGCCACCTACCGCTTTTTTAGGGAGCACCTGGATGTTGGACTTGTGTTCTGGGGTAACCAATGATCAGTGCTGAAGCTTTGCTTCATGACAGTATTTACGGCAGTCAAGCCTCGTGACTGCCCCATAGTGGCTGGAAGAGGCCCAGTCGAGAAATGACTGTCCTGCCTGGATGGGACCTAGACTACACACACACACACACACACACACACACACACACACACACACACACACTTCAGGAGTTGATTCAAAGAACCTCAGAGTGTTTCCATCTTACTTTAGTTCCTGTCTGAAAAAGAAAAGGAAGTTAATTAGGAAATAACACGGTCATGTTAATAATGTGGTCCCAGCCAGCACGAGCGAAATTTGCCAGGGTTGATTACATTATTGAGCCCAGGGGCTTGATTTGGAGCTGTCAGGAGGGACATGAAAGGCGGCTCCGTCGCTGCTTCTTCAGGCAGGAGCATCAGCACGGGAGGCAATTTAATTTCTTTCATCCTTGTTTCCAGGGCGTCATACCTTGCAGAAAGTGCTGATTTCTAATTTTAAAGAGCATAGATTTTTTTTTTTTTGTAAATCCCGAAGTTAAAAATACAGTTCATCATTTGCACGTTTGCTGCTCTCTGTTTGCTTCAAGGGTGGTTACGGTCTGCTGCTGGGCAAATATCTATTGCACAAAGCACAAGATTCATCGTGATTTATTAGGGGGAAAAAACAGCATGCAGGAGAATGAAATTAAAACGAAATTAGGATATACAGTGTGTACAGCCAAGCTCACCATCTCCCTTCCACATGCAGCGCCGAGGGTGGCCTTCCAGCGAGCAAGCGCGCGGCACCTGCATTCATTTAAATGATTACATGTTCACAGCATCTGTGTGGCGTGCAGTCCCGTGAACTGCTCATTACACATCAAAATAAACCCGTAAGAACCCAGCCTGTTCCCGGTGTCGTTGAGAAACTAAGTGAATTAAATAAAAGAATGGCATCAAGGTGATGCTGGGATTAAGATTTGACAGACAGGAAGCAGAGAAGTCCCAGCTGCCTTTGACCATAAGCCAGTTCCTTTTAGCCATAGAGAAATATAGTTAAAAAAGCCACAAAAGTAAAGGGCGTGTATGTTGCTTGCCTCTGACCATCAGATCACTGGCTTCATTCATGGCTTTGGGCAGTAGCCCAAGAACTGTGTAGCATGAAGGAGGAAGTGGATGGGGGTCGCTAGGGGGGATATGGGGGAGCAGAAAAAAGTGAAATCCTTGGAGGGGATGTATGTTTCTCCCTGAGGGGTTATAACCTTCTCTAATTGATGTCTGGTCTTTTCGTTTGTTTTTTAACTTCTTCACTGATGGGAGGGTGTGCTCACGCCGTGGCCCACATGTGGAGATGAGAGAGCAACTCATGGGAGTCAGTTCTTTCCTTCTACCATGCGGGTTCTGGGGATTGAACTCAGTCATCTTATGTGGCAACGGCTGTTACCAGCTGAGCCATCTTGCTGGCCCCTTAAAAAAAATATTTAAAAAAATAAGTTGGCTTCTCCAGCCTATCTGAGTGGCTCTAATCTACAGACACTGTGTGTGTTTTTCTGAGTTTGTCATGTCTGTTCTTGGGTTTGTCGGCTTGAAAAAAAAATAACTTCCCACCCGTTTCTGAAACATCCAGTTCCCAGCATGCCAAGCTCTCCCGTCCTCCCTCCCTACATGATTGGCAGGTGCCACCTGTCCCTCCCCAGGCTTCCATCACATCCAGACTCACACATGTAGGCAAATGAATCCACATTGACAACCCCAGCCTAGCCTAGCCTGCAGGACTCTTGAAGTCTGCAGCTGCCTGTCCAGTAGTTTTGATGTCTGCATCTGAAAATCTACGAAGGTCTGGAACTCTACACTGTGGTCCTCAAGGTCACCTTCTACCTGATTGCTCAGGCAAGAGCTAAGTCCCCTCTTCTCCTGTCTTCCCCCTTCTCATAGGCAGTCTGTTAGCACATTCGCTGGATACACCTCCCCCAGAGCTTCCTAAGCCCTCAGTTGTCACATGGTGACTACCATTACTAGTAGGTCCCTGTTTCCAGGAACCCTGTTTTCTCTTTTGTGACATTCGCTCGCCCATCCACCTTGGTATGGCCGCTAGTCACTACCACTGTCTCTAAACTGACCTAACGAGGCAGCCAGAGAGACCCTCTAAAAGGACATGCCAATATGACTTCCCACCCCTACCCAATGTACATTTGGAAATGTATGCTCTCTGTTACATTTGAAAAACATTAGCGCATATAGTTGGCTCCATGCTCACATTCGCCAGAATTCTTAATCTCACAGAATGTTCTTTCAGGCACTGAAATCAGACGTGTCATTCCTCAGATTAAAAATCTTCAAAGTCTAATAATCCTTACCACACTGAAAAGCATTTTGTCTGCTAAGAATGTGTTTGGCCCGAGTCACGGAAAAACGGACGAATGAATCAGAGGGTGTGTTTGCTGATGGAGCAAGGAATGGCAAACAGGCGGTTAATTGTGCTGGTGTGGACTCTTAATGAATCCAAGAAGTGCTCAGATCTTTTTTTTTTCTCTCAGCATGCTAATGCCATTTCACATTACGCTCCATATGCTTGTCACCTCGTGGTTCCAGGACAGCCCTCACAGCTGCAGACATCACAGGTATGTCGTCATCTGTGTTCAAGGCAAGAGAAAGGTAGAAGGCATTAGTTGTATGGCAAACACACTCACACTCCACAGCTTTGACAGTCATCATTTCTTCTGGCTAGCGTGTGTTTTCCCCAAGTTCCTCCATTGTCCCTTCCTCGTAACCACTCATGTCAAAGCCCAGCTCTCAGCTATGAGAGAGGAGTGAGCCAAACTAGCATGGCCTGTTGCTCTCTCCATCACATCCGTTCTCCGGCTTTGTCTTTCCGTGTAGAAATCTGTATCAGCTGCCAGGACTGATAGAACCATGGGCTATTGACTAATCAGTACAGTTCCTGCCTCTTTTGATGTTTAGTATTTGGTTCTTTTCCTTACACTGCAATCGGAATCTTGGCTGTGCAGAAGCTTTTCAGTTTTATGGGATCTTATTTATTAAGCCCCACTGGGATTTCCTGATATAACAGCATCCCATTCAAGATGATGTTGCTTCTTCTGACTAGTCTTACATTAACTTGCCACAAGCTAGAGCTATCTAAAGAAGAGAAGCTCAATTGAGAAAATGTCTCCGTAAGAACCATCTGTAGGGCATTTTCTTAATGATGATGCAGTAGGGCCTAGCTCTTTGTGGGTAGTGCCAATCCTAGGCAGGCAGTCCTGGGTTCAATAAGAAAGCAGGCTGAGCAAGCCAGTAAGCAGCACCCCTCCATGGACTCTGCATCAGCTGCTGACTCCAGGTTTGTAGTGCAAATTCTAATTGGTTTTAATAATAAAAAACCTGGAGTCAGATGTAGGGGTTAATGCTGAAAAATCAGAGAAGCAGAGCAACCAGCCACTAGTTCTTACCGCTCCTGAATCCTCAGACCAAGGGGGTGATCCTGTCGCTATGAATCCTCTGATTGAATGCTCTGAACTCCTGTTTCCTCCCACCTTATATTCCTTTCTCCACCCAGCCATATCACTCCTGTCTCTACCTCCCTAGTGCCTGGATTAAAGGTGTGTGATCCCAAGTGCTGGAATCAAAGGTGTGGGATCTCAAGTTTGGGTATCGAAGGTGTGAGCTCTGTTTTTCTTTTAGTCTAATTCAACCTCACATAGCCTAGTGTGACTACTCTGCACTCTGATCTTCAGACAAGCCTTATTTGTTACAATACAAACAAAATATCATCACATGGGTTCCTGCCCTGTTTGAGCTCCTGTCCTGACTTCCTCCTTGGTGATGATTGGCGTGTGTAAGTGTAAGCCAAATAAATCCTGTGCTCCCTAACTTGTTTTTTGGTCATGGTGTTTCATCCAGGAAAAGAAACCCTAAGACATTGCCCCTGCTTGTACCTTGAAGTGATTTCTCTGTCTTCCTCTAGCAGTTCCTCAGTTTTGTGTCTGACATTAAGGTTTCTGATACACTTTGGGTCTTCTGAGAGACTGGGGTTTAGTCATAAACCTAGTCTGCTTTGGGAGCGCCATGTCTGTTTCCCTGCCATGCTGCGTTTGTTCCCTTGGCTCGGGAGTACTGTTTAAAGTCAGATATTGCGAATACATTTTTTTTCTCAGAGCCGGGCAGTGGTGCGCACGCCTTTAATCCCAGCACTCGGGAGGCAGAGGCAGGCGGATCTCTGTGAGTTCGAGGCCAGCCTGGTCTACAAGAACTAGTTCCAGGACAGGCTCCAAAACCACAGAGAAACCCTGTCTCGAAAAAACAAAAAAAATTTTTTTTCTCAGTGCTAATTTGTGTTATGGTAAAAATAAAATGCTGAGGATCCCTGAGGGGTGCACATTTTTTTTGAGCCGCGGGAATTTTACCTAGAGGCGTGATCCGCCCTGTTGCTGAGCAGCCATGCCACAAGCCGTGGCAGGGGGCAAAGGCTGGAATTGAAAACAGCTGCCTCATGGATCCCACCAATCTTGTCAGTATTGGTGCCAGGGACAGTCTGAGGAAAAGCGGAGCCGACGGGACACCGGTCGCACAATTTGAGGGTTTATAGCATAGCTGAAAATGTGAAAACCTGTGAAAAACACCACAGAGTCTATAAAAGAGCGTTTCTCTCTATAGGTGGGGTGTGAAATGGCAGCGCACACCATAGGGCCTGTAGAAGAGCGTCCTCTCTCTATAGGTGGGGTGTTAAAGCCTGACTGGCTCCGGTCCAGGCAACTCAGAAGCCAGAGAGCCTAGAGGCTGCTCTGTACCCGCGCAAAATAAATGCAATGCAGATATCAAAGAATATTTACCACTTTAATGATAAACTTACAGAACCAAAGTTCCAGCATAGTACAGGTAGGGAGGAAAAAAGAGAGCGAGCCGCCTCTCCGCGCACCATTTATTGGCAGGCATTCGCCTGAGGCAAACCCCGCCCTCTAAAGGGGGCTGTCTTAACCCTACATCTCCCCCTTTTGTCTAAATAAGACACAACTAAACCAAATATAGCTATAAACAATAATAACAAATGATAAATATAACAAACAATATTGAAAACAAAAGCTTTGCTAGAGAGTAACTACAATTAAATAATCTTCAACTCCATCAAAGATCTGAGAAGGGAATAAATATTACTTAACAAATGAGAGATATCCAAAATGTGCAACAAATGACAGAGACAACTGACTGCCTGGGCAATCACCCAAAATCTCGTTTGCAATGTTGAGTCAACCAACTTTGGCTAAGGCCTAACATAACTGACATACCATTCTCAAATGTAAGGAACTTTCTTAGGATTATCCTACCCTGTCTTGGCAAGATAAGACAATCCTGTTTTATATCTTAGTCAGTAGTTGAGGTATGGGTTTTTCTTAACCCAAAGGCCAGTTCTGCCAAGAAGACAAGCTCCCAGTGGAGTGTCTTTGGTGCTCAACGTTCTCTCGGGAGTAGAGTGGTGTTGCCAGGAGTAAATTGTGTCTCGATGGCACAGAATTCTAGGTTAGATTAAAGGCCATTTTCTACAGCTCTTCAAAGTGGCTGAAGATTATACTATCTATACTGAAAATAATCTCTATGTATCTAAAAGACCTGATTAACCTAAAAATAATATGACAAACATATAATTCTCAATACCTATCTAATTTGAAAACTAAGAGAATAAACAATTGTGCAATGTATGAAGACAATGATCTTCACCTGTAAACAATGTCGTTACTTATCAAATGTAAACAATGTTATTACATAAATAGTACCAGAGGTAGAAATGTACATTGTGATATGATAGATGTATCCATACAATATAAGCATACTCTTGTACCAAAATAGAGGTAGGAACACTCACATTCAATATTCAATATATCAATATACAAGAAACAGTACCAACATAATTTTCTAAAAACAGTAAGTCACAAATACCAATCATCCCATCAACCCAGTTAATCCCCCTCTTTTTTTTTTTAAGAATATATCCCTAAATCCATACAATATCTCCCCATCCCCTCAACCCTAAACCAACCAGTAAAAGATGTCCCTAACCCTGTGGGCAAACTCTGTTGGGAGAGGGGACGTCGTCCTCTTAGATTGCTAGTAGCTGACATGGTTCACAAAATATTGGCATAGGGAGGGGCTATTTAACATACCCTGGGGGAGGACGGTCCAGTGGTACCTCCTCGAAGGTTGAGAATTGTTATAAGTAGGCATTGTGAAGGCAAATTTTTTTCTATCTTCTTTTTGCAAAGGTATAGTGAAAAAACAATCCTTTAAATCAATAACTATGAGAGGCCATCCTTTTGGTAATAAAGAGGGCAACGGAATTCAAGATTGCAGAGGGCCCATAGGTTGAATAACCTTGTTGATGGCCCTGAGATCTGTCACCATTCTCCATTTACTTGATTTTTTCCTAACCACAAATACAGGAGAATTCCAAGGGCTGATAGATTCTTCTATATGTCCAGCATCTAGTTGCTCTTGTACCAGCTGTTCTAAAGCCTGTAACTTTTCCTCAGCTAAAGGCCATTGCTTTGTCCATATTGGTTTCTCAGTCAACCATTTTAGAGGCAAGGCTGTTGGTATTTCTGAAGGGACATCAATTGCTTGTTCTTGCATAGCCCTAATGGCCGGTTTTGTCCGTTTGTAATAACTTTTAATATTCTTTTTAGAAATATGGGCTCTAGAAGTAGCAGGAATGTTAATTTGAGTATTCCATTGTTGTAATAGGTCACGACCCCATAAATTCATTGCAATATTGGCTACATATGGCCTTAATTTTCCTATTTGTCCCTCAGGCCCTATACATTTAACCCATCTCGTGCTCTGCCTTATTCGAGATAGGATTCCAATTCCCAGGAGCTGAACATTTACATTCTGAAGAGGCCAATATGGATGCCAAGATTCTGGGGTAATGATACTTACATCAGCATCTGTGCCAGTAATAAAAATGCCATTTACACACACTCTCAGCTTAGGTCTTTGATCATTTATAGAAGTTTGTCAAAACACATGTAACTCATCTTTCTGATTACTATTGCTTGTAACAGTAGGCATGTGGCTTTCTAATTGTCCTGACGAGGCATGTTCTTTGCAGAAACTGGAAATGACTGAACCATGTTTGCCATGGGGGCCTGAGAGGTCCCCCCTCTCATGTTTCCCGTCTGTATCAGGTTGCCTTGTCTATCTCTTGTAGACCTGCATTCATTCGTCCAGTGTCTGCCTTTTCCACATCTTCTACATAAACCTGAAGGCTGAGTCCGTCTATTCCTGTTATTTCTAGAAGACGCATTATTATTATTTCTGAAAACCCGTTGTTTACAATTTCTTTTCATATGACCCATTTTGCCATAATTAAAACATTTGGTATTCTGGTGTCTCCTTTTACCATTGGAAATTGCTTCTTCTACCCATGCTTCAGTGCCATAGTCAAATGTGTCAACATCTAGTGTATGCAAGACCCATTCTTCCAAGGACGCTGATCTGAACATTAAAGGCCTCAAGATCCTTTTGCATTCCACATTAGCATTTTCGTAAGCCAAAGACTCAATTATTATACGTCTTGCTTCTGGGTCAGGTATCCCTATTTGTACAGCCTTAGTTAATCTTTGTAAAAAGTCATTAAAGGGTTCTCTCTGACCCTGTTTAACTGTGACAAATGATTCCATTCTCTGTCCTGGGTCTTGTACTCTGTCCCAAGCCCTTAAGGCTGCTGTAGTACATATGGAGAGTATGTTTCCATCCAAATTAGCTTGTTCCTGAGGGTTGGAAAAGAGCCCTTCACCTAGAATTTTATCTAGGGAAACGTCAATTCCCTTCGCCTTTTCCTGCTGTTCCAAAAGTCTAGCCTCTTGCCTGAATAAGCATTTCCATTTTAATTGCGGTCCACTCTCAAGGACCGCGGAGCTCAGCTGGAGCCAGTCCAAGGGGGTTGCTCTGCTTGTTGTGGCCCAAGATTTTAGCATCTCTTTAACAAAAGAGGAGTGCATCCCAAAAGACATGATGGCCTGTTTAATTTCTTTGAGATCATTCATACGGACAGGCTCCCATGTATCTTCCTTGATGACCCTAGGGTTTCTGGAACCAATCACCTTTTCTGTTGTTATTACAGGAAAGGCATGTAGGGCTGTAGGTAGAGTTTTGTGAAAATTGTCCCGGAGGGATTTATCCACAGATGTAGTTAAAATTTGTCTTTCTACCCTTTGCTCTTTTTTATCAGAATTTAGAAATTCTTCAATCTTTTTAATTCTATTCATCATTGCTTTTTGTAATGTCTGAATCTCCTGGCCAGAATTATGTTTTAAAGCCTTTATTGAGGATTCTAAAGTATGAAATTTGTCCAGTAGAGATAACTTGTCATCTTTGGACATAATTTTTATGGCATAAACCATGCCTTTTTGTATTGACAATCTTTTTGCCAATCTGTCATAAGCTTTAGACAAAATTTGATTGTCACATTTAGCAGTTTTGATTTTCTCAGTTAATGTTTTAGTTCCTACAGAAAGGGACTGCTGGAACTTACGATCTAATTTAGTTGTTTCTTCTTCCATAGTAATGAATTTCTCCTTAACATCAGCCTGTACCTTTTCTAGATTTTGCTCAGTTAACCGAGTCATGTTAAACAAAGATTTGTTTTCTTTCTGGAGAACTTTAAACTGATTTTTGAGAAGATTGTTGTCGCTCTCAATAGTTTTTAAACGTTTAACCTCTGCCTTAAGAGATTTGATCATTTTTCTATTATCAAACCAAATAGTGCTAAGGAAAATTAAGAATCCCAGGAATATCCATATATGTGGTGTGGTAGACACCTCTTGTAAGATTTTTCAAATGGTGCATTCAAAAAAACTGTTGAATTCGGATGCCGTCATGTTCTTAGACATTATTTATAAAAGAAAAAGTTCTCTTACCTGTAATAATTGGTTTATGCCAGTGGTGACGAAAGAGTCCAGTTGAATCCATGTGTCCTAAATCTGAAATAAAATGACTCAAAACCAAAATTGAAACAGACACCAGGCTGATAAGTAAAGAAAAGCCAGCAAAGTAAACAAATCAAAGGAATGCCGGCGTTTTTGTTTTTTTTTTTTTTTGCCGGGGCTCTCAGGCCGCTGTCACGTGACCCGAGCGCTGGCGGCGGTGGGAGGGGAACAGACAGCCCGGTCAGGCAGCGCGTGCACCGGCGTGAGAGGGCACAGGAAATCTGGCTAGGGCGGCTCGACTTAGGCGCTGTTAAAAAGGCTCTGCCGATTTCAAACCCGCTGCTTGATACTCTAGCAAGCAGCAGGGAAAATCGAGTCGCTCAGAATCTCGGCTGCTTTAGCGCGCGCCCAGAGAGACTGCTCAGAATCTCAATTTCTTCCGCGCGCGCCCAGAGAGACCGCCGCAGCGGCCCGGGGTGTAAGAGACTCCGATTTGGGGCCGGTTCTCGGCAAAGCCCCACGTTGGGCGCCAATTGTACCCACGCAAAATAAATGCAATACAGATATCAAAGAATATTTACCACTTTAATGATAAACTTACAGAACCAAAGTTCCAGCGTAATACAGGTAGGGAGGAAAAAAGAGAGCGAGCCGCTTCTCCGCACACCATTTATTGGCAGGCATTCGCCTGAGGCAAACCCCACCCTCTAAAGGGGGCTGTCTTAACCCTACACTGTTCCAAGCAGTCTCTCGTGGTAGGGACCACTTACAAGCGGTCCAAAAGAAAAGAAAAAGAAAGAAGAAAGAAAAATCTGAGGGACCCTGGGCCCCCAAATCGAATGTACTGTATAGCATGTGCAGTGCTAGCCCCGGAGGACCCTGGGTCCTCTGGTGACATTTTTAGTTATGGAAAGCAACCAGAGATGAACGTGACTGTGAAGGCTGCAGTTAGCTGACTGGAAGGGGAAAACTCATCACTGAAGCTGCTGGTGTGCATAGAGGTTGGCATTTAGGCAGATAGAATGCAGAGCTGTTGTAAAGAAACCTGTTTCCCAAGCCCAGGGTTCCACGTGTTCTTAGCTGGCCCGCCCATAGGCGGGAGGGAACATGGAGAGTCTGGCTAAGTCACAAGGACCAAATGTAATGGTTTAAGTAAAACAGCATTGTTCCCCCAGTGGCTGCAGCAGAGAGTGGGTACCCAGACCATGGCAGGCCATAAAAGCAGTCAGTCCCAGGCAAGGAGCCCCCAAGCGACCCATGGGCTGTTGAAGGAGCTGCAGACTGCGTTCCTGCCACCCAGCTCCCGGCCTCCTGGCTAGCTTATGCGCCAAAATAGCGACATACAAACTGTATTCATATAAACACTGCTTGGCCCATTTCTATTAATGTGTGTAGTACCACGAGGTGCGCTTACCAGGGAGATTCTAGCCTACATCCATCCTGGGCCAGAGCTTCATCCCATCTGCCCTGGGGAGCAGTGGCATGGCGTCTGAGCTCACTTCCCTTCTTTCCAGCATTCTGTTCTGTTTACTCTGCCTACCTAATTTTCTGTCCTATCAGGGCCAAGGCAGTTTATTTATTTAACCAATGACCTTCCTCCATCCATGGGCCATGAGGGGCAGCAAGTTCCAGGCAGGAAGCTGTGTGGTGGGTAAGAGACTGAGTTGGATAGGCATGGCTATGAAGAGTGAGGTTGGATATTTATTTAGTGGGTTGTGGATGGGAAGGAGAAAGAGGAAAGGGGAGAAGAGAGGAGAGAGAGAGAGAGAGAGAGAGAGAGAGAGAGAGAGAGAGAGAGAGAGAGAGAGAGACAGAGGAACAGAGGAAGGGAGGAAGGAAGGGGGAAGGGAGAAGTGGGGAGAAGGTAGTGAGGCCGAAGCTGCCTCTTTGGGGAGAGAGACAGAAAAGAAGGAGCTCCCACTGGAAGCAGAAGGAAGATCTGCTTGCCTTGGTGGTGAACGGGAAGAGAGTGGGTGGGGCTTGTCTCTTAAAGGGACAGGGCAGACCATTACACTTTGGTCTTTTATTTTCCATATGACTTTTAGTTTTTTGTTAATTTTAAATTTCTGTACTCAATATCAAAGGGGATTTGATGGAAACTTCATCAACTCTGGGTTACTTTATCAATATGTTCATCTTATCAATGTTAATTCTGCTACGTCTAGTGTCTTAATTTTTCTTTAGTGTTTTAAAGTTTCAATGTAAGTTTCTTTTATATACATGGCTAAGTTTATTCCTAAGTTTTTTTAAGTAATTATAAATGAAGTTTTGTTTCCTAATTTCCTTTTTACTAGTTCAGTATTAATATATAGAAAATTTCCTTAATTTTTGTGTATTTGTTTTGCTTCCCATTTTAACTGTTTTCTGGTGGGGACTTCTCTGGCTCTTAAAGGATGAGCTCACACCACTTACAAATAGGACTAGTTTGATTTTGTATCATTTCAAATTTTTCCCTTTTGCCCTATATTGCTATAGCTAAAGCTTCAAGCACTACACTGATGAGAGTGGAGTGAGCAGACAACCTTTGTGCCTGACTTTAGAGGACATACTTTCAACTTTCCCTCATACAGTATGCCAGCTATACAGAGCTGTCTGCAGCTTTTATTATGTTGGTTTATATTCCTCTATTTTTGAGTTTCCTCAAGGCTTTTTATCAGGAAGACATATTGAATTTTGTCAAAGGCCTTTTTTTTTCCTGTCTGTTGACGTGATAAGAGAAAACCAGAGGAGAAATTTGTTCTTTTATAATAACTTGTAGTTTTGAACATTCTCATTCTGTGTCTTTTTCCTCTTTTTAAATCCATATCTTCCTTTAGTTCTTTGAATTTCTAACAGTTGTTTTAAAGTCTTTTTCTGTTATATACAAATTCTGGCATTTCTTTAGTTTTATTTTCTTGAATTTTATTGCTTTTAATTGACTTTTCCACTTTAAAAAAGCAGGCTTTGTGTTTTTGGAGGCTGGTAAATGCTTGTGAGAAAGCTGAACATTTGCTAAAATAGCCACCTCTCCCCTTTTGCTGATCCCAAGAGTATCCAAAGTAGCTATCACAAGGTGGTATCTGGGACTTCTGAGAGCATATTCTCTAAGCTTAGATTTCAGTCTTTCCCCCAGTTTCTATGGGTGTGTGTGTGTGTATAGACACATAATTTGCTTTTAAGTGTCTTAATTTCTTTGAAAATCTTACTCTTGCTTCCAGAACATTATCAGATTATTCTCCCTGCAAGAGTTTGCCTCTAGATGATTATGTTTTTTCTTGTGCTCAGTTAGTTACCCAGCACTAATTATGGAATATTATTTTAACTAGGAGGAGATATGTTCCATTTGTTTGTGCTGCAGAATATTGCTTTAATTGTGCAAAGGTGTGTTACATTTGTTTATGCTGCATAGGTTTATTTTTTATTTATTTATTTTTTGCTGGGGTATAGAGTTTATTTAGTGGATTATGGAGGAGGAAAGGAAGGGGGAGAAGGGGGAACTGAGGGAAGAGGGGAGAAGAGAGAGGCAGAAGCTGCCTCTTCAAGACGGGCAGAGAGTACTGTATGTGTTTAATTAAGTAAGGATATGTTGCATTGGTTTAACTTTGCCTGTCTAAGGCACCCGATTGATCTAATAGAGAGCTGAATGACCAATAACTAGCAGAGACAACAATAGGTGGGGCTGGCTGGCAGGGAGAATAAATGGGAGCAGAAATTGAGGCTGGAGAGGAATGAGAGAAGAGAGGAGAGAATGAGGGAGATGCCTGGGGCCCAAAGCCAGCCAGCCACCAGTCAGCTAGACATAAGATAAACAGAAGTAAGAAAGGTAAAAAGCTCCAGGTAAAATGCAGATAAAGAGAAATAGGTTAAACTGAAAGAGCTAGCCAGAAAGGAAACTAAGCTAGGCCAAGCATTCAAAACTAGTAAGTCTCTGTGTTATGATTTGGGAGCTGGTTGGTGGCCCAAAAGAAGAAACCTGGTACAACCACTGCTTTGACTTTGAACCTGAGACCCAAGTCATGCAGCCACTCCATTCCTTCTGCCCCTGGAGCAGGTGGTACAGAGCCAAGCCCTTGGGTGGCCTATATGTATTGCAAATAAGTTTTTCATTCTTTTCCTTCCATCTTGAAAGAGGTACCTGAGAATAGTTCATTTCCATGAAGCCACGCATCTCAGAGAGCTTATGGGGCAATGTTAAATGTGGGATTTTTTTTTGATTGGGCATTTGACTGATTATAGCAAATCTTTGGCTATTCCGCAGTGACCCACAAAGCAACTTAATTTTATCATTAGTACTTATTTCATATCTCTGTGGGGAAAGTAAAGACCTGGCACTTTGAGTCTCTCTCTCTCTCTCTCTCTCTCTCTCTCTCTCTTTCTCTCTTTCTCTTCCTCTCTCTTTTTTACTAACATCACTGAGGAACTATGCTCTCAAACATACATGAAATATTTATAAAAATAGGTTATATATTAGTTCGAAAGATCTAATCTCACCAAATATGTCTGCATCGAGCAATTTTTCTGCTATTGTAAATTTAAGGATAGACTTAATAGAAACGTAATGTGGGCTTCCCCTCTGTATGCTGTGAATATGCTTTACTATTGTTGGTTAATTAAAGAAGCTGCTTCAGCCTATAGCAAGGCAGAATAGAGCCAGGCTGGAAGAGAGAGAGAGAAAGAGAGAGAGAAGGCAGAACCAAAGTGATGCCATGTAGTTGCTGAAAGAGAAAGATGCTTGGAACCTTATCAGTGAACCACAAGTCTCATGGTAGAATATAAAATAATAGGAGTGGGTTAATTTAAGATGTAAGCTAGTTAATAAAAAGCCTAAGCTATTGGCCAAGCAGTGTTGTAATTAATATAGTTAGTGTGTGATTTTTGCAGGGGGGTCAGAGCTGTCGAAGCAGTATTTTAATTAATATAGGTTCTGTGTGATTATTTCAGGTCTGGGCAGCTGGGAAACAAACAAGTAGTCTCCGCTTACATAAATGAAATCTTTAAAAGTTTAAATCATGCCAGGCAGTGGTGGCGCGCACCTTTCATCCAAGCACTCAGTAGGCAGAAACAGGTGGATCTCTGTGAGTTCAAGGATAGCTTGGTCCACAGAGCTAGTTCCAGTTCCAGGACAGACAGTGCTGTTAAACAGAGAAACCAAAGAGAGAGAGAGAGAGAGAGAGAGAAATAAGAAAAGAAAGAAAGAGAGAAAGGAAAGAAAGAAAGAAAGAAAAAAGTTTAAATCACAGAATAAAACTACTCAAGTAAAATAAATTATAGTCAAGCTGCTATTTAAATTTTAAAGTGAGACAAAGGTATTAATGGTCTTAAATCCCCAAATTAAAAAAAAGAATAATCTAACTTACATTGCCTCCAACACGTAAGACAATATCAGCGTCCTAATACATACACAGACATTAGTTGAGTGAATTATTGGTTAAATAAATTAAAAGAGAACTCAAAGTTGATATGAAGAAGGCAGAAAGAAGGGTGTCTTGGTCAAAGTTCCTATGGCTGCAATGAAACACCGTGACCAAAAGCAACTTGAGGAGGAGTGGGTTTATTGGGCTTATGCTTCCATATTGCTGGTCATCTCTGAAGGAAGTCAGGGAAGAAACTCAAACAGGACAGGATCCTACAGGTAGGGGCTGATGCTGAGCCAAGGGAGGGGTGCTGCTTACTGGCTTGCTCCCCATGGTTTCCTCTGTTTTCTTATAGAACTCAGGACCACCTGCCTAGGGATGGCGCCACTCACTATGGACTGGACCCTCCCCCATGGATCACTAATTAAGAAAATGACCTACAGATTTGCCTGCAGCAGGATTTTATGAGGGTGTTTTCTCAATGGAGACTCTCAGGCGACTTTAGCTTGTGTCAAGCTGACATAAACTAGCCAGTACCAAGGATATAATAAAATGGATATTATTGAAATAGAAAATAAAAACATAATAGAGTGAGTTCACAGAACCAAAAGTTGGCTCTTTGAATGGTTTGAATGCTGAAGAAGGGGAAGTGCTGTTGGACAATGGTTTTACCCTGTAAAGATTTGATTCTTGTACTTGTTTAATAAAATGTTGATTGGCCAGTAGCCAGGCAGGAAGTATAGGCAGGGTGACCAGGCAGGAAGTAGAGGTGGGGCAATGAGAACAGGAGAATTCTGGAAAGAGGAAAGATGTAGTCTGTAGTCAACACAGAGGAAGACAGACACAGAGCAAGCAAGATGAGAAAGCTTCACTAATGAAGATACCAAGCCACATGGCTAACACAGATAATAATTATGGGCTAATATAAGTTATAAGAGTTATAAGAAGCCTGAGCTAATAGGCCAGCCAGTTTATAATTAATGTAGACCTCTGTGTGTTTCTTTGGGGCTGGACTGGGTGGGGCAGAAACTTCTGCCAACAAGTCACCCAGGTGATAATTGTTATAAAGGCATAAATATCATAGGAAAAAGCTTAGGTTTACAAATGTATGGCAGGACTAGAATCCCAAAGAATGTGCAGTTGCAAGAATGGACCTTAATGGTTTTAGAAATGCCAGTGCAAGTGATAGTTACCAGAAGCACCAGCTACAGTGAAATAGAGTGGGCTGAGATCTAAAGAACAGGCTATGTATATGCCATCGGAGATGGAGTGAAAGAGCTACTTTATTTTTGATATTGCAGGAAGACATTTAAGAGATCTTAATTTTTTAAATAGCAGTTAAGACCATGGGACATTTGTGTTTATAATATGTTTTATATTGTAAATGTTTGGACTTAATAGAAATCTAAAAATTAGGGTCACAGCCTTAAGCACAAAATTTCTACAGAAAATGGGATGTTTATTTCTTGTAATGCAGCAAGACAATGATCTAAGCAGTCTGGCAAAGGACTTGAAACAGTTTCTCAGCCCATTGAGTCTCTCAACCCTTTGGTGGTCAAAAACAAAACAAAGCAAACAAAACAAAAGGAAACAAAACAAATCCTTTCTACAGGGGTAGTCTAGGACCACCTGCATGTCATATGTTTGCATTAAGATTCATAACAATGACAAAACTGCAGTTGTAAAATAACAATGGGAAGAATTTTGTAATAGGTTGTCACCACATCATGAGAAACTGTATTAAAGGTCAAAGCAGTAAAAAGATGAGAATCAGTGGCTTTAAAATGTCTCTCGTTACTCAAGGTCTATTCAGACATAAGGATATATGTCTAGTCTCCTTGTCTTTGTTAATTCTGCTAAGCTTAAGCTATTTGGATAAACTGAGTCATATACATTTTTTTTGTCTTGATACTAAGAGAAACTTTAATTGAAATTTGTTTCCTAAGGCTCATACTTAACAAAGATAGAGCTATGAAGTCCTTTGCCAAGGTGAGGCATTTGGATAAAGCTCCCATTCCCTCAGGATACTTGAAGAAAGTTCTTTTTTCCTAAGAAATATGTTGCCCTCTTTATCTCTGGCAAAAGGAACTTGTGGCCCTTCACTTATCTATGGCTGTAGTGCCTTAGAACTTGTCAAGCACAAGGCCAGCCCCTAGGCTCCCTCCTGTTCCCAGTTTGCCTTCACAGGAGACAGCATTAATAGCTGGATACAAACTTGTTCTGTTTTTACCCTTAGAATGACTAACTCAGTTTCTTTATTAGCTTCAATTCAAAATCATTACAGAATGTAAAGTTCTAGTCTTGTGAAAGCTGCTAATTTATTACAGACCATTAGGAAATACAAGTTAGTCATTCTTAAAGTACTGATATAATTAATTACAGGAATAAGCCTTATTAGTTCCCTGTATATGTTTTCAAAGTAAAATTTAAAACAAGTAACTGGAAACAAAGTTTGTCTAATCAGATATACCTAGGTAGCCCTCATACTTCAGAGATCTATAGAATATGGCATTTAAAATAATGATTAAAAAGCTTATTATATTAGACAGAGACTCTGAGATTCTAGCAGTAACCTAAGATCTCCAAAAAAGTTTATGGGACATCATGATGTCTCCACCTGGATTATGATGATGCTGACCATTGGGTGAGATGCCCCAGTGCAACACTGGCTGCCAGGACCCAATCCAGACTGTGAACAAACAGCAGGACCTTGGAGAATCAATTGCACCATGTTTGCCTAGACAAAATAAGGTCAGACTTTTCCATTTCCCTCTTCTACAGGTAAAAAAAAATCACCTTATGGGCCTGGCTAAGACTGTAAGACTGCTGTTCTGATATGCCTGCCTCCAATGCCATGGAGACCCAGGTATGGCTGTATATGGACTCTGTATATGGACTCTGGTTCCTTTCATTTTTTATAGATTTGGAAGCTGCATGGTCTGTACTCAGGTATAATTTATTTATCCTTCTGGGATCTCTGATAATATTGATGGCTAGGTCAGTTATAATGTTGCTACAGTTTAAGTAAAAATGCTGCAGGTCCCTGAGTAGCTGCAGCAGGGAGCGGGCCATGAGACCACATTGCAGGTCCCTGAAGTGGTGGCAGACAGTGGACAGTAAGTCCTGAGACCATGCTGCAATTTCCCAAAGTGGTGGCAGGCAGCAGGCTGTGGGTTCTAAGAGCAGCCAGTCACAGGCAGGGATGGCACGGTTCCCCAAGTGGCTGCAGTGGGCCATGAGTCCCAGGCAGGGAGTGGTGTGGTGGCTCAATGGGGCAGTCAGTCCCATGAGGAGAGACAGACAGATGGGCACACCATGAAACCATGCCATAAGTATTCGAAGGTGGTTGGTCCCGGGCAGCGAGCCACATGGCAGGCAAGAGACAGACATATAGGCACACTATACAGAGTGAGGTTAGATATTTATTTAGTGGGTTATGAAGGGGAAAGAGGAGAAGGAGAGAAAAGCAGAGAGAGAGAATGAGAGGGAAGAAGAGAGAGAAACAGAGGGGATGGAGAGAGCAACAGCAGCAGCTACCTGGGATAGAGACAGAAAAGAGAGAGACTCAGACTGGAAGCTCAGCTTGCCTCAGTGGAGGGGGGGAGTAGGCGTGGCTTGTCCCTCTCAGCTATTGCTTCCAGTTATATCTTGTTCAACTTTCCTGGATATGCTGGTAAATCATTTGACCGGAAAAAACAAAAATCTCTGAGGCAGATGAGGTATTCGTTCATCAATTCAACAAATATTTATTGAATACCTACCATCTGCCTGGACTGCTGTATTAAATGATGATTATATACACCAGTTTCCTTGTTTGAAGCAACTATCTCTAACATATCTCACTGCATACCGAGTACAGGATTAGCCTGTAACCATGCTTTTACACTGGGCTTCTAAAGAAAGGGATTACAGCTCTGACCACCTTTTCGCCCACTGGGCACTAAAACTGTGGGCATATTTTCCTGGAAGCCTGGGGTTTCTGCACATAATAAATCATCGTGGAATTCCACAAATATGTGTGGAATGTGGCAGGCTACCCAAAGGTTACCACAGCGGGACTCATCAGACCAAGGCCTGGGACAAAACTGGGAGAGGGAGAACAGAAGCGAAGCAGGCTGCAGGCAGGAGTCAGTTGGAGTGCAAGCGTCCACAGGCACGGAAGACAGCTTCTGTATGTGGAGGTGTGGCTGAGCAGACGGGTGCAGGAGTCAGTTGGAGTGCAAGCGTCCACAGGCACGGAAGACAGCTTCTGTATGTGGAGGTGTGGCTGAGCAGATGGTGAGTGTCACATGTCAATGTGTGGAGAGTGCAAAGTCCCGCACCACTCCCAGCCTTTGGAGTTTTACTATTCCAACTGTCAACGGTAAGGCAACTGAGATACAGCTCCACAATGTCATCCTCCACAGCCTTGAGGAGTTCAGAGACTAAGGGAACCTGGTCTCTTGGGTACTTTAAACTCGGGCCAAATTGAGATTTGTGGCTGAAAAGGATTTCGGGACTAGCTAGTGTAGTGAAGCAGAGTTGGAGATTTTATTAAAGATGTTTTAATACAGGCTTAGAAACAAGGTTTAAAAGGAAGGATGCTCAGAAAGACAGACACACCCAAGTGGGGGGAGTGTGATTCCCAAGAGAGAGTAGGGTAGTGTGGGTAGAGGTAAGAAAGACATGTGTGTGTTTGTGTGTGTGTGTCTGTGTGTGCACGTGGTGCTTCCCAGGAGAAAACACAAGGAAGACATAGGTTATAGGCTTCTCAGTGAGGGTTGCCGGGAATTCTCAGCATCTGCCACCGGTGGCTCTTAGGTTATATGTCAGAAAGTTCCTAAGAAATCCACTCTCCTCTTTCACTTTTGTGATAAGTGGGATTGTGGGTAGCTCTGGAGATGAAATTATGATCGGATAAGTAAAAGCAGAACACTCTGGTGCTGCAGGAGGGGTTTGGCCTGTGTCTTCTGTAAACAGGACTCTGATGCATCACTGAGAAAACTGCGGGTTAGCAGCTGGGAAAGAGAAAGCCTCCTGCAGTTGTGAATTGCACTGCAATGCTTGCTTCTTCGCCCATACTCTTGGGCCAGAGCTCCCCCTCTCCTCACGTCCCTTCAGTTTGTCCTCTCTTTTTATCCCGCCTCAGTCCTAAACACAAATGCCACAGTCGACTGGCTCACAAAAAGTCTCTTTATAAAACCAAGTTATCGGTCTCAGCACTTCTTAAGCTAATTTTGAAAAGTTCTGAATTTTTATTTATGTGAATTGTATTTATCAACATTTATTGTATTAGCAACAAAACTAGAAAAAATTGTCAACTTAAAAATAGTAAGGCTAAATGTATTGCACGTGAAACAGACAAGGTTTTGATGAAATAGCTACTTTTCAAAATAATATAGTGAGCAAACCAGATTGGCATTGCTTTATATTGTAGATGTCTTGCTCCATATTAAAAAGTTAGATGCTCAAATCATTCTTGCATTCAGTCGGAAATCGGACCCATACTCCGGAGCCTCTTGGGAAGTTGACCATGTGCAGAGAGAGGAGCTGGAGAAACAGGCAGTGAGGATGTGGGATTAAGATCTAGTTGTTTTGCCTCTGGGGCCTTCCTGTTCTGGTCACGGGCCTCTGAGAGAGAGAGCTATTGCTCACTGAGAGCCTCAGGTCTAGCCTCTGACCTCAGACAAGCTGTTCCCAACACGTGTCCGCACTTCTCAGTGCTTTTCACCCATGTGCCCTTGAGGATGAAGAAATATAGAACCAGGAGGTGAAGATGAAGCTCCCCAGTCAATGGGGGACTTCTGTGTCCCTGCTGTCTGTCCCTTTCCTATTGACCCAGGGTATCTGTACACTGGGGGGTGGGGGTGGTGGTGAGGCAGGCACTATGGTGATTCTTCACCTGTGTGTTGTTGGGATTGTGAACCTCCAGACCCTGAATTTCCTGTGGCTCCCTGCCTGCCAGACTTGTTTTCCTATGCTTGCAACTGCTCTGAGCAAACTTGTTTTGCAGCTGCTCTGAGCAGGAGATCCTCAGGAGTTCCTGATGTCCGGGCAGTGGTTCCTGGTGGGCTTGCGGCTGAGAGTTAGGGCATGGCCATTAGTCGAGGAGACCCTATATAAGCTGCCCTGGAACACAATAAATGGGCATTCTTGGTGTTACCCGTGTCTCTGTGTGTGTTTTAATCTCTAAGCCCTTGCCCAACTTGTGAACCAAGTGTGCAACATGCAATTGGCAAGTAAGAGGCACCAATGCTCTCATTCCAATGTTCATGCTTATTTATTCTACATTTGTTTATTTGAGATCTGTTTTTTTTCCAAAGCTCAGACCGGCAGGGAACTCAAACTCACAAACCTCCTGCTTTTGCTCCTAAAGGCAGCATTTTTGTGTGTTGGGAATTTCTTATGCTTTTCTGGACATTTGGAAACAGATCATTTTAAACAGTCGTTACCTATGCTGCCGCACACGTGAGAACTAATTGCTCCTGCCCCTCATCTGATGTCTTCCTGGCCTCATTGCAGGCTCATTCCTCTGTAGCCCACACATGGCGACGTGCTATTTGTCCTGCTATCTCTCATTTATTTCACCTAATGTCTAGCTCCATCTCCATTGCTAGGAATGACAGGGTTTCACTAATTCTGATAGTTTTATAATACTCAGCTGAGTATATGCAACACATTTCAGGCATGCATTCATTCAGCAGTGAGCACCACAGCCAATCCCAATCCTCAGTTCTTGTGTGTGATTCTGCTGTACACGCAGGTGTGCCAGTATCTCTTGCTTCATTCATCTCCTTTGGATATGTTCCTTGTAGTGGGATTGCTAGATCACATGCCAGTTCTACTGTTAGTTAGTTTTGTTCTGTTTTGTTGAGACAGGGTTTCTCTGTGTAGTCTTGGCTGTCCTGGAATTCACTCTGTAGACCAGGCTGGCTTCGAATTCACAGAGATCCGCCTGCCTCTGTATCCTGAGTGCTGGGATTACATGTCGGTGTGTGCCACCACCACCCGGTTCTACTTTTAGTTTTTAAAAGGAGCCTCCTGCCAGAGGGATCGAGGACATCACAAGAACACGGGCCACAGAATCAATCAACTAAGCAGCGCTCCCAGAGACGGAGGTGACAGTCACGAACCCTGCTTGGGTCTGTGCTAGGTCCTCTGCTTATACCTATGGTTGTAAAGCTTGCTGTTCCTGTGGGGCTCCTCACAGAGGGAGTGGGGGTGTCTCTGACTTTTTTTTTGCCTGTGCTTGGGACCCTTTTCTCCCTTCTGGGTTTCCACATCCAGCTGTGATATTGTATCTTTTTAGGCCATGTTCAGTGGAGATTTCTGGGAGGCCTGTTTTTTGGGGGGCAGGGAGGGGGACGGGGGAATGACTGTGAGGAGTGAGTGGAGAGGAAACTGCGGTCAGGAATATAATGTATAAGAGAACAAAAATTTTTTAAAAAATTGCAGAGGAGAATATTTTGTTTCAGAAATGTAGCCATGGTTTAATATTAAGGAACGATAAGGATATAACTCAATGAATTACTCACTAGTGGAGAAAAATATATACTACAACAAGACATTTAATAAAATTTAAGTGTTTATTAACAATAAAAAAAGCCTCCACATATTTCCCACTTACATTTTCACCAGCATGTCTGAGAGGTTCCCCTTTGCACATCATCATCAACATTTGAAAAATCTTTATAGTGATAAGCATGTCTGAGAGGTTCCCCTTTGCACATCATCATCAACATTTAAAAGATCTTTATAGTGATAACCATGTCGCAGGGTAGATTTGTAACATTGTTGCCACTGCTGCTTGCTGTTTGTTTTGACCTGACACTGTCTTCTCCGTAGCCAAGGCTAGCCTCGTGCCCTGTAGCCAAGGCTGGCCTCAAACACCAATCTTCCTGCTTCAGGTTTCCAGGGGCTGAGATTCCAAGCATCCGCCATTCTGCCCTGCTCACTGGGTTTTGGTTGGCATTTTCCTGATAAGTGATAAGGGAGAACACTTTATAAACATGTTGACCATCTGTATCATCTATGCCTACGTCACCTATACCTACATAATCTATACCTCCATCACCTATACCCATATCATGTATACCTCATCATCTATACCTCCATCATTATACCGCCATCACCTATACCTATATAATCTATGCCTCCATCATCTATACCTATGTCATCTATATATCTATGTCATCTATACCAATATCATCTATACCTATATAATCTATACCTCCATCATCTATACCAATATTATCTATACTTATATAATCTATACCTCCACCATCTATACCTATGTCATCTATATAATCTACATCATCTGTATCTATATCATCTATATCTGTGAGAACTTTCATTTTAGATTTCAGCTGAAGTTTGAATTTTATCTATTTTTTCTTGAAGTTTTATTTTTTATTTATTTTAAATGTATTTTTACTCATGTATATATTCTTGTGAGTGTATGCCAGGTATGGGGGTGCCCCCAGAGGAGCTGGAGTTACAGGTGGCTGTGAGCTGCATTGTGTATGTCTTGGGAACTCCCCAGCCTCTGGATTGATCATATTAGTTTGTTGTTTAGATTTTTGTTTTTTAAAAAAGAAAGCATATAATTGGGCTTATGATTCCAGAGGTTTAGAGTCCATGAAGGCAGAACAAACGCATGGCAGCAGAACAGTTGGGAGTTCTTATCTTGAGCCACCTGTCGGACGCAAAGAGCACACTGGGAAATCTCTAGCCTGCCCCCAGTGGCACACCTCCTCCAACATGGCCACACTCAATGCTTCTCAAACAGTTCTATGAACTGAGGACCAAGTCTACAGATATATAAGCATATTAGGGCCATTCTCATTCAAACCACCACAGACCCTTGGTTCTGGAAGGTGACAGACTGAAGATCATCTGCTTTGCTGAGCAGAAACTTTGAATATAGTTCTAGATGTCAATTTTTTTTCTCTGCTTTTGAAGTCTTACCTAGGGCATCCACCTGTGCCAATATCCCAGTGTTTTTCTTATGTCGTATTTTGGCTCCAATATGGTTTTTCTTAGGTTTTCTTGGCTACTTGGATTCTTTTGTGCTCTATATGAATCCTGGGATGTTTTCTCTAGTTATGCAAAGTTACACCTGCTATTTAAAGTCACTCAATGTGGTATTGGGGCCAACACCTTCTTTTGATGTCAGTAGTATTTTGTTCTTATAAGATTAAGTGTTGTTTCAAACACTCAGCATATAAATTTATATAAATAAATCTCATTCTGATATTCTTCAAGTAGCTTTGAATATGTTTTATTTCTATTTATCTTACAAATTTTATGGTTTACTATATTGGTTGTATTTCCTTCTTATTCTTTGTGGACTTATCTCTTTTTCTAGTGGGATTTCTTTATATTTTTAATGTTGGTATTTGATATATCCTTTCTCTTCTGGGTATAGGATTACCCTAAGCATCTGTTAAAATTCTGGTCAAGTGCTCATGAAGTCCTCTGATGTATCTTTATCATGGAAGGCCTTTACTTTTCTTCCCACTGTGAAGCACAGCCTGACTGGGTACAAAACAAAAATCTTGATTGTAAGTTATTTTCTTTCAGGACCTGAAATACATCACTTCATACCCTCCTGACATTTAGAGTTTCTTCTGAGAAATCTGCTCTAATGTATTTGCCTTTCAATGTTGCTTGACATTTCTCTTTCACAGATTATGATATTCTTTCTTTGTTCAGTACTTTTAACCACTTAACTATAATATCTTGTAGTGATGTACTTTTAGGGTCATGGGTGTTTGCGTTTCCAAATGCTTCTTTCACCTGGATGTCACGTCTTTCCCAAGATTTGGGACATTTTCTGCTATTATTTTTACTGACAAGGTTTTTTATGCCTCAGCCTATATCCGTTCCCTAGGGTATGACAATGATCCTAATATTTGATTTTTAAAAGGTATCACAAAGCTTTTGCATTTTATTTTCACGTATTTTTTTTCCTTCTGTTTTGTTCTGCCTGACACTAACAATTCAAATTATTTGTCTTTAGGCTCTGTTCTCTTTTCTTGCGCTTGATTACTTAGCTACTGAGGCTGCCATGATAGCTGCTCTTGGTTGTCAACTTGACTACATCTGTAATGAACTAAAACCCGAGCAGCTGGGTACACTTGTGAGGGGAGTTTCTAATTAAACCATTAGAAGTAGAAGAACCACCTTTAATTCAGATCTTTGGAGGTGGGAAGATACGCCTGTAATCTGGGCCATACCTTGTGTTGGCAGCCTACAAAGGGAACACGCAAGAACACTCTTTACTCTTTATCTGCTTGCACTCACCTCGCTATCAACCAAGCCCATCCTTTCGCGGGCATTAGAGCCTACTTCTCTGAGATTCACACACACTTTATTCTATAGAGCTGCTGGCTAGCTTTTCTATTTGACCCTTTAAGCTTCCTAGTTCCTCTGTGATCTCCATCCAGTTCCCTTTCAGATTCTGTGTTGCCTTCCTTAATTCATTGAACTGATGTGTCTTTTGATGTTTTGATATTTCTGCATGAGAATTCTTTATTTATTGTCATGGGTATCTTTTATGAGCTATATGGTGGCCTCCTTAGACTTTCTCTCCATTATGCCTTTGGGGACATCAGCTCTGGGTTTGGTTCACAGTGTAGATTCTCTCCTCCTTACCATAATCTCCAAGGGCAATCTCCCACTCCGCATTTCCCTCACCTGACCCTGACAAGGCAGAGCTCAATGTTCTGATTTTTAAATTCCTCATGTATTCTCAACAGCAATTTCTTCTTGAATAGTTTATGGGTATTTTCTTCCATTGTGTAGGTTCTCTCTCTCTCTCTCTCTCTCTCTCTCTCTCTCTCTCTCTCTCTCTCTGTGTGTGTGTGTGTGTGTTTGCAAGCACAAGTGTGTACACATGTCTGAGTAGGACAGAGGTCAATATTAGCTGTCTTTCCCCAATTGCTTCTCTTCCTTAGTTTTTAATTATATATATTTGAGACAGGGTTTATCTGGGTAACCCTGACTTTCCTAGAACTTTCCCTGTAGACCAGGCTGACCTCAAACTCAGAAATCCGCAGACCAGGCTGACCTGGAACACAAGAGATCCGCCTGCCTCTGCCTCCAGAGTGTGGAATTAAAGGTGTGCACCACCATTGCCTGACTCTCTGTCTTATTTTTTTGATACATTGTCTCTCACTGAGCCTGGAGCCTACCCAGGGGCTACACTGATCCTTCAGCAGGAGATACTTTTTTCCTGCTTCTCCAGCTGTGAGATAAGGCACACTGTGGCAACCCCAGCAGATACTACCATCTCCTCAGCATGCCCCCCTCACCCTGGTCTGTGTCCCCCACTTCTTTGAAGCCTGTCATCATTAGTATTTTGATGGAGAATTACAATGAATCTATATACCACTGGGTAGGATGATTATTTATTTAATTGTTTTTTAGAGAGAGAATTTGAGAACTATGATTATTTTTTTAAACAGCTTCATTGAGATGAAATTCATATACTAAACATTCTCCACCCATTTAAAGTATATAATTCAGTAGTTTTATATATTATATTATTATTTTATTCTCTGAGAATTTCATATATGTATAGAATATATTCCATTATACATACATTCCATAGAATGTATCACTCCCTCTTTCAATTCCTTCTGGATTAACCCTCCACATCCTCTTCCTTAAAGTCATGTCTGTTAGTATTCAGGCATCTGTACTGGCCTGTCCTTGACTGAGGTCCTGACAGGGTAGAGCCTCAGCTGCAGCCACCAACAGCACCTTCTGTGCACATTCACTATGTTCTCTTTTAGAAGGTGGGCCTTGCCCACCTCCTGTCTCTTCCTTTCTCTCTTTATGCTTCTCTGCCTGTCTCTTTGCCGCTTTCTGTCTCTTTGTATCTCTCTGTCTCTGTCTGTCTCTGTCTCTCTCTCTCTGCCCCCCGCCTCTTTTTCTACCACTTCTGTCCGCAAAGGCCAGTCTCCCTCACTCCCTTTCCCATTCACTTTCCTCCAATTAAAAAAAACCCTCCACCTGAGCTCTGTGGCATGGCATCTTTCTCTTACGTGCTTCTCTTTAAAAATCACAACAATGTCCCTCTATTTTTTTTAATTAGTCCATTAAGTCCAATTGCTGTTGTCCATATACCCAGGCACGTGAGTTCATCCACTGGAGGATAGCCAGTCTACCAGGGGCCACACTCCTAAGGACACTTGATGCTCCCTCCCCTCCAGTGATCAGCTATTGATAGCCCCCAGTTAGAGATGGAAGTTCATGCGTCCTTTCATGCTCTATGCTGTAGTGTTACCTGGCTTAATCTTATGTTGGCAACTACAGCTTCTGTGAATTCATATCCAGGAAATTCTGTTTTAGCACAGTCCTTCCCAACTTCTAGCTCTTAAAATCTTTCCAGTCCTCTTCTATAATGTTTCTTGAGCCTTGGAGGGAGGGGTGTGATATAGATGTCCTCATTGTGGCTCAGCACCTTACAGACATGTATTCTCTGCATGTTGACAAGCTGTGACTCTCTACATTGTCCACTGTACAAAGACTTCTCTGATGCAGTGTGAGAGCTGTGCTAATCTTACAAACACACACACACATACACACACGAGTGTTAATATTGTGTTCTTTTAGCAAAATAGTAACAGGTGCACTCCTAGGGTCTATGAGCTGCTAGCCACAGGTTCTTGCGATTCCTCCTACAGTGAGCCCTAATTAGAAAGCGATTGGTTAGTCCCATAACACTAGATGTAATGGGCACATCTTGCCATGCTCGTCTTGTAACTCAAGACTCACAGGTAGGTAAGATTTTTGATGACTTTTCTCACAGCTGCCTGCATAGCACATTCTGGTAGCATAAAAGGTAGCCAGCAAGAAAGAACCTTTGGGATCAATATTGGCTTGATTTCCCCAAGTCCTATCACCAAAGTATATGGCATCTTTAATAATAGGATCTTACCAACAAGTGGCGGTGGGCACGCAAAAACAATGACAATGGCTTGTGTTATTTTGGGGTCTCTGGGACCACTCTGACCAATAACTCAAAGGGAGATATCTCACAACTGGTACTGGGTTCTTTTATGAGGCAGCCTGTGGCTCTTTGGGGGACCTTTGTACCCTTTGGTAGGATAACTTCATCTAAACTATTTTCGTGTGTGTATATGCATAAACACACATATTTAGGAAGCTTGTAAAATAGTGGACGCTCATACAGCTTTTACAAATATTTTCAGTGTTACTTTACCCTCCCTTTTCCTCCACTGCCCTACCCTCCCATTCCCCTTCTCGCTTAGCACCCACCGTTATTTGCCCTTTGTCCTTTGTACGGTGGTGTTCTACTTTCCCCCTTCCCACAGACTTTCTCCCCACCCACTCCCCAGGGGTCCTTTCTAGTTATTTGACTTGTCCAGGCACTCCGAATCAAACACACAGGTCTCCAGGTTCGCTGTGTGAAGCTTATATGCGAGAGAACCTTGACATTTGTCTTTCTGGGTTTGGGTTAGCACACTCAGTGTGATTTTTCCCAGTGCTAGGATGACCATTTCAACCCTATCAATTCTTTAGACTCATGAACATAGGATAGCACTTCATTTATTGTGTCTTTTATAATTTCTTTGATAAGTGTTTTCTTTTTTCCTTAAATATTTGTGTATATGTGTGTGTGCACACACGCGTGTATGTATGTCATGGAAAATGTATGGCAATTAGAGGACCATGCAGGTTCTGAGACCAAACTTTAATGGTCAAGCTTGGCAAAACCCTTTGCCCACTGAGCCATCTCACTGGCCCAGAGCTTATAATTTCCATTGCAGAGACCTTTAATGTTCTTGTTTGAATTTCTTTCTAAATACACACACACACACACACACACACACACACACACACACACACACACACACACACACACCTGTTTGCATGAGTGTCATATAAATAAATATGTTTGCTATTGTAAATGTTTTTTATCTTCTTATTTCAATAAAGTCATTAATAGGGTACAAAATTCTACTTTTGTTTGTTGATATTGTAAAACTAGTTTTGTAAGTTCTTGCAGCTCTCTGGTTGGAAGGTTTAAGTTTTTATACGTATTAAATAATGTCATTTACAAATATCGATAGTTAATTTCATCCTCTCAAATTTGGCCCTTCATTTTTTCCCCTCTTGCCTACTTGTTCTTGCTGGTATCCAGCTCAATATTGAGAGCAGTGAGATTGGTTATCCTTGTCTTGTTCCAGGAAATTTTTTTTTCTCTCTATTCAGTAACGATATTGGCTCTGGGGCTTTAGCTTTTAATGTTTAACACTTAAGGTATATTTTACTGTACCTAGTGTGGTGTGTGTGTGAGAGAGAGACAGAGAGAGAGACAGAGAGAGAGAGAGAGAGAGAGAGAGAGAGAGAGAGAGAGAGAGAGAGAGAGAGGGAGGGAGAGAGAGAGAGAAAGAAGAGGTTAAAGGGTAATTTTGAATTTTACGACATCCTTTTTTTCTGTGTGCTTTGAGATGATCACACGATTTTCACCCTCGCTTCTGTAGATGTTACTATGTTGTGGCACATTGGGTAATGTTGAGTCACCTTTGTATTTCCTAATGAAATCCACTTGGTCATAGTGTGTGGCCTTTGGATGTGTGTTAAATTTTGTTGGCAACCACCCACTGAGACAGTGGAGCTGATCTACTGGGAGCTCACCAAGGCCAGCTGGACTATTACCAAAAAAAAGCATGGGATAAAACTGAACTCTCTGATCATGACGAACAATGAGGGCTGATGAGACGCCAAGGACAATGGCACGCAGTTTTGATCCTACGCAATCTGCTGGCTTGGTGGGAGCCTAGCCAGTTTGGATGTTCACCTTCCTAGATATGGACGGAGGGGGGAGGACCTAGGACTTACCACAGGGCAGGGAACCCTGACTGCTCTTTGGACTGGAGAGGGAGGGGGAGAGGAGTGGGGAGAAGGGGAGAGGGGTGGGAGGAGGGGGAGAAGAGTGGGAGGAGGGGGAGGGAAAGGGGAGGCTGGGAGGAGGTGGAAATTTGTTTTTTTTTTCTTTATTCTTTTATCAATAAAAAAAATAATCAAAAAAAAAAGTTTCAGCAGAATTCCTGCCATTTAAAATTGTTGATAGCTTAAGAAAAATTAGAATTAGATCTTTTTAAATATTCTATAGACTTCAGGAGGAGAGCCTTCAGACCCTGGACGTTTTACAGTGCGAGACTTCTAATCACTGCTTTAACCTTATCACTTGTTATGGTCTGTCTACATTTTCTATTTATTCATGATTCAACTTTGGTAGTTGTATATTTAGGTATTTACCTATTCCTTCCAGGCCTCCAGTTTGCTAGCTATTATTGTTTGTGATAGTATTTCTGTTATATCATCACTTGTTCTCATTTTTTGTCTCTACCTTTGTTTAATTCATTTTTTTTCACTTTGGTATTGTAACTAAGGACAATTTTGCTTATATTTTTAACCGTCTTCTGTATTTTTTTTAGTGTATCCCTGTCCTGAACTTTATTCTTTTTCCTACTAATTTTGATTTTGGTTTATTCTTTCTTTCCTAAATCTTTGACATGTAATATTTATTCAGACTGGCATATTTTGCCATGCTGGACATTAGGATATATATAAATATATTTATATATTTCTTGCATATAGTAACAAGAAATATAACACTGAATTATACTCCCAGCCCAATAATCTCTGCCTCCCATTTAATTCTTTTCAATAGAAGCCTTCATAGTATAAACTTCCTTCTACTTTTTGCCCCGAAACAGCTCTGGCTAGCCTGGAACATGCTGTGTAGCCAAGACTGGTCAAGCGCTCACAGAGATTCACCTGCCTCTGCTCTGAAATTTGAGGATTAAAGGCATGCACTTCCACACCCAGCTCTGTAGTCTATTCATTTTGCTATGTCATGATTTCATTTCTTTGAAGATTTTCTGAAAATTCTCTTTGAATTTTTTCCAATGACTCATTGTCCATTTGGGACTATGTTGTTCAATTTCCATGTAATAATTTTTAATTTTTGTTTTATAGTTTTATTCCACTGTCATTTGAATAAATACATGATAGAATTTTTATTCTCTTTTTTTTAAAAAAAATTATTGTTTGTTTTTTGAGTCAGGGTTTCTCTGTATAGCCCTGGGTATCCTGTAACTCACTCTGTAGACCAGGCTGGCTGCAAACTCAGATCCGCCTGCTTCCGGAGGGCTGGGATTGAAGTTGTGTGACGCCACCACAAGCCAGAATTTTGATTTTTCTACAACTTGTTGAAACTCAGTTTGAGGCTTTCCATGATGATCTGCTCTAGAGAACGTCTATATGCCGATGAGAATGGAGTGTGTTCTGCTGCTGCTGAGTGCAAACATCTGTGAGTCCACTGGAGGAACAGAATCCAGATGTTTCCTGACGTTCCGTAAGAGGAAAGTAGAATACTGAAATCCGACTACTATGTATTAAGTCTATCTTTGTCTTTACGTCTAATAATATTTGCTTTATGTATTTAGTGGCTCGATTTGAGAGAATCACACACACACATATATATAGTTTTTGTGTCTTTTTGCAAACTGATCTTTTTATCAACATGCTCATATTTTCCTCACCTCCATCATCCCCTCCCCAACCTGCTCTCTTTCCCCAAAGTCTCCATGTATAGATTAGGCTGGCCTTGACTTCAGTAAGTGACTCGGGCTGGTTTCAAACTTACACTTCTCCTTCCTCGGATGACAGGTGTGCACCATGTCTGTCTCTTTGAGTAGTTTCCACTTCAAGCTGGCTTCGAGGGACGTTAATGCCGTTACTCACCATTGTTTGGAATTTCCATTGAAATGATATGGCTTTTTCCAATCTCTTAATTTCAGTCTGGGTTACAAGTGAAGTGAGTTTCTTATAGGTAGCATATATTTGGGTTTTGATTGTTTGTGCTTTGTTTTCTAATTGTTTAATTTTTAATCCATCCAGGCAACCTGTCTTTGATTGGTGAATATATTGCATTTACAGCCAAGGCATTGCAGATAAGTCTGACTTTCCTTTTCTTTCACCCATTGTTTCTAATTATTTTGTATATTTTTTCCCACATCTCCCTATCTTTGTAATTTGGTAGTTTTTAGTCAGGTAGAATTTTTTCATGCTGCTGTCCTGTGAAGTTTTGTGCGTTTATGTACATTCATGATGATTGTTCTCATCCGTTTGTGTCTAGTGTAGGATTCATTTCAGCATTTATTATAGGAATAATCTGACATTGGTGATTTTTCTCTATTTGGGAAGACTTTATTTCTCCTTTTCTGAAGATAGTTTCTCTGGGTATAATCTTGGCTGACAGGGCTTTGTTCCTCTCCTTCCAGGAGTGTGACTATAGCATACCATTCTCTTCTCTCCTGGCATTTCTCTGCCGGAAGGCATGCTAGGTCTAATAAACATTCCTTTATATATGAGTCAACACTTTTCCCTTGCCATTTTGATAATTCATATTCTCTCTCTCTCATACATTTGACACAGGCTATATAGCCTTGGAAAAGGATTATTCATAGAAAGTTCCAACTAAAAGACGAGAGCTCTATGTTTATTTTACTTATTAAATTATGTGTGTCCAATGTGTGCCTATGTGCGGGTATGTGCCCATGAGTGAAAATGTCCACGGAGGCCAGAAGAAGGCACTGTATAACCTGGAGCTGGAATTATAGGCAGTTGTGAGCCAACTATGGTGGGTGCAAAAAACACAATTCAGATCTCCTGCAGGAACTTTAAGAGCTTGTGATTGCTCAACCTAAGGTTGGATCTGCAAATGATTGAGGATAGCAGGGCGGAGCCTAGAGGAGAACCCCAGGGCCCCCACCATGTGGATGTCACACACATGTGTCCATGGGTTACACTTGTCACACTAAGTGGGTAGCAGCCTTTCAGAAGGTGACATGAAGGAAAAGTATCTAGGAACAATTTCATCTTGGGCTCTTAGTGCCATCTCAAAGGAAGATAATGAAATGATTTCTCCCTGTGAAGAAAAAGGGAACGGGCCCAAGCATTCACTTGCCCACATTGTTATATGTGAAGACAAACATGGAGGGGATGGTTTCTGCTGAGCTTCATTTAGTGAGAGTTTCTGGGGCTGATTTAGCCCACCATTCATTTTCTTGGGAGAGTTTCCTAATATGTGTTCACTTTCAAGTACTTGGGAAACGGCCAGAATGGACTATATGCTTTTCTTGGTTCTATTCAAACTTAGCAGAAATGAAGAGGAGAAGAGAAGCTTCTCTGTGTTGTTGGAATCTCCGGAGATATTTCCTCCTTTGTTTCTTATTTCCTTGAACCATTTGAACAACACTTCTCTTCTATCCTGTTCTGGAAACTGTTGCTTTACAGCTTGGGTCCTAAAAAGAGGGGTTCTAGAAAGAAAGCACTGAGAAGCAGGACCCGCTGGGCCAGAGGAACCAAAGCATTTGAGAGCAAACGTTACTTGTTGATTCCTTTTTAAAGCAGAGGTAAAAAGTCCAGGGTTGAGGTGAGAACTTGAACTGTGGATCTGCTGGGGCTTGTGCCCTGTGCTGTCCCACACAACAGCGACTCAGCTGTGGGAAGACCATCTCACCTCACATGCCACAGAGAATGTGGTGGCCCACACATGTGCGAGTCCACTCTGAACAACATTAGGGATCACAGTCTACTGGTTGGGTTAGCCAGGAAGTGTTTCTAATTACGAGAACTAGCTAAGATCCCGGCGAAGTAAGTGCCCAGATAACTGAATGAAAATGACATGCATGTAGCAAGAGCCTGGCGCTGTCCCAAAAGGCTACATGAGAAAAATCAAATAACACCAACACTGCAAAATATTCCAAATATAAGGGATCTGAGGGCCACCTACCTATGGGAATGGAAAAGTTAAGGAGATTCGCAGAACCTTTCTCTGTGAGGAAAAGAAAGCATCTCCCCAGATAAAACAGCCACTACTGGTCACCTCAGGATTATTTCCCTGTCTATGATGTTCCACATACTCTAAGGCTCCAGGGAAGCCCACACCCTTCTTCTCTATTCAGGAATGCCACACCATAGACACCCTCACACACACTGTGAGAACTATCACCAAACTCCCTGTTGAATCAGATGGGCCAGACTCAAAGGGCACTGCAGACAGAACAGGAGAGTCTTCACCAAGGCAAAGATCCGATTCTGGCTCCCTTTGTTCCCCTCTGAAACCTTCCGTGGACACCCCATTTCTGTTAAGTTCACATGCATAGTGATCTAGTACACGCTTTCAGAAGATTCACTTGGCAACTACCAGCACCCCTCCCGTCTGACTCAGGGCAGAAGTTAGTCAAACTAAAGTTTCTAAATATTTTCCCTACACACACAGCAACGCCCACCTCCTTTGCAATGATAGCAATGCGAAACCCAACCAAATAATAACAAGGTAAGTTTATTGATCTATAGCTTGCTCTAGCAACAGCCATCACCTCTATTTGAGCAGAGACGAGTGGGAAAGTTGTGTGGAAAATGAGGGCAACGGGTGTGCCATGACTGGAGGGTGTTGGCAGGGAGGTGATTGGCAGCTGCTAGAAGCTGGTGTACTGTGGGGTTGGGTGGGGAAGCGTAAGTAGCATTCTCTGATTTGGTGCTCGGTTGCTACTGGGGATGAAAGTTGGGGTGGCTGTCAGTTACAAATCAAGTCCTGGCATGATCAGGTCAGTCGATACAGAAGTTCCTGTTTGTCCACTTGGACTGTCACTGGAGATGGTGTAAGTCTGGCTCCCAGCAGCCTGGCCTCCTGGCTAACTCCGGTAGATAAAGGGTGAGTCCTTTGCGCAGGTTGCAAGTCAGATCTCTTTTCTGCTTCCGGATCTGGCCACTGCCCCTGTCTGTCCAGCCTCTAGTTTGGATAATTTGGGGGAAAAGGGGAGAGCCCCTATATTGTAGGGAAAATTGTTTTAGACAGGAAGGCATTTGTGAGTCTGGGGTTACAGCTTCTCAAGTGGAAAAAGATGTATTATTTACACATATTGGAGTTTAGTGTGGTATTTCATACACACATCCAGTGTACTTCCCTCCTAGCCCCTAGTAATAGCCAGCCTACTTTCAGGCAGACTTCCTCTCCCCAGTTTTCATTGTGAGAACAAACCTTTCTGTGTATTTTCTTTAAAAGAATTATATTTGTGTGTGTGCCTAGCTGGAGTGACAGGTGATTGTGGACCACCATGTAAGTGCTAGGATTTGAACCCAGGTCCTCTGCAACAGTAGCAAGTGCTCTTAACCTCTGAGCCACCTCCTCTGCACTTCTCTGGGTCTATCTTCTTTTGCTTAATGTTTTCCCATTTCATCCATTTTACAGAATTTCATTTTTCTTCATGCCCCAATCGTACTTCATTGTGCATCTCTGACACGGGTTGCTTATCCTCTCTTCTGTTATGGACACCTAGACAGGTTCCATGTCTTGGCTAATGTAAAGAGTACTGGAGTGGGCATGGATCTCTTCAATGTGGTTAAGTAGACAAACTGGCTCACTGGATCACTTAGTAGTTGAGGTATGTGTGTGTGCGTGTGTGTGTTTTACTTTTCATTATGTATTTTCATTATGTATATTCATTGTACACTGGTATTGTATACACATGGACATTACATATTGTATATATAAGTCTCCCATTTTATGTTTACTTTTTATTTGATTGGGTTTCATTTCTTTTTTTATTTGTTTAATGTAGATAAGTTTGTTGATCTTTCTTACCATTTAAAATTATGTATTAACTGTTTTAATAGATCATATTTTTCATTTCTATTTCATTAATTTCTGCTCTTCACAGATTAATTTCTTTTGGTATATTGTTCGGGGATGACTCATTCTTGCTTTTCCGAGGCCCCAAGGTACATTAAGTTATTTATTTTAGAACTCTGAACTTTTTCAAGGTAGGCACTTGTAGCTATATCCTTCCTCTTAGGACAGTTTTTATTATATCCTATACATAACTTTTAGTATATTGTCTTTGCATTTTCATTTGATTCTGGTCATTTTTTTCTCACTTCCTTCAAGACTCAATCACTCAATATTGTGTTCTTTAATTTCTATGGTTTTGCCTATATTCTTTATTTTATATTTTGTTATTGGTTTCTAGTTTTATTCCATATGGCCAGATGAAGTACAAGAAATAATGACATTTTCATACACTTGTTAGAACTCGCTTTATGTCCTATAATATGATCTGTTTTAGAGACATTCTGTAAGCTACTGAGAAGAATATTTATCCTGCAGTGTTTGCTTGCAGTGTTCTGTAGGTGTTGTTAGGTCCATTTGTTTTTATTCAATTCTAACGTTTCTTTGTTATTTTATTGAGATGACCTATTTGTGGGGGTGAGGAATTGGATTCACCCATTATGACTGTACTGGAGGAAATCTGTGTCTTTAAGTATTATTATGTTTTATAAGCCTTAACGCACCTCTGTTCAGCTTGTGTATATGTTTAAAATTGTAATGTCCTCTGTGAATTGCTCCCTTAATCAGTATGAAGTAAGCTTTTTTTTTCTTTGTTTATCCTTTTTGACTGATTTTAATTTGAAGTGGATTGTGTCAGGTATGAGACTACCAATAACTAGTTCTTTCCTAGTTCTATTTCCTAAACTACCTTTGTTCATCCTTCACCCAGGAAAATATCTGCCTTTGATAATGAGGTACATTTCTTTAAAGAAACAAACAGGATTTTTTTTAAAAAAAAAACAGTCTGAAAGTTTGCATCTTTTAACTAAAGAATCGACACCATTAATTCTCATGTGATTGTTGGCGAGGTGTATATTAATCATACCATTGCGCTGATGTTTATAGTGTGGGCGTTTTCCCTATTTCTCATTTGGTTTGTTAGTGCTATGCCATGGTTGATCCTTTCCTGTATCCTTGTGGATAAGCTTATCTCTCCCGTTAGTCTCAAGTATCTTTAGTAAGGCTTGCTTAGTGGCCATGAATTTTCTTAGTAATATTTTTTATTCATTGAGAATCTCACACATGTGTGCAGTGTATGCAACCCCGACTACTTCCCCAGTTCTTCTTGGATCCTGCCCCCCATGTCCTTCCCAACTTCAGGACCTCTTTTTTTCTTTAAAATAGCCCACTTAGTCTAATTGGTACTGCCTGCATGCATATGGGTGCGGGGCCATCTACTGGAGCAAGGGCAACTTGCCAGCACCTACATCCCGAAGAGAAATGGCTCGCTCTTTCCTAGCATCCACCAGCTGCCAATAGCTCTTCACTAAGATGGAGACTCATGAGCTCCCCTCCCACCCTTGTTGAAAGTTTTGACTGTAGATCTTGTATAAGCAAGCACACTTGTTGGGAGTTTGTGAGTGCAATGGCCATGTCATGTTGAAAAGACAGCTTCTTACAGTACTGTAAGATGTGTTGTTTGGGGTGGGAGGCTTTGGTAACTACCTAACCAGAAACTCAGAGAGAGAAAGAGAGAGAGAGAGAGAGAGAGAGAGAGAGAGAGAGAGAGAGAGAGAGAGAGAGAGATCCCATGCCTGACATTCATATTTTTCACTTAGTAATCTGTGTCCTTTGGGAACAGCATTCTCTCTTTAAGCTGGTAACCTCTGTCAAATTCTTTCAAAAATCGCATCTTTAAATTATTTTACAATGTCCTGGGATTCCATGCTGTTGTTCACTAAATCCTTTATGCACGTGTATCCCATCTTCACCGTCACTAACTAGCTAGCTCATAGACATCTAGGTTGACTGCACTTCCTAGCTATTGCTCATAGGGCAGCAATGGATGTCGCTGTTCTAGGCTAAGGAGTCCATGGGACACATGCCCAGAAGTGGTACATCTGAGCCCTATGGTAGTTCTACTTTTGCCCTTTTGAGAAACCTTCGTACTGATCCTGTGGTGGGGTAACTAATTTACTCTCCCAACAACAGAGGATAAGGATTCCTGTTTCTCTGCATCCTTGCCAGCACTCACTGTTTTGTTTGTTTTTGTTTTGTTATTGCTGTTTGTTTTTGTTGTTGTTGTTTCTGTTTTTCTGATAATAGGTGTTCTGACTTGGGTGAGGTGAAAATCTCAGAGTTGTTTTAATTTACATTTCCTGATGGTTAAGGGTGTTGGACACTTAAAAACATTTATTAACCTTCTTTTTGGCAAACATATATCCAATTTTTAAATTGGGTGTTTGTTTTCTTGACCCTTAGTAGTCTCTGTATGATCTAGATATTAACCGTCTGTCAGATTTGTAGCCAGCAAAGACTGTCTCCAGTTCTGCAGGCTGCCTCTTCCTTGTTGTAGGGAGGCCTTTGCCATCTCATGCAGTCCTATTTATCAGGAATTGGCTTTATTTCCAGAACAATCGGAGTCATATTTGTGAAGCCCTTTCTTGTTCCTCTGTCTTGAAGTGTATTCTCTGTGGTGGTTTAAGAGTTTCAGGTCTTGTGCTGATTCTTCACCATTTGGAATTGAGTTTCTGCAAGCTGAGGATCTAGTTTCATTCTTCCATATATATATCCAGTTTCCCCAAAATTGCTTGTTGAACTTGCTGCCTTTTGTCCAATGTGTTTTTATTTTTTTTTTAAGAAAGAAAGAAAGAAAGAAAGAAAGAAAGAAAGAAAGAAAGAAAGAAAGGGAATCAGGTCCGTGTAGTTGCAAGGCCTTGTATCAGGGTTTTATATTCTATTTCACTGATTTTTGTGCCGGTTCCATGCTGTTTTCACAGGACTCTGTAGTATAACTTGAAATTAGGTAAAGTGACAAAGTGACATCTCCAACAGTATTCTTTGTGCTCTTTGAGGTCTTTTGTATTCCCGTATGAATTTTAGGAATTTTAAAAAACTGTTTCAGTAAAGGCTATCTATCACTGGACATTTGGTTGGAATTGCACTAAATCTGTAGATTGTTTTTGGTAGCATAGCCATTTTTGTTTGTTTGTTTTTCAAGACAGAGTTTCTAAAAAAAAAAAAAAAAAAAAAAAAAGACAGAGTTTCTCTGTAGCTTTGGAGCCTGTCCTGAAACTAGCTCTTGTAGACCAGGCTGGTCTCGAACTCACAGAGATCCGCCTGCCTCTGCCTCCTGAGTGCTGGGATCAAAGGCGTGCGCCACTACTGCCCCGCTAGCATAGCCATTTTTACAATATCAATTCTTCCCGTCTACAAGCACAGGAGGTCTTTCCATCTCTCCATCCTTGTGTCGTCCTCAGTTTCTTTCTCTAGCGTTTTCGTTGTAAAGGGTCTTTTACATCTTTGGTCATGGCCATTGCAGGGTTGGGATTTGGGGGTTTGTTTGGCTTGGGGATTTGTTTATTCTGTTGAGGTCATAAGTGGAATTTCTTCCCTGATTTCTCGGCCCACTTGTCGTCGGTCCATAGAAAGCTGCAATCTTACGTCTTCCTGTTTTGCTAAAAGTATGTATCAGTTGAGAGTTTTCTGGTGGAGTCTCTAGGGTATCTTATAACATAGAATTGCATTGTCTGCAAATAAGAATTCTTTGCTTTCTTCCTTTTCTAATTGTACTTCTTTTGTTCACTGCTCTTACCTCCCTGCCGTGGCTTTGACTTTCCGGTGGTGTAGGCAATAAGAATGGATAAAGAGACTGTTGATCTTGTCTCCTTCTTGATTTTAGGGAATGATTTGAGGTTTTCCCCCTTGGATACACTGTTAGATATAGCTTCTCATATATAGTCTTTATTATGTTGAACTATGATCCTTCTAGTCTAAGTTTCTTCTTAAGTTTTAACAGGAGGGGACTTGTTTTGACTTTTTTTTTGTCAAAAGCTTTTTCCACATTGGTTGAAATGACTGCGATTTCTTTCTGTCCTTGAGACACTTTTTAATCTACAACATTTACTGATATCTGTACATCAACCCATCTCTGCATCTCTCAAATAAAATCGGCTTGACTATGGTGACTGTTCTTTTTAGTGTATTTTAAAATTCATTTGGCAGTGATCTTGTTGAAAATTTTGTATCTGTGTTCTTCAGGGTGTCTGGTTTGTAGTTTTCTTCCTTTTCAGTTGCATCTTTGTCTAGTTTGGGCACCGGGGTGATAGAGACTTTGTAAGAAGAGTTGGTACTCTTCTTTTCTTTTCTATTTTGGACAATAGTGAGACACTGGTGTGAGCTGTTATCTAAGGTTTGGTAAAATTCACAGTGAAGCCATGGGACCTGGACTCTTTAAAGTTAGTGTTTTAATCTCACTTCTTGGTACACACCTGCTTAAATTGTTTTTCACAGCTTGGCTTAATTGTGGTAGGTCATAGGTTTCTAGAAATTCAGTTATTTCTTTAGCTTTTTAGATTTAGTGGAATATATATATATATATATATATATATATATATATATATAATTTTATTAATTTCTGTCCTCCCTCTCTTGGTTAGTTTGCCTAGAGGTTTGTCTATCATGTTTATCTTTTTAAAGGAGCAACTCTCTGTATTAGTTATTTCTTTCCATCCCACCCACTCCCACCTTGATGGCGAGAGTTTCTTTCCATGGATTTGGGATTTGGCCCATTGTTCTTTTTCTCAGATATTCAAGGTGAATAATCATGTTATTTGTCTGAGCTAGCTCTGATTGCTGAATGTAGGCATTAAAGCCATGACCTGCCTGCCCTCTTAGGATTGCTTCCCTTGAGTCCCATAGGCTCAGGCATGTCGTATTACCACTCTCCTTTGATTGTAGAACTGTTTTGATTTTCTCCTTGCTTTCTTAAAGGGCATAACTGAGTAGTGTGTTGTTTGGCCTTCATGAATCCTGTGTGCTCTGGGGCTCCTCTTGCTATTGATTCATAGTCTTGCTCTATTGTGAGCAGCAGACTACAAGGAATCATTTTGACTTTCATTTATTTGCTAAGACTGGCTTTGTGTCCTAAGGCACAACCTATTTCAGAGAAAATTCGATGGGCTGCTTAGAAGTATGTGTATTTCATAGTGTTTGAATGGAATATTCTGTAGACTTCTGTTAAATATATTTGATCTATGATGTCACTTAGTTCAGGCGTTTGTTTGTGTCAGGATATACAATCAATTCTTGTGTGAACGGTATTGAATTTGTCCACTATTATTGTTTTAGTTACCTTGTTACTTTGTATCTAATAGTATTTGTTTTATGAAATTTGGTGCACCCGCATTCCCGGCATTTATGTTTATAGAGTCATAATATCCTCTTGATGTGTCAGGGCCTGTGGGCCCCAAGATAGAAAACTATTTTCCCTACCTGGACTGGTATGGAGGCGCAAGGAATAACCAGACACAGCTTACACCATCATCACGGAAGGGCATCTCAGGCTTCTTTCCCTCCTCAAAATTTACCCGTGTTTATTATCAAACATCTCCTAATCCCCCCTCTCAACCAAGGTGGATACCTCATTAATATTCTCTTTCTGGGGAACACCTGCTATGGAAAGCACCTGCAACTAAGTCATCAGCTTCAGCAAACACCTCTCCCCAGGCGATCTACATTTTTAACAAAAGAGAAAGGAGTAGCACATCCTGGCTATTGTTGAGGGCAGTGACAGGCTGTCTGCAGGTCTACATGACCACCTCAGGCCTAAGGCTTAAGAGCCTGGCTGCCACACCATAAAGAAATATGGGCCTACATTGATGGACTATTCCCTTAATCAGTATTAAGTGGCTTTCTTTATTTCTTCTCACTAGCTGTGGTTTAATGTTTATTATGCCAGATATTAATTACAGCAGTAATTAATTCCTGTGCTCATGAATCCATTTGCTTAGAATACCCTTGTCCATCCTTCCATCCTAAGGTATTGTCTATATTTGTGGTGAGGTACATTTGTTAGAAGCACCAAATAATTCCTGCATTGTGATCCAATCTACTAGTGTGTGTCTTTAAGAAAATTACTATTATTTTTGTCCCCACATCAAACTCCTTTTGAAAATAATTATTTTTAATTAGCTGACAGATTTGTCACTCATATACGTGTTTATTTATTAGAAGCATGGAAAGGCTTATGCATCATGGTACATGTGTGCCCATCAGAGGGTAACATGAAGGTGTCAATTCTCTTCTTTCATCATGTGGGTTACATGGGTTGAACTCAAGTTGTTAATATTTACCTACTGAGCAATTTTGCAAGTGTGTGCCTGTTGATCAGTGAACTAAGACCATTAACTCACAGTTATTATGAAAGGTGTGCATTGATTCCTGCCATTTTGTTGATTTTGTACCATTTGTTTTTTTCCCCTGTTATAGTTTATTGTTTCCTGTGGCCTCATGGATGAATCTGTTTTTCTTAATCTAGACGATCCCTTCAAATATGCCTGTAGGGCTCCATGATGTCCTTAATTAATTTTTACTTATTTTTTAAAGTTTTAAATTTATTATTATTTTTGTTTTTTTGAGACAGAGTTTCTCTGTGTAGCCTTGGCTGTCCTGGAACTAGCTCTGTAGACCTTGAACTCACAGAGATCCACTTGCCTCTGCATCTCAAGTGCTGGAATTAAAGGGGTGTATCACCACTGCCCTGTTGAAATAGGAGCAACGGGGCTGTGTCCCACCACCCAGCCACCCGCACGGCTAGCTTTATACCCAAAATAATTACATGGAAACTGTATTCTTTTAAACACTGCTTGGCCCATTAGTTCCAGCCTCTTATTGGCTAGCTCTTACATATTGACCTAACCCATTTCTAATAATCTGTGTAGCCCACGAGCTGGCTTACCAGGAATGATCTTAACCTGCGTCTGCCTGGAGTGGAAGAATCATGGCGACTCCTTGACTCAGCTTCTTTCTACCAGCATTCTGTTCTGTTTACTTCGCCTACCTAATTTTATGTCCTATTAAAGGGCCAAGGCAGTTTCTTTATTTAACCAATGAAACAACAGATAGAAAGATGACCCTCCTCCATCACTGCCGAGCTAATTTTTTTTTATAGAAAGATCAAGCAGAAGTGGGTCACAGCTGGAGCCAGGCAAAATTGCTCTCAGTGGAGGCACTCACAGGAGATGAAGAGTAAGTTGGATGAAGACGACATCAGGAATCATTTCTACCTGGACCTTGTCAATCTGTGCCTTGGAGTTGAGGATACAGCCAGAACCCTGGCTCAGAGATCTTTGTGTGGTGTGTGGTTTCAGTGATGTAGGGAAACGTGGCACCTAAATGAAGCCACATGTGATTGGCCACACACTGGTCTCCTCAGGCTCCTGGAGCCCCAGTTCAGCTCTTTTCTGCGTTGTCACACCCATTTCCCACTAGATAGCACTCCTTGGGTGTGCTAGCTTCCTTGTGGCTGGACAGACAGGACTTAACTTAGATTTCAGAAGGCACAGTTCATGGCCATTTCTGGGACTGTGGTAAGGCATACGTCGTGATGGCGGGGGCCCGTGGTAGAGAAGGCTGAGTGAGGAAATGAGGAAAAGTGAGGAAGAGTCTGGGGGCAGGCATAAAAGTATGTTCCTAATATTTTTCCAGTTATGTCCTATCTCCTAAATTTTCCACAGTCTCCCCAAAGAGTGCCACTAGCTAGTGACCAAACATGCACTAAGTGACCCTGTAGGGGACATTTGATATTCACACCATAACAGTTGGTCTGTGACAGTCACTCCACCAAGTCAAGTCTGGCTCATGAGGAAAACTATCAGCTCTGCCAGTCAGTGTGCTAGATTCCACAGTCAGGCTGTGGAATCTTGGATATGGAATATATAAGGGTTCAACTCTTAAATCTGTCCAAATTTGGATACTGTCTCCTTTCAAGACAAGTCTTGGCTTTGGTATTCTGAAAAGGCATGTTTGTTTCCAAATGCTTTGAATGCCTTCATTCTCTCTCCTTTTCCCCTTCCACTCCTCTTCTCTCCTCTTTATCCTTTGTTTGAACAGGTTGTTTCAACAGCTTGGTTTGGCGGTCAGATATTCTCCCTTCCATTTGATCCAGTTTGTTGATGAGGTTTTGTGACTCTCTTTCTCTGTGTTAACCTGACTAGGCCTCCTCACCGCTGGTTCTGAAGCCAGGGTGATATTATGTCCTACCTCTCCCAATCTTTTAAGATTGTAGTTTCCTGCTCCTGTCCGGTGTTCAGTCACCTATTGTGCTTCCAATACCTGTCACTTTGAATTTTCTGTGGAGAGAAAAGTCTTGCCTTCTGAAGATTATTTTTAAAACATTTAAATTTTCAAGCAGAAACAAACATGCAAATATCTCTAAAAAAATGATTAGAAAATTTGCATCTTATGGTCAGTAACTGAGAAATTCCCCCATTGAGAAGAAAGTGCTTTGTTTTAGAGGTAGACTTGTAGTAACCCTTTGCTGGGCTCACAATGCTTAAAAGATAAATTGTCTTATTAGTACTGGTCTGAAGCACAGTTAAGATCCAAGTGTGGTGGCTCACTTATAGTTCCAGAACTTGAGAGGGTAAAACAGGCTTGAGCTACTGTAAGACCCATTTCCACCAAGACAAAACAACCTAAAGAGGGTTGGTGATTGTGGTGACTTGAAAGAAAATGGCTCCCGTAGGAAGTGGCTTTGTTGGAGATGGTATCGCCTCATTGGAGGAAGTGTCTCATTGTGTGTGCAAGGGGTGGGTTTTGGGGTCTCCTGTGATGGAGCTACAGCCATTGTGACTCATAGTTGCTTCTGCTCAAGAGACTTCAGAGAAGAATTTTAGTATGTGACCTAGAGTATTCTTGTGATATTCTGGTGAAGAATGTGGCTGCTTTTTGCCCTTATCTGAAAAGTTTGACTGAGGCTAAAGTGTGAAGAGTTTTAGATTTATTTCATTGGCAGAGGAAATCTCAAAGCAACCTAGTATTGACTTTGTCATGTAGTTATTAATGTTAACTCTAATGAAGATTTATAATGAAAAGGAGGAAGCTGAGCAAGGAAAATTACAAAATGCACAATTTGAGGAGAAAAGGGGCACCAGGAAGTAGAATGGAGCTAAGCCCTGTGCTCCAGGAGCTAAGCAGATTAAGAAATGAGCTAAATGGATTGGTAGCCTATGGGCAAGACCCCACCCAGCTAAACTTTAATTTGTGAAAAAAAAAATTAAAGAAAATCTCAGAGCTTTTAATCCCACGCCTTTAATCGCAGCACTTGGGAGGAAGAAGCTGGTGGATCTCAGAGTTTAAGGTCAGCCTGTTCTATAGAACAAGTTTTAGGACAGCCAAGCTTAGGTAGTGAAAGTAACCAGGTAAAACAGAAAGCTAGTGATGATGAACCTGAACAAAGGTGATGGAGGAAGGTCATTGGTTAAAAAATAAAGAAACTGCTTAGCCCTTATAGGTTAGAACATAGGTGGGTGGAGTAAACAGAACAGAATGCTGGGAGGAAGATGAAGTGAGCTCAGACTTGATAGCTCTCCTCTCTGGGACAGATGCGATGAAGCTCTGACCCAGGATGGACGTAGGCTAGAATCTTCCCGGTAAGCGCACCTTGGGGTGCTACACACATTATTAGAAATGGGCTAGTCCAGGTGCGAGAGTCAGCCGAGAAGAGGCTAGATATAATGGGCCAAGCAGTGTTCAAAAGAATACAGTTTGTGTGTTGTTATTTCGGGGCATAAGCTAGCCAAGTAGCCGGGAGCTGGGCTGGCGGAGCGCAGCCCGCAACTCCCACAACACAAAGGGATCATGTTTCAGCTCCAGTAAGCAGTAAAATTTGGCAGTTTCAGTCACGTGATGCTGGCTTAGAGTCAAGGATAGAAGAAAGGCATTATAGAATCTTCCTCCGAGACTAAAGAAAGTTGATGAGGCCAGGCATGTAGCAGGGGTGTCCCTGAATGGAGGCTTAGAGAGGCCATTGTGTGAAACTGTGAAGGTAAATCCTGGATTGCCTTAGAGACCCCAAGATGTTGGAGAGGCCAGAACCGTGGGATACCTGCCAAAGAGAGTTGCTAGCAGCAAGTGGAACCAGCCCAAGAGAAAGAAGTGTGTTGCAGTCAACAAAGCTGAAAGGAGTTGGAGATCTGAAGAGTGTTTCAACATCAGACGTGGAGAGGCAGTTTGGAGTTTGCTCAGCTGGTTTTCAGTCTTGTTTTGGTCCAGTACTTTCTTACTATGCTCCCTTCCCTACATTTTGGAATAGTAATGTATATCCTAGGCCATTCTATGTTGGAAGTATGTGATCTGCTTTTTGATTTTGATTTTTCAAGGGACTACAGTTAAGAGATTACATGAATCTCAGAAGAGACTTTGAACTTTACACTTTTAAATAAATTTGAGACTGTTACAGACTATGGGGACTGTTAGGAATATTCTTAAGACGAGCCTCTCCACTGATGCAAATAATTTCAATCAGACCAAATTAGACCTAATAAAAGATGCTCACATTTACTGCAGCTTTTCCAGGTGGCTGGGAGCATGGTGAGGGAAAGAGAGACAGACGGGGTACCATGCAAAACCTTCCTGGGTAGCAGCCTAAATTGCCTGTGGGAGTGGTCCACTGCTGCTTGGTGAGCTTTTCCCGGAGGTGGAGTCCGGACCAAAGCAACTCCCAGGGGGAGGGGGCTTCCAAAGATGGATGCTGGGTATTACAGGGACCTTTGAAGTTGGACTGAATATATTTTTGCATTATGATACAGCTATAAGCTTTTGGGGGGTCAGGGAGTGGAATGTGGTGGTTTGACAGAAGATGGCTCCTGCTGGGAATGGCTTTGTTGGAGGAGGTACAGCCTGTGTTAAAGGAAACGTGTCACTGTGGGGCGAGGGATTGAGGTCTCCTATGCCCAGGTTACACCCAGTGAGGTTACTCACAGTAGCTTCTGCTGCATGTGGATCAAGACGTAGAGCTCTCAGCTTCTTCTCCAGCACTGCATGATGCCATGAAGATAATGGACTAAGCCTCTGAAACTGTAAGCTGGCCTCAACTTAATGTTTTCCTTTGTAAGAGTTACTGTGGTCATTGTGGCTCTTCACAGCAAAAGAAACCGTGAGCAGGAAAGTGGCAAAGGCTGTCATCCCTCCAGCAGCTCTTGCAAACCTGGCTTGGGGGGCAGGTAAGTCTTCAGCACACCCGGATTTATAGGCTCACTTCATCTCTGATGTGGCTTCTGTGGCTGAAACCCTGTCCCTAATCTTTTAAAAAAAAGTCCATGTAACCACTGGCCATAGAAAGTGACTTTAGAGACACAGAAGTACACTTCCGTTATCTAGGTGATACTTAACCAGTTACTGGCAAATCTCAGAAAGATTAGTAAGACAATTAAACCTAGTTAGGACACAGAACTGTTTGTAAAACTGAATTTATTAAAATGCTCATAATTAAAAAATATTAAATGCATAGAAATTAACAAACATCAGTTACAAACATCACACCGATGCTACATTGTATGAGAAGCATCATGAATTTCGGTTCCTTTTTAGCTAAGCTGGGCACCGCTTCCACTTTCCAAACACAATGGGAACGCAAGGAGTGCACAAGAAGCGTGTAACCAACACGTCACCTTCTGCCCCCTGAGGCGAGCGAATATCCTATGATACTCACGACTCATGGGCACTACAAAGGGAGAACTGGACAGACTTCTTACCAGATGGTCTTGTTCGGTTTTCAGACAAATCACAGCCCTCTATTTCTAATGGAATATCTAAAAGATCTGAGGAACGTTTAAAGAAAAATCCCCTGAGTATCGGGTCTACTGCTTCAATTGGTTATAAAATTGGAAGGCCATATAGAAGGGTAGAACTTTTCTAGTGGTTAACGCCAGACAGGTGGAGGACCAGGTCCTTGCCCCACTGGCTACTGTCATGGTTTTCGTGGGTTCAGGGGCTACCTCACTGCTACTGGCAAATGCAGATTGCCATGCCGGTGCCCCCCCACTCCTCTCCATCACCATCTTGGCACAGGCCTCACAGGAATGATACTGATGCCATGGGACCCTGCAGCTCACCATAACTCAGCCTTTCGGTAACACACTGTGTCAGACTATACGCTTGCTCCCTTTGGAAACGCAGGGTTTTTTGTTTGTTTGTTTGTTTGTTTTTGGCTGTTTGTGTTTTCTACTTCTGCCTACAGTGGCACTTTCTACACTCTTGGCTGAGGGATACAGATGAATAAATGCACGTTTCATCGAAGTTTCCTTTGTGTAGGCAGAGAGGAGGAAAAGAGAGATGCAAAGATTTCCTTTCCTATGGCGTAAAGTGCGAGAACTTTCCATCCGGCTAAAATGAGTGCAGGCTCTGGAGAAGACATAACAGAGGGAGTGAGGAACTCTAGGGCATCTGGGTGGGGACAGGGAGTGGCACCTGGTGTCACCCGTGGAGTGAGGACATCCCTGGTATGGGAGGAGCCGCCATTTCTGTCTCAGCACAGTCAGACACTGTATGGCAGTTCCTGGGCTCCGTACAGTACAAGGGCGGTGGGGAAATGTTCCCGCTGACACACTAGGCTACTCAAAAGCCCAGAACACTGCTTTGTTTAACTATGTTGATTCTCTAAGCCGTTCTGGGAGGGCATTTAAAACTGCGACCCAGAGAAGGCAGCCTCTAGACCCATTCGCTTTCTTTCCATTGGCTCCGGGGCTCCCAGGCATTTCATACGACTCCTGTAGGCAGAGGCCCATCTCAAACGGTGTGAGGCAGATCCTCTCTTCTTCACCCAGCACCGGCCTCGGTCATCCGTTGCCAAGAGTGCAAGGTGTAGCCAGGTCTCCTCTAGGTCTACTGGAGGAAAGCTGAGAGGTATAGGCCATAGAGCTCAAGAAACTGCTCAGGTGAGCAGCAGAGAGGGCAAGGCACCAGGAGGCGAGGGTTGAGCAGCAAGCCACCAGCAGACAAAACAGCCCTTCCCTTAACTGCCTGATGGCCTGAGAGGAGGCTGGGTGCTCAAATTAAATCCAGGGCCTCTTCCGGCAAAGGGCACTCATCTGGGGCGATGTCTCCAGCACAGCTGGGACTACCCTGTGAGTGAGCGGGCCTAGGAAATGAACAGATGGCAAGGAAGCTGTTCACTATGACAAGTAGAAAGGTCAGTAGGGCTCCCAGTGTGTGACGCTGGGATCACAGGACAGGGCTAGTCACCAGGTTGTTGGCTGTTGCACTGACCACGCCCATTATCTTCGGGGGATGGGCCTGTTCAGTGAGCTGAGCAGAAGGCTGCAGTGATTGGGTAGTGCCTTCCTTCTGTAGTGGGTAAGTCAGTTTGCACAGAGTTGATGGGCTTACATTTTTTCAGCCCATTTTGTTGATAACAATGCAGTCACAATCATCTGATTATCTTTTCCCCCAAGAAACTTACATAATCAAGAAGAGGTAAATTAAACGTCCAGATCAGCACGAGTTACTTTTTCCTACTTTCTCATCTTATTCCCTTAAGGTCTGCAGAGCAGTCAATGTCGATCAGACCCAGAGCATGCTGGGAGTGCCGTTAGAAGGCAGTTGTCACTGCGGAGTGACAGGGACAGGCTTCATTCAAGACCCTCTATCTTCATGTCAATCTAAGACGAATATTTCTCGGAGGTGGAAATGCAGGCTGAAGTGTGGACGGAACCTGCTTCTTCCGACACGAGGTCTTCCTTAGGGCTGCAGTAAGACACTGAGATACTGTGAACTCGTCAGTCTTCCTGGCACCTGCTATGGCATCCAGACTCGATTCTGAGCTGGCTATTGTTAATAACACAAAAGCGATTAAGGCTGAGGTATGCCTGGTCTTTGGTGATGGGACTGTCAGGACGGAATAGGTTAGGGGCAGCATTGGCAAAATGCAAAAATTACGCACAAGAAAGTGCTTGAGACCAGAAAAGCAAAGTCCCCAGGAAGGACTCAAGCATGCTTCAAGGCTTTTTTTTTTTTGTTACTAAAATTCTAATTTATCAAAAAAAAAAAAGGGAACATATTCAGGTTTTCCAGGTAGGTAGTTTTACGCCTTTCTTGAGCAAATGTTTCCATTTTTCAGTTCCGACACTGCTAGCGGAAACCGGAAAACAATGTGGCAGAAATGGGCACCGTCGAGACTCCCGTTTGCCTAAGTGATTGGACAACATCCTCTTTAGTGGTTCACGACACGTCGACAGCTGACTAGTTTTAAAGTGCTTCTCAGGACATCATACTCTCTGTCATTCGAGTTTGGGTCGCACGCTGTTATCAACCACTTCTCCCATCCTCTCGGCTATCAGTCCCATGTTTTTGGTCAGGTCTTTGAGGTGGCTCTCATGAAGCAGCTTTTGCGTGAGGTATTTCTCCCTCTTGATCTTGCTCTTTGTGATTTTCGACACATCTGGAATTGCATACGAAATGAAAAACTTCACGGAGTAGATGATATGCTGTGGGAGAGAGGGAAGACAGTGTTAGAGGGGGCCACTGAGCTCCTCAAGATTGTCATCACGACAGGGTGTCGGGACAGGACAGATACCGTAGTCGTTCAGTCTCAAAGCAACAGCATGGAACGAATGACCTGTTAGCGTTCATACAGCCTGTGTTTGTTTTTGGCACGTGGAGAGGAGTGTATCCTAGCGTGTGCATTCTCATCCACTTACATACTACTTATAAAGGTGAAGGCAAATGAATTCCTTGTCATCCAGAGCATGGGAGACTGAGTCTGAGGCCAGTCTAACCTATGTAATAAAAAATAATAATAAAATGGCTGCCTCCAAATCCTCTCTAAGTTACAAAGTCCGGCCACTGACAGGCTGTTGTATTTTGTGTACCTTTTCCCTGTTCCTTTCCCAAAGGTTAATATTATCCTATATTTTCATATTAACAGTGCCCTTGTGAATATGTAGCTTCTTGAACCTTCTCTGTAAGTTTAAGAGCCCGAAGCTAGAGGGGGTGCTGCTGAGACACTTGGACACATGAAAGACCAGGTTTATGAAGTAATGGAGCCCTTTCCTCAGCAGTTGCACTGGCTTGGCTGGCACCCAGAACTTTCCCGAGGAGTTGCTCTGGCTTGGCTCGTACCAGCACAGGCAATTTCAGCAATGCTTTACCTTGTCAGCATTGGTGGCATCCCTTTCTTTTTTTTTAAACTTGCTAATTTTCTGGTTTGCAAGTGGACCATGACTGGTCTTGCTTTATATTTCTGTGATTGCTAATGCAGTTAAACTTCATGTGTTAGTCTCCATTCTAAAAAGTCCTTTTGGTTGTGTATTTTGGGTGCACAAAAGGGATAAAGATGAGTTGCCATAAAAACACTTAAAAATGGATTAAGATGAGTTTCCATAAAAATACATTAAAGAATGGATTGTGCCTAGTGTCAAGAAGTGCTTAGAGCTTTGGGAGAACCTGGAACAGTGCAGGGCCCCTGAGGGTGACAGGACGCTGAACACTTCACGGAGACGTTATGCCGAGCAGTTTGCACATAAATCACTCGGCAAAGGGTTTAAGGGGAAAGAGAATATGCAGATATCAGGAAGGCAGAAGCCAGGGCAGGGGAAGCTTCCAGAACATGATCTGGAATGGCAAAGCTGGAAGGAAGAGCGATGGTGAGAACCACAGACATGACTGGATGGTGTGAGACCGTGGATGGCACCACAGGGACTCTGGCTTTTGCTCTGAGGTCAGAACACAGTGGTCTCCGGGTAGAAACCGGTTCTCAGCCAGGGAAGAAATGATGGTGCCTCTGGCCTGGAGGATCTTGGTTTCCATACAGTTTCTCCAAAGGCCTGTGTTGAAGGTTGGCTGTCAGCCTGCAATTTGATCGAGAGGATGGGATTTGGCAGGAGGAGGTTAGGTTATTGAAGGGGACATGGGGATTCTACCCCTACTTATTGGCTGCCATGAGGGGAGTGGCTTCCTCTCCTGGTCTGGGGTGCCACCTCAACAGAACCCCAAAGGAAGAAACTAACAGACACAGCAAACTTGCCAGTATTGCTACAGCATCACAAAGCTAGCCAACACATGGGGAAAGCAGGCAAGGCTCTAAGAAGAGCCCAATGGCCTACTGTTGAGGAGAAAGCCAACAGGCTTGGATGCGGGGTGAGAGAAAAGGAAAAGGGACACGGAGGACTCTCAGAACACTGTCCGAGCATCTGACTAGATGAAGATGCTACAGCGCAGAAGAGTAGACTGTGTTTGGAGCTGAGGGAGAGTCTGGGCTAGACTAGGGTGGGTATGAGAACTCAGTGGAGAAAGGCAGACAGGTTTGGTGGTGCTGGGCTCCGGCCGAGCCGAGGAGAGAGATTGTTTCTCATCCTTGAGGCACGATGACAGGCTATTTGGGATTCTTGTGCTAATGTGATGTAGCCACTGATACAGACTTACCCCAGTACCGCTTAATATATCCCAGAGCTTTGGCGCATTTGTTTCCACTATCATTTGCTTCAAAGTTAAAAGAAAAAAATCCCTTCTTCATGTATTTGCTGGTTTGTTGGTCGTTTGTGAATATGTCATCTAATTTCTGTGCACATGTGTGCTTCCCCAGATTTTTCTGATTAATTTCTCATTTAATTGCACTGTCCTCGGGAAAGCCACTTGATATGATTTTTAATTTTTAAAAATGTGCTGAGACTTGTTGTGTGGCTTCCCCGGGGGACATGCCCTTGGGGATGCTGCTCTGGAGAGAAGCAGAATGCATGCATTACCCCAGGCATAGTGCAGTGTTCTGTGGGTGTCGGCCAGGCCCACTTGGTCCAGAGTGTGACCTAACTCTGCAGCTTGTTATTTTTCCGCAGAGATGGCCGAAGGTGTGGGCTGATGCGTGGCTGTCTTTGACTGACAGTCACTTTTCCCTTTGAGCACACAGATCTTCTTTTTTATACCAGAAGATACACTACTGTGAATGCATTGTCTAGTGTTGTTACTTCCTTTGGCTGAACTGACCCCGTTATCATTCTATCTTTTCCTGCTTTTTTTTTAAAAGTGTTTTCCTGGAGCCGAACGGAGATGCTCCATGGAAGAGTGAGAGGCTGGCTGTGCTGTGCTCACAGCTGGGTAACATGGCGGAGATATTGCTAAAGGAATTCACCACCAGACAGACCGGGAGATGGTCACTACAGCCAGAGCAGAGAGGGAGAAGGGAGGAGAGGAAGGGGAGTGTGGAAAGCAAACACAGCCATGGCTTTGGGGACCCTGACCTCACTCAGGGAAGAGCAGTAGAGAGGAGTTGGGGAGCACAATAGGGAGCGGCAACCAGGGGTGATGGAAGGGGCCCAACAGAGGAAGGGCAAGACTACTTTTCTCCAAATTCATCTCTGGAGAGGTTGCTAACATTCACAGGCAGTGGGTTCATTTCTGGTTAAAGCCAATACGGCGTGATGCTGTCTTTTAAAAATACCCTGTAGGTTCAGTATATGATGGGGGAGAGTCTTTTGTTTTGTGTTAATTTTATTGGTTAAATAAAGAGACTGTCTTGGCCCTGATAGGATAGAAAATTAGGTAGGTGGAGTAGACAGACAGAATGCTGGGAGAAAGAAGCCGAGTCAGTCAGTGGCCACGATTCTCCCACTCCAGACAGACGCAGGTTAAGATCTTTCCTGGTAAGCCACCTTGTGGTGTTATACAGATTATTAGAAATGGGTTAGATCAATATGTAAGAGCTAGCCAATAAGAGGCTGGAACTAATGGGCCAGGCAGTGTTTAAAAAAATACAGTTACCATGTAATTATTTCGGGTAAAGCTCTCTTCACAACAAGTATATACTCTACAAGGACCTCTGTATTTATGAGCTGATGAGAAGGGTTTTAGTGTTCCTTTCTTTTCTCTTTAGAGTTTTTGATGTTTTTGTTTTGCTTTGTTTTGTTTGAGACAGTGTTTCACAGTGTAGCTCTGGCTGGCCTGACACTCACAGGGGTGAGGTACCTCTGCCTCCCCAGCGCTGGTATTAAAACATGCCGCTGTGTCCAGCAGTTTCCCCTCTGTGCCTACGCTTGTCTGTGTCTAGGATCTAGGCCAGCAGTTCTCAACCTGTAGGTTGTGACCATTGGAAAACACACATTTCTGATGGTCTCAGGAACCCCCGACTATAAATTTATTTTCATTGCTACTTCATAACTGTAATTTTGCCCATGAGTCGTGTCTCAGTTCCTAAGACCATCATAAAACCCGTATTTCCAATGGTCATGATGCACAGGTTGAGAAGTTCTGATTTAGACTATTCTAGCCTCCCAGAAGTCAAGGAAAGCTTCCCCATCTGTGTTCTCTGAAAGTTTGCTATTACTTCCTGTGGCTCACCAGTGGCTTCTGTTGTGGAAACGTTTCAGTTATTCCCTCTTGCTGCATTTGCAGGTTAGATGAGCACTCTGAAGTACCAGAGCTGTCCCTGCCAGCTCTGTGGTGGCTGCAGAGAATCCCCCCATTCTAATCTGTTTTCCTGGTCAGTCACCTGACTCTTTTCTCTGCCTCCTATCTGTGGTGAGTCACGTCTTCCTTTATGACATATGTTGTACTGTCTGCTCCATGTCCGACACCTTTTGTCTGTCATGGAAAGGTTCCTCTCCTCCGTCACCCATTTCCTTTCTTTTTCTTTTTAAATATTTATTTATTAGGTATACAATAGTCTATCTGTATGTATGTCTGCAGGCCAGAAGAAGGCACCAGACCTCATTTCAGATGGTTGTGAGCCACCATGTGGTTGCTGGGAATTGAACTCAGAACCTCTGGAAGAGCAGGCAATGCTCTTAACCACTGAGCCATCTCTCCAGCCCCATCCGTCACCCATTTTCTTAGTCTTTGGTGTTTTAAAAAAAATATCAGATTGCAAAATCTCAGAATTTGTTGGATTGGTGTTTATACACGACAGAAAACTTAACTATAGTGGCTTAAACAAGCAAGGGTCGAGTTCTTTCTTTGCACAACAAATTTTGAGGCTTTGTTACAAATGTCTGAGAAAGACATTGGCTAGCTCAATTGACAACCTATAGCTGTGTCGTTTCCTTAGCACTAATTTTACAGAGAGAGAGAGAGAGAGAGAGAGAAGCACTAGAAGGAGTTGGTATGCTACTTGCAGCAGCTGGAAACAGACACATCATAGCCTCACGGGCAGAGGCCTTTCACAAGCCAACATGCTGTTCAGCTCCCCAGAGGACGAGAGACCCCCGGTTAGGACTGTGTTGAGTGGCATGGAATCTCCCTCAATGTGGCCCGTTTTTTAACATTTAAAGCCGACGGCCATTTCATTCAGAGCGTTATGGAAGGTCTGTTCTCAAGCCAACACTGATGAGTCTGTGTCCTAAGACAGTCATTGGCAAGCGGTAAGAGGGAAGGGCGATTCATTTCACAGAGCTGCCAGCACTTAGAGGACAGAGATGGCCTAGGTACCCGCAAGGCTGTCCCTCTCAGAGCGCACTCCTCTCACCTCCATGACAATGATAAAAGCCAACTTGGCGGCAATCACGTGCCAATAGTAGATGTTGTGTTTATACTCTTGGGGGTGCCCGGGTGGGTTTCGGAAGTCACGGTACCTGAAAACACAACCGGGCATGTTAGCAGACAAATCTTTTATTATTATTGCAAACAAGAACCCAGTTTAAAACCAGAGTAGTCCTTGACACAATGATTTTTAAGGGGACAGACATCACACACATCTCAGTTTGGTATCAAATACTGGGAGAAAATTAACCTGTATGTCGTAACTTCCTGAGTGCGTAATCAGAAAATGATGGATTCTAGCTGTGTAAAATAAGCATCTTGATAAGGTAACAAAATATTTACATATCCCCCCCCCCAACTTTATCCCTGCTTTCTGAAAAGACATTAAACAACTTAGCTATCTTGGGCACCAGACCTGACATTTCCATAAGGGATCATCAGGCCGACTGGGTTAGAGCACCCAGTACTGACTGCAGGTTAATTTTTCACCTAACTCTGTTGTCTTCAACCTGCCCACTTCTAATTTCTCAGCTGCAAACCATTAGACCCACAAGCATGCAATTGCTGAGATCAGAATATATACAGTCCGAACAAGCAGGCCATTTGTTTCGCTCTGTCTGATGTCTTAGTTGTGTTATTGAAAATCTGAACCCGAATGGCTTTGAGCGGTTGAATTAAATGAATTTGTGTTTAAGAATCTGTAATAGGGAAAATAAATTTGCATGACCTACATGTTCAACAAACTACCAACTGGTAAGTGAGTTAGGGTACACTATCCATGTTGACCTCCCAGCCGCCATTGCAGAGCACTGGAGACATCCCATTGCATCCATCTTTATGTTGTTGCTCAGTGAGGTGCCAGAGGGTCATCATTAGCTTTGGGCTGCCCTTAAGCTTATTCCTCTTTCGTGTCACTGCTGGGAATGGAACCCAGGGCCATGCCCATGGAAGGCAAGCGCTCCTACCACTGAATGCTTCTTTCTCCCTTCCTTCCTTCCTTCCTTCCTTCCTTCCTTCCTTCCTTCCTTCCTCCCTCCCTTCCTTTTTATTTTGCTGAAATAGTTTTGCTTTGTATCCCAGGGTGGCCTTGAACTCACTATGTATCCCAAACTTGCCTCCGCTAGAAGCAATTCACCTGCAACTACCTCCCTGGTGCTGGGATTGCGGGCAGGTGCGGCTACTCCTGCTTTCATGATTTGTGCAAGCTTGGCAAGACCTACAAGCTGAGCTACATTCCCCAGCCACACAAGGCAGCCTTAGAACCGAGTGATTTCAACATGGAAAATTCTCAGCTGTCTCCATTTCTAGGAGCCACAGGCTCCTCGCCTCTGTCAGTTATGTGTTCATTTGAACGCCTTTCAAATTTGGTTTAAAAGTTCTGCACTTGGTCTTTGTTAGCTTTGTTTTGCTTGTTTGTTTTTGAGTGTTCCTGAAAAGAAAGCCCTGTGAAAACCGTCTCGTAACACAGACTGAAATGACACCAGATAGAACCTTATCACACATACCAAAGAGGCTTTCAGAAGATGAAGTCCATTTTTAGACAGATAAACCAAAACTTGCCTGCACAAGGTATAGTTGCCAAGTCCAATGTACGGGTTTTCTTTGTCTGCATTTTTGAAGTCGGTGATGTTGAAGACAGAGAGAGTGTTGTTGATGTACCCATCCATGGTGTAGGTACTGTGGTCCCCATAGGGAGGGATGGAGAAGGACCAATAATACACCAGGCGGGGGATCATGTCTGATGTGAAAGCAATGATCATGGCCTGTGTTGTGGAAAACGAGAAAGGCAATGTTAACTTAGACTGGTAGCCATGGCTCACTGTAGGACTGTAGGGCAGAATCACGGTTTTACCAAATTGTGATTCTAAGTGTGAGGTATACATATTTAAAGCAGAAGATGCTTTTGCGGGGGGGGGGGGGCTCCAATTCTAAGGGGAGGCACGAGGGAAAGGCCCGACAGTTGCCCGCTGAGCTTGTGAGATACTTTAAACACCTTTGGTTGAGGATAACTGTACTGTGGCACCATGAAGGGCAGGACTGGCTTGCATAACTTGTGTGTAAATCTATGCTGCTCAAAGTTGTAATACCTAGTTAACCTCGGGGCTCTACCTGAGGCAACCAGACGTCTGTCATGATTTAGAATCAGCATGCTCTTGTGATAGATTGTATTAGGAAGACAATCTTGCTTTATTAACTTATTTGTAGAATAAAGAACTTATACAAAACTGATTTTTTTTCATAAAAATCACTTGTCTCTCTCAAAGAAGAATGAGAATTGAATAAAGTACATCTCTGTTGATGCACAGTTCTAAAATGGCCACCAACCTCACACTCCTTACCCCCAAGGTATCTTAGACTTCCTTGGACAATCCATGGTCTGATAAACTAGATTGGGTTTATTCTATTCTTCAGTCAGGGAACAATGCCAGCTTTAAAACATCTAATCTGAGCAGCCAAACTTCACCTGCAACTAATCATAAATTATCATATAACATGGTTTAGCATGTTCCTGCATAGGAGGAGTAAACAGATCAGTTATGAGTCCGTGTCTATCCCCGGGTAGAATCATATTAGGCCAAAAGCCTACTTAGAACTACATGGACCTTCCTCAAAGATCTTTAATTTGGGTTTCCAACTCTGGTATATGAAATTGTTTTGTAGAAAGGACAAAAGGTATGCACTTTAGGCCAAGCACCAACTGAGTACAAGAATAGACATGCTTTTCGTGCAAAGTGATTTTTAACAGTATTCATCTGGACACATGGTTTAGTTGCAGTGAGACCACAAACAAGATCCAGGCAAAGCAAGGTAATTTCCTTGCTTTCTGCGATGTGAAGAATCAGTCTCCCTCCCACCCAGTGTGTGTGTATGTATGCATGTGTGTCTGCTTGTTAGCAGTGAAGTGTGTGTGTGTATATATGTATGCATGCATGCATGCATGCATGCATGTATGTTGCCTGTCAGGAGTAAGGTAAGACAAGAAGATATGGCATTTGCCAGACTTCAGTAGATGAATTTTTCCTGCTATCATTTAGCTCAATGCCATCTTTTTACAGAATCACCAGAAGACGTGCTTCAGGAAACTATAAAAATTCCAACAAGGAAGAAAATTCTCTCGTTTTCTGACAAGGCACCTTTTCTCCCTGAACTGAGCTGCTCTGACACACACTGCAAAAATACACATAATGTAGCTCGCCTCATTTCCCATGCTGTTCTACACACAAGTTCCATTTATATCAAAATAAATTAAAATTGCTCTTCAATAGCAGATGCTCTGGCAAGGCACACCAATGTCAGCTGCGCTTATTTCTGGAACCCTCGGCCTTAACTCAAATGACTTCACAGCACACGTCTGCTTGGTGTCTCCTACCTTGGTGGCCTCTCTTTCTTCTTTTATGTACATGCTAGGTTGTGACTACCACGTGGGTGTTTCAGGGGGAGGGTTTTATAGGTGGGGTAACAGCTCATGTTTCACAGTTACCTGTATGCATATTTACAATGCATTTATAAGTGTAACAAATGCTAACAGTGTGGAGTGAAGGGTTTTCCATAGTTTAATAAACAACACAAATCTAGTAAAGGGCTTTGTTTAGAGTAGATTATAGAAAAAGATAACCGGCAGTCCCAATTAGTTGGTGTGTGTGTGTGTGTGTGTGAGCCTGTGTCAATGTACACACACACACACACTCACACTCACACAGTGCTTTGGAAACCCAGTCAATCCCCGATCTGTGCTCATGGCTCTCCATGGCATGGACAGAGGGAAAAGGTATCTAACACAATCACTCCAGAATGCTTGAGGAATTAGGAATTTGAACCAGATCGATTTGTTTGTTTCTGAAGGTCAAACAAAAACCCTTTTTAGTTTCAAACCTTCCTGCCAAAAGCCTCCCTAAAGCACAGAGATCCATGTTCCTGCCCTGCCTAACGCACTGTAGCGTACTGGCTGTGGCAGACTCGTGCTTTCTTGACTGTAGCATTTGAAAGGCCTTGCTGTCATGGTGCTAAACATCACTCTTCATTGTGAAACACAGTGGGCACTGAAGCTAGGGGCTATTTGGGTGGAAAGAAACTGATTTAATCTATCAGTTCCCCAAAGCTAGAGGTAGGCTGCAATTCAGAAAACTCGTGGGGGTGGGGTGACAGCTGTGTTCCACATAACTTGTTCATTGGATCCAGTCAAGGGGGTGATGGTTTTGAGGTTCCTGTTGGTGCCTGTCAGAGTCCTCAGGGAGCTGCGTTAATGATGTCGGGTAATGAAGTTAAACGGCAGCGACTATGTGAAAGAGGACCAGGTTCCATGTGTCTGCTGTAGCTCACTGACTTCCCAAACCATGCTGAGTACAGAATTGTTCATCTAACGAATATAAAACGGGGCTCTGAAGTGTACAGAGCCAAGATCACACAGCTCAAGCTGTGGTGTGGGAAGTGGAACTCAGATGGCTTGACTCCACAGCCACTTCCCTCCTCTGGAGCCTGAGACAGACACTGCCTCTCCCTCTTCTGCTTTCAGAGGGGTTAGTTCATGGGGACTCAGCAACTGCGGTTTAAGAAGCTAAAATTAAAAAAATCATTTCCTTGGCAAGCTGGCCTGGTGAGATTGGCGGTGAAATATGGGTAGAAATAACCCTGGTTTGGAGGACATCTGTAGGCAAGAGATCCTTTAATAGGCTGGCATTACGCTGCTCTGCCTAAAGGCTGCCTCTTGGCCTACGCCCAGACACACAGCCTGTACAGACTGTAGGAGCCAGTTGTGTTCTTTCCCGAGGTTGCTGCAGCCATGGCACAGGGACTGCCCCACCTCCCGCAAGAGCTGTTTCCCTGGAGACAAGAGGGTAACTAACACCCAGTTAGGACGGCCAATTTCTCCTTCATCACAGTTAATATTCTATTCTATTCTATTCTATTCTATTCTATTCTATTCTATTCTATTCTATTCTATTCTATTCTATTCTATTCTATTCATTTATGGTTTTTCAAGACAGGGTTTCTCTGTAGCTACAGTTAATATTTTAAAATGTCATTTTAGAATATATAGTGATATATGGTAGGATGCTTTTAGATTTCTTGGATGCCAAATGAACTCCTATCTGTCTGTGTTTAAAAGCACCCTTTGGTGATGCCTCTTATGCCATATATGAGTCAAAAGTGCAAGTACTTATCAGTCTGTTTCTTTGGATAAAGACTTCAGCAGGGGAGGAACGGTACTACCTGTGGAGGATATGTCCTGATGCGGTGTCAATAAGAATCATAAGCAATTAAAATGTAAAAGGATAGTTGCACAGCAGCTTTTTAAAAGCCATCTTGGGGGCTAGAGAAATAGCTCAGATAGCTCAGGTCTTGCGGAGAACACCTGCTGTTCCTGCAGAAGACCTTGGTTCTGTTCCCAGCACCCACATAGTGGTTCACGACCAGCTGAAATTCCAGTTCCAGGGGCTTCCACATCTTCTTCTGGCCTCACTGAGCACCAAGCACATGTATGGTCCCCATACAAGCAGGCAAAACACCCAGAGCATAAACATAACAGCGGGAGGAATACCCTGACAATCCCGGAGCTACTCACGTTGGTCACCACAGCCAGGATGGCTATTCCTTGCATGATGGGTTGCCATGCGCCAATGTCCCGGGCTTTCTCTGGCACCATGCGCCTATACTGAGTTGTTAGCTTCCACGCATCCACTCTTATTTCCAATATATTGTTCACCAGGGCCAGCAGGGGAGCCAGTGGGAAAGAGGCCACAAATAAGGTGACGAACCCAAACTGAATAACTGTCAATGGAACGGACACACATCATGGAGGGGAGGACAGACGGCAGGACAACATATTTCCCTTCACTCTTGTAAAGAAAGATAAAGGCAAACAAAGAACCCACCCGAGTGAGGGGACACATTTACGGCCAATCACAACGCAGCGCTCACAATGAGACGGATTAAACAAAATGCAGAGAGGAAATCTAGGAAAGGAGGCTAAGTACAGCTTATTTCCTCTATACATGTCCACTCAAAAGAAGCACCATGTTGAAGCTCTTTGAATCAACCTTTCCCCCTAACGCCATTCATGTAACTAATCAATGGGGGGAAAATAACCTCCTATGAAGTCTTTGAGCTGGGGAGAGGCTCAAATATATAATATTCTGTGCCTGGGAGCTACTACTATTAATGTTGATAACGGCTCTGGGAAGAGAAAGTTAGTAGTTGTCTTGCGATCCATTCTGTAATGATGCTGTGCCCTTAATAAAACCCAATCTTGATAAAAAAAAAGCAAAAGCAAATTTCAAATCTGACCCCAGGCTGATGCGCACACAACGTGGACTGTTTGCTCACCCAGACAAATCTTTCTGAGTGTTATGCATGTTTTCTAGAAGATATTTATACATAGAGTATGATTAAATAATCTACCTCCTGTCTGCAGGAAGCGCAGTCCTAGCAGACACAAACGCTATGCATACACACAAGGCCTGTCAGGTTCTTATGCCTGTTTTTCTGTTTTCCCAAGCTTAAAAAAATTGTGATTCGTTGCAAAGGTTAGGTCAAAGGGCAGAAACGCAAAATACGTAAACAGTTAGTCATCTTTTAGATATAAGCATGTCATTTACAAGTTAGTGTTTCGGATAAAAATCTGTTCTGAGATGCATCTATTCAAGGCAACTGAGTTCAAAACCATGTTCAATTAATGAAGAAAGAGAGCCTATGTGGGCAGTTCACAAATGAACAAGATATTCAAGAAGGTGCGGCAGGGTCTGTGCCACCTAACCCCAGGACAGCTGAATGGCTTCTCTCTCAATCAATAAAGGTCAATCAAGGCACCATATACAAACCCTGCCCAGCAGAAACGAGAGGCCATCTAGAGCAGGAGTGAGATTGGAAAGGGGACAGGGACCCTTCCTGCCATGAGAGACCATGTTCTCACAAGCTTGTCCAGTGACTCTGTTCTGGCCAACAGCAGTGCCCGCATGGACTCTGGCCTAAGCTCAGTGGACCATAACTAACGGCAGTGATTGGGGTTCATTCACAGACAGCACGGTCAGAACGCCTTGAGAACTCACAATGAAAGAGTACCTCAGGGAAAATTCCATTTCATTGCCTGGCAATATATCCTTAGCGTTGAACAACATAAATACTAACAAAACCACACACAGACATCACATCTGAAAGTTTTTGATTTTTTTCTCTGCTATATAATTCTGTCTGCTGGAGGGAAACATACTACCCATAATGATATGCTAAATAATTCTGTGGTTCAGCAACAGATTCCTTCAGCTCCAACACATACCACAGCGGATTTTACTGAATACTTACTCATTTCAAGATACTCATAGAACAAGCCCAGCTTGCCCATGGGCTGCAGATGGTAATCCTGTTCCCAACGTGGAGTTATGTTTTCTGACCCTGACACTCTTTGATATCGTCCAATTAGATTCATGACCCATCTGCCAGGAAAAAAAAATCAAATTATAAATCAGAACGAATATTGTCAGAGCCACATCATGATTTCTTGCTGTCTCAAAGCTGAATATGTAATCCTCCCAAGAAATTAGTTTCTCCTCTGCATGCTAAATATCTTCAGTTTTCCATTTTTTTTCATTAAAAACATTTTCTTATTTCTAGCATGAAAATTGTCAGTGAAAAAAAAAATAAAAGCCAAATGCAGCTGGTGGTACCTGCTGCAGATGAGTTCTGTTTATAACTGGGTGCAGGGGGAACTGGGGATGCTCACATGGTGACAGTAAGTCTGAGGCTATGAAGGGGACAAAGGACTGAGTAGCAGGGCTAGAACCTCCCGGCTAGGGACGAGTGGCTACAGACAGTCTGAGGCAGGAGCAGACCCGCCTTTGGCAGACAGCTCAAAACAGAAGCTCTTGTGGTCTCAGGAAGGAGGAAGCAAGGCTGGAGCACTAGGGTGGGGTCTAAGAGACAGGACAGGGGTGTTCTTACGGATGCGAGGGGGCTACGGCAGAACACTAAGCACAACAATTATAAACTAGGTCTCGGACTCTGCCTTGAAGCAAACAACGTCAGGCCAAGGGAAGACATGTATGCCCTTTAGATCAGGGTGCGGAGCCAGTCCTGCACAGAGCTGCACAGCACTGCATACTGTCCCCATCCAGCCATCTGCTTCTGCTTTCTGAACACCATGCTTCTTGTGTCCCTGATAAATGCTCCCCACCCTTTCCAGGGCAATCTGCCTTGAAAGCAGACCCAGGATGGCAACAGAACTGGCCATGCACCTCCACCCCATCAAGTAACAGCTGGCTTCAAGTCCACCCATGCATCTCCAGGTCTGTGTGGGTCTGGGATTCTGACACTCGGGACTCATGGCGGGATTGTAAAGACAAACGCTACAAGGAAATGGCACAGTGCTTAAGATTTGGGGCTGACTAGAGTTGGCTTGCTACGTGGGGCTTCTCCCTGCTGCTGGTCTCTCTCTCTCTCCAGACTTCCTGTACCTCAAGTAAGGCTTACCCAGGCTCATGCTCTTCCACAGAACACAGCCCCGGCTTCCCCGTCTCTCCCCACTTCCTCTGTAGGAAGCTGGGCAAATGGAGGAACTCACACTTGGATGCCCTTGAATCAGAACCCACACTCTCTGGCTTCCTAACTGCTCTACTAGGGTAAAGTTAAAACATGCGGGTGTACACTGGCCAGGCCTGATGCCAGGATTGATGAGATTCATGACAGGTGAGAGGCCAGCACATTTCCTCACAGTCGCAGGGCTTCCTGCTGGCCAAAACAAGCTAACCGGAAGAGGCTACTGAAGACGGAGCTATGATACTGGGAACTTGGTTTCAAGGTGTGGAATATTTGTGGACAGCAAAGCCAAGCCTCCTCTATGTCCATCCAAAGATCTGAGGAAGCACTAGAATCTGGAATGCCAAAGTCGTTCCAGGAGCCCTAAAGACAGGTGGTACCCAAGCGCCACACCTACCTCAGCAGAGACCCCTTCTACCAAGCTGTTTTCCCACATGACTCTTGGCCTGGCTTTAGCCCTCTTGCTCCATTTTCCTCAGTTGAATCACTCGTCTCTGATAGAAACCCATCCATCTTTGCCCTGAGTCTTTTGAGTTTTTTCCCTTGTTGTTGTTGTTTTGATTTTAAACAAAACCCAAACAGACCAAACGACGAAACCACACCTGGACTGTGATTCTGGTGCCAGATCTCAACCTTGACAACCCGTGAGAATTACCACAAATCTTTAAAAAAAACAAATGAACCCCACCAGAGGGCCTTTCCCTCTCTGGCCACGACAAGAAGCAGAGGTTACAAAGTAACTTCTCTACAAATTTACCATAACATTAACAAAACACACATACTACTAAACTTCCCTTTGCTAAGTTGTGATAATATTTTATATCTCATCTTCTCCTGGCCTTCTCAGATGCCATTGCTGCTTAGGTACATCCCACCCACCTTGGGGGACATTTCACACCTGAAGTCAATGTTCTTGTGCAGTATGAGTGTGTGAAGAGCGAGCGTGGCCATGGAGGCCTCATGCACAGCCTCTCTTGAAGACAGGTATTTTCTACTGCATCAGTCCCTTCCCTGGTTATATAAGTGCATGGTCATTTTGAAAAGATAAAAGCTACATAAAGGAAAAAACAATGTCACAGCCATCCCCTGGCTAAATATCTATGGACATTAATGTTCTAGGTGTTTTAGGGTCTTCATAACATCCTTAGTGTTAACACTGTCTTTCGTGAAGAAAAGGAAGTCCCTAGAATGCCCTGAATATCAGTGCTGGGAGGCCCTGAGGGCCGACATTCTCAGGGTCCAGCGAAACGCCGTATCATTTATTCACTCAAGGGCTCATGCCCAGCGCCTGCTTTGGACCTGGGACTAACCTAGGTGTAGGCTCCATTCAGTCTAGGATCTGAGTGGAATGAACGGTGTGGATCTGAAATGACCACGTCTAAGAAATTTTCATCAAATACCCTTCACTGTGTTCTCTTGACATAGGGACCTCAAATGGAAGCCATGATGACCCTTCCCTGGCTTGAACACTCTTCAGAGGAGTGAGGTTCTGGAAGGCAGGGGTAACGGGCACCCACTGCACCGGATTCTGTGTGGAACCAAGAGACTAGTGCACACAGAAGCACAGCCCCAGGGACACTACTCTAATCGAGACTTGGCATTCTCAGGTCTAAAGCCAGGGGAAGGAAATTAAAACCATGACGTCATTATCTTCGGCCAGAATGGAGATCTCTGTAATTGTGAGAGCAAGCTTACTTGAGGTCAGGATTAATTTAGGAAAGACACCTCTCCCACTAACTTTTAAAACCTTAGAAAATAGCTCACTGTCAAGCAGTTACTCATCCAAAAAATTCAGTGTTAAATAATCTACTTGGCTCAGAAAATGGTGCTTTAGTAGTACAAGAATGGGTTAAGTTTTTTTTTTTTTTAAAAAATACATTTTCATATTGAAACAGCATGATTTGCGCATGACCTACTTTTACTTATCTGGAAAAACACGGCTATGAACTTGATGAAAGGGAGGGTTGTTTTCTGTGTAGCAGGATTAAAGTTATCTCACAGCTAAAGCTGGAATCCTTTCCTGGGACGGGAGTGTTGTCTTAGCTTTGAGAAGGGCCTTGACAGCTCACACAGAAGAGGAAAAAGCCCCAGTGATGTGGACGCACGGAAACCCAGCCAGCTAACTATTGCAGAGAGAATGAACAGAAACCTAGCGGTGCAAAGATCCAAGATTCATGGCAGTAAAACAGACGAAACTGCACGTGGTGGGGGAACACAGTGAAGGATGCAGGAGGCTACAGCCTAAACCAGGTGCTGAGTTGTGAGCAAGTCTATCCCACCGCACAGTGGGGTGGAAGACTTTACAAAGGAAGGATTTGAATTTCGAGATGTAAATTCTGAGTTTACCTTCCTGCTTGAGTGAGTGGCTCCAGGGGCCTTAAAGGGGGCTTGAGACACTCTACACTGCTGTGGACAGGGAAGAGAAAAGGGGTCATGGAGGAGGGAAAGTAGTACAAGGGGGATTGGGTGTTTCGCGAAAGCAAAAATGGAAACCAGAAACTAGCTTGAGAAAGTAATCTTGTGGGCAGAGCATTGGCCTCCCAAAGAGGTTCCCTGCCCATCTCCAGAACATCTGACGAGCACTGGGTTCTAGTAGGCATTGACTATAAGGCAGGAGACCATCCTGGGTGATGTAGGGAGGGACAGAGGCATGGCAGACAGCATCCCAAGGGAAGGGCCTGTATGGGTGGCTGCAAGGCCAGAAAAGGCAAATGCTGCTTTACCTGAGACCTTCTGGAAAGGCCCTGGCTACCCAGCACCCTGGTGTTAGCTCAGTGAGACCCATGTTAGACATCTGACCTCCAGGACTGAAGGACTTCAAACCTTATTTTAACACATTAACTTCGTAATAATTTGTTAAATTGCAATGGAAAACTATTATATCAAGGGTTCTGTTTGCAGGAAATGCAGATGGTGCTGGGCTGTCTACAGATCCCACAATAGGGGCCTTGCTAACTATCTAGAGGGCCACTGTGCCCTGCTGCTGTTCTCATTCACCCCTATGGGAACTGTTTCTGAAGCTTTGTAGATCACAGGAGATGTCTGCTCTTGACAATACTGAGTCTGGAGTCATGGGATCCTGGAGTTGAACCTCTCACTGCCAGTGTGATCTTGGGTAAACGATATAACCTCTTTAAGCCACAGACCTTTATTAGCAAAAAGGCGATTAAAGTAAGATCTAGAAAAGTAAACTATACAAATGTATACACGCGCACATAAACATATACATGGAAACACACAGAACTTGCTGCAGAGACTGGTACACATATTAGGTGTGCAACACATTACTATTAACGACTTCTACGTGCACGAGGGTGGGGATTCTATGTGGCTGTGTGATATGTAGTTCATGGCTCTAAAGGCTGTTACTCAAGGGCCTCTGCTGAGTCAGCCACCAGTTACAGCCTAAGAGGCATACGCCACAGCAGATGGGATTTCTGTTAAGTATGACGGTCTTATTGAACTACTGTGTGTGCTTGTGTGCAAGCACACCTGTGTATGCACGCTTGTGCAGGAGCGTGTGAAGTCCAGAGGCTGGCATTAGGTGTCTTCACCGGTCAGTGGTCACCTAGCTTTTCCCAGGCATGGTCTGTCATGGATCCCAGAGCTTCCGGATTCTGCTATGCTTCCTGGCTGCCCGGTGAGCTCCGGGGATCCTCTCATCTCTATCTCCCCAGCGCAGAGGTTACAGGTGTGTCCAACAATGCCTGGTTTTTCAAATAGGTCCTGGGGACTCCCAACTCCAGCCTTCATGCTCACGCAGGAAGCACATTACAACTGGGCCATCTGCTGGGCCCCCGCATATAATCATTAAACACATATAAACCACCGATGAGACCTCCTTGTCTAGAGGCCATTAATCTCCATGGATGCTAGTCTGCTTGAGGGATAGATGTGTGGCAATGTGAGCACATTACTTCAGTGGGTGCTCTGACCTGCCCCCCGTCCTGACACCCAGGACCACATAGCTAGTACTCACGGGAGCAGCACTTCTTGTATGTTATTCCAGATGGCCTTGCCCCCCATGATGATTGTCAGCTGTGTGGTCAGTTCCAGGAGACAGCCACCTGGGTCACACTGCGTGTTACAAAGAGAACAACATTCAGATATCAGGGGTATAACCGGCAAAGGGGCATTACATTAACATCTCAGTCTGTGCTCTTAGGCTAAAAATAACTCAGAAATACACAAGGAAGTCACTGCTCATCAGGCAGCTGAGGGAAAGCAAGCGGCAGCTTCAACTGTCAAGAGAGTAACAGGATTCTGTTTTCGCACCTCTTCGTTTCTGTACTTGCCCAGCCAATACACTGGGTCCCCTGGATAGCCAACGAACTTGCCCTTGAAGAACGCGATGTAGAAACATGAGGAGTAGTAGTTGACGAACTGGAACAAGAACATCTTCATGGTCAGGCTGTTCTCATAGTCAGTCTGGGTCCTTGGGAGTTCTGCGGTTAAAACGACAGCAGAGAAAGACACTGAACACCGGAACGGCTCTGAGACCCTAATCAAAGGCTCTGATACCTGCCCGAGACAGCACGCCGAAAGGAATACAATTCACACTGTTTCAGTTTAATCTGCTTTTCGCTTCTTAATATAGCCACTGTGCTAATTCTGAGTTTACACATTGATATGAGTTCTTGTTCCATATAGACACAATATCCTCCAAGGCAAGCAACACACATACACTTACTAACCGCTCCTTAAAATTTATAAATGCTTTATAATCAAATGGGAGAGAAGGGTTCTGGTTTAAAACCCCCAGAGTTCATTTTGTTGTGGTGTTAGGGATCAAATCCAGGACCTCCGCCACTGAGCGACATGTCCAACCCCACAGAAAATTAGCTGTGAACTGCCAAGTAAAGGCAACTCTTCTGTCCTCTGGAGTAGTAAGGTCTGTTGGAAACAGTGGAACGGGGCAATTGGCTGGAGGCATCTGGGAAGCACAAAAGGCTGTCCCCCTAGCCATGAATCTCAGCCAGTCTGACTGTCATTTTGAGAATGACCCGGATGCAGGCAGGGTGTGAGAAGCCCCTAACTCTAGTCATGAAGCAGCTGCCTGGGATGCAAGCCAACCAGAAGCAGCACCCATTACATCAGGCAGAGCTGATGAGAACTGTATTAACGCGGACAGCACGAGGGATGCCAGGCACCAGTGTGGCAGTTTGTCTCTCCTTGGCTGGAGAGCGTACGGGGGATGCCACGCACCAGTGTGGTAGTTTGTCTCTCCTTGGCTGGAGAGCGTACGGGGGATGCCACGCACCAGTGTGGTAGTTTGTCTCTCCTTGGCTGGAGAGCGTACGGGGGATGCCACGCACCAGTGTGGCAGTTTGTCTCTCCTTGGCTGGAGAGTGTACGTGCCACTGGAGCCGCGACCCCGTTCCACTTGTTTGCAACAAAGAGACTATTTACTTTCAGCAAGAAAACGCATGATCTAATGTAACCAGACATATTCTTCTCCCGGATGAGTTTACAGACCCTGGACAGTCCCACCATTGTGTCTGATTGTCCCTTCCTCTAATACAGAGACGTACACAACATACTTCCCATATGGGCTAGAGGAAATACGTTTACACTCAAAACTTCCTAAGAATTTCAACCCACAGGGATGAAAATTGCTAAAGGTTCTCTAACTATCTCGGCCATCACTCCAGCCGGGCAGGACCTCACCGAAGTTGGTGATCATGATGGCCACCCTTTCGTAGATAGTGTTCAGGATCATGATGATGATGAAGCTGATGATAGAAGCTGTGATGGACGTGGCCATCTGCGGAGTCAGGTATTTCTGGATGGGGTCGGTCCCGTTGGGGTTGGTGGGGAGGGTGGCAGAGAACACAATGAACACCGACAGCCTGTAGACGATGATGCCGATCACGGAAGCGATGATGAGCAGGATCTGAAAGCACCAGGAGGGGCAGTGTGAGCCTCGGTGGGAGTCAAATCGGCACCGAGACGAGCCCGATGCTGAGGCAAACAGGGCAGGTGCCGAATGCAGGACACCTCATGGGGCTGGGTGGGAAGAAACATGGGACCCAAAGAGGGAACATCAACCAGGGTGGGATACTGGTGACAGTCAGAAAGGACCGGGCAAGAGGAGACATGGTCTCCTTCACTACATATTCTATACAACCGTCCTAAAACTAAGAGAGTGCCAAGCAGGAAAGTCTACGTTAGGAGGAGAGTTATCTCCAGATGGCACAAGAGTGGAGTAACGTTCTGGGTGGAAGGAGAGTTCACGATCACAGAAGCAATGAGCATGTCCCCTGTGTGGCTTCAGCCATTCTGCTCCACGGAGAGTCATTCCTTTCAGCAGAGAGCCAGTTACGAAGAGTCAGCGTGGGTTGGCTTTGCCTGTACCTTAGCAGTATCACTGTCTAATTGAAGCACTGACCAAGATACTGGGCCGCTGGTTCTGGCAGCAGGACTCAGCTTTCAGAGTTCAGGCTTTACATATTCAGGTTCTCCTGAGCTCAGTCATTCATACCTGCACCCCCCAATCGGACTTGCCACATTTCTGAGTCCTACTCCACAGGACCTCTGGGTCACCTGCTGCACAGCCTGCACGTGGTAGAAATTTACTTTCTCAGTAAACAGGTTTGCTCTCTCTGGTCAGCGTTAACTGCATGTTACACACCCCTTCCTTGCTTGATACAATGGTATTTAGACCAGTGCTTCTCAACCGGTGGGTTAGACGTCTTTTACAGTCCAAAGACCCTTCCACATTGGTTGCTTAAGACCATCAGGGATACTCGATATTTACATCACGATTCATAACAGTAGCAAATTACAGTTATGAAGTAGTAACGAAATAGCATAACTAATTTTAGTGATTGGGGGTCAGCGCAACATTAGGAACTGTATTTAAAGGGTCACAGCACTCGGAAGGCTGAGAACCGCTGATTTAGACACCCTTGGAGATGCCCTATATCAAGCTGTTGCCTATATCTTCTTTTTTGGATATACTTCAGAACCTGGACTCTGTCTGAATGCTCGTGATGAGAGCCAGGAAAAAGCTACAGAGAAGAGGAACTCAGCATCAAGCAAAGCACAGCATGGGTCAGCAAATCAGAGCAAAATACAGGGGTGAGCTATAGACTCCTGCATATGAACCCCACCTCTGCCACTGGCTGTGGAACCTCGTATAGGTTAACCTCAGGATCCACCTTCCTCAGGCAATGGGCAAAATACTAAAGGGAGACTACTATGCCAAGGCCTAGGAAAAACACTGGGTAGTATTAGCTGTGATTGTGGTGACCAAAGAGTTAAAGAGACATTTTCTTACTTGTGCAATCTGCGTATAGAGAAGGCATTGTGTTTTCCTGTAATCTCGCTCATTATCCCTTCTCCTTCACAGTTAAGTCTTGTGAAATGAAAAGGATTGCGTGTGTGTGTACGTGTAAATTAGCTAAGGCTGAGAAAAACTGGGAAATGTGGTGTTTTCCTCCCCCTGCATAATGCACCCAGGCCATCTAAGTCTTTCTAATAATCACCCCGCAATCCCTTTTCTGGTTGCTCAGCACCAGAGGAGCAGCCTTGAGGCGCATACGGCCAACCTCACCGCCCTTCCCCTACTGAATTCTCCTAAGCAGTCTGCACAGTAGGCAGTGTCAGAAGGAGGAAACACAGGGTGGAAGAGTGGGAATCTGTTCTGTTTGAGCTGACAGGAAGGGAAACCATTGGAGTCACTCCTGCTCAAAGACAGACCCTGGCAGCTCGGCCTCCGCCTTGGCTTGAGTAAGACTCTGATATGTCTGGTGACAATCCCGTAGGCCTCCACAACTTTCCAGGCATCTGCTCTGAGCAGGGCACTTTCTCCCCTCAGATTTATCTTTTTCTGACTCTAACTTTGACATTTTTCAGATTCAGCTGCGGGGTGTGCTCACTTTAGAGAACCTGCAAGTGCCCCATGGTGGAGAAACACAGAACCCGTCTAGGAGAAAAGCCCAGCTGTGCTCTGTAAGGTCACCCTCTCGCAAACTCTCAGCCTCCTGGGTGTCCACTGGATGCTACCCTAGGTTACAGCCGCTAGCTCTCGGCAACACTGAACCTCAGACCTGGAATCCAGTCTCAGGAATTGAAACCCACCTTCCCCTATTTCGTTATCATAGACTCCGAATGGAAATTGCCTTTATCACCCACAGTTTAAGAAAATCTCTTAATTATAAAAAAGTAACAAAGAAAAATAGGTAAGATCACTTACTATTAAACGAAAAGCAAAATTCTTTCAGAACTACGCCTTACTGGCATATTAAAAGCCGGCTTTCATATTTTTGTCCTTCCCTTTAAGTCATCATAAACTTCAAGAATTTCACACATCATGGCTACTTCATGTACATTCTTTTGTAAGGATGTACAATGTTCCATTGTCTGGCTAAGTCTGAAGTAGGATGGACATTTGTGGCTGTGGTGTTCATGTGTGTATAGGACTGTGTGTGTGCACACATGTTACAAAATGAGATAATGTCTTTGAAGAAATCGAACCTCTCCATAACCCTTTCCCCTTTATGACAAGATCTAGCTTAGCTATGTGACCCAGGCTGACTTGAAACCATCCTGCCTAGGCTCTGTGAATACGAGGGTCACCGATCAGTGCAACCACTCTGGATTTTGACATAGTTCTTGATTCATCGTTTATAAAAGCTAAACTAAGCTACTGCATATAAATTTTTCTTTCTAAGTATATCTTTTTTGTTGTTGTTGGTTTTTCCAAGACAGGATTTCTTTGTGTATCTTTGGCTGTCCTGGAACTCATTCTGTAGACCAGGCTGGCCTCGAACTCACAGAGCCTCTGCCTCCCAAGTGCTGGGATTAAAGGTGTGCACCACCAACACCCAACCCAAGGACATCTTAAGACACACTCTCAACCTGCTTTCTAGGAAAGAAGGAAAAACAAAAATCACCCGTCCTGGTGGGAGGGGCTGGCGCTGCAGCCTGTCACCTCAACATGGGTGTCTCCAAAGAGGCGGAAAGGAGAATGTCATTATGACGCGCGCTAATCCTCCCGGGGTCATGATGGTTCACTGCTTTTCTTGGCTGGTGTCACCTGCTGCTGAGCCACTGCACCTGTGTCACGGCCGACTTGGGCTCTGGTCCTTGCCCCACTCCTTCTCTCTGTGTGTGTATTTCTCCTGGCGTTTTGTTTAAACTCAGTGTGTCCAAATCTTCACTCTGCTCTGGAATGCCTTCGACCGCCAGCAAAGGTCAGAACGTCATTCTAAACCTACAGACTGCACTCACTCGCGTTTCTTTCTCGTTTATGGCTTACAGTTTAAAAAGCATTTTGGAATTTATTACAGCCTGTGGTTCAAAGTACGACCCTGACCTTTCCTTCCCCACCAGCGAGCAAGCATCCCCACTGTACGTTAACTCAGTCTAGATCCATAGCCCTTCCTTTCTTATGCATTAAATCACAAGACGGAGGAGCTTGGAACTGGCTGTCACATCTCATTCTTTAATCTGTTTATTCCTAAGCCAAACAAAGCTCTCATTAGATTGTATTAATAATACCTTTTAATTAATAATAAACCGGAACTATTTTGTAAAGTCAGGTGTTTTTAGCAATGCTGTTCCCCCCCCACACACCTAAAATTAGTTTTTAAAACTTCTTTACCTCTTTTTAGATTTTGTGCCTTCTTCGTTGGCATATCTTTTTGTTATGAAAATCCCTACAGTTTTTAATTGTAGTTGCTGCTGTTGAGTTTCTGAGAGTTTTGCTGCCTCCCACTTGGTTTCTTGAGTAGCAGCTGGAAATCCTGACCTGCTGACCTGATGGCAGGAATGGGGTAGAAGGAAGGAAAAGCCACGGTGCACAGGAAGGTGTCCCAACCTGGCAATACTCCGTGTGGCAGCCAGGGAGCACTCAGGAGCCATCTCTCTGCATGACCCCACACCTCTCCATAAGAGACCACACCTGATTTGCACTTTCCTTGATGTTTTAAATGAGATACTAACAAATTTGACATGTAATAAAAAGAATTAATTAAACATAAGCTTGTGACAGTTTCTTACCCAGAAGAACACAGCGCTTGCACACAGGGTGACCCGGATACACTTCCCACAGGCAGTAAAGGGGATGCGCTCCTCCTCCTGATGAAGAAGAACAACTGGTCAAGGGGGCAACTCCAATAAAGCTGCTGCTATCTCCGGGTGTGTCAACAGACCTCAGACTTAGCAAACATCAGACAAAGCCCAAGCTTGCAAGCATGCTCGCTTGTAGCTATGCAGTTAATAATCTCAGAGACACCAGGCCAAGTACAGCATTTGTTTGCTTGGTGCTGGGCACTGACTCGCTTGGCGTGTGCTCTCGGCTATCAGATCTGTGGGTTTGCTAACGCTTTACATGTTAACGTGGTGCAACCTGAATTTTTGGAGCATTTCCACCTTATAGAAGAACACGTGGCACCTCCTACTTTACCTCGAACAGCCAGAGTGCAACACCAGGTGCGAACCTTGGCTGGCATTCGCTCTGGGCCAGGTACTCGCCTGAGTTTTACACATGAACTCCGTCAATGCTCGCTATGGTGACATGGAAACATTCTATCACTTCCATTTTATAGATGAGGAAACTGAGGCACAGATCCAGGATCCCCCAGCCCCTAAGCTCCCCTCTAACCCAGGGAGGACACACGAGGCAGCAAAGGTGACATGCGGGATAAGGAAGGTGAGATTTCATTCACAAGTTTTAGCAAACTGGTGATTTAATTCATCAGTTGACAGTTTTAAACGGCCAGACTGTCTCTGCTTTGGCTCTCTGCAGGGTTTGTCATTACACGAGTTTCAGCTTTCATACTGACATATCCATCCACAGGCACTGCCCTGTCCTCTCCAGCAAGCGGCAGTCATTATTCAGAATGGGGGGTTCCCTGCATCCCAAGAGACAAATGCCACCTGCTATGCTATTTATAAAATGAGCATGCTCAAGTGTCCCCCTCCTGCCCCTGTCTTCTACAACCCATATCCTGAAAATCTGGGGCTAATTTAGAAACCTACAATAGGGGACATTCCTCAGACAGGAGCTACTCCTGTTCAAAACTGCACACTGGTGACTAAGGGCAGCTCTGAATTCCCAGTGTTGACAGAAAGTATGGAAGACTCAGAAATCAGCTCTTGGGGGTTTGGGGATGAACAGGGAAACACAGAGCATTATTTCCTCTTTCTTTGCAGCAGTAGTTGGAGCAAATACACTCTCCCAGTGACAAATGCCCTACACAGTGCTGGCCCGCAGTAGAATCTCGGTTTGTGTTCTCCTCCTTCAACCCCTCTGACTTTAGACTAAGAGCTACAGTAGGTTTTGTGCACACGCCAATCAGGAGGTCCGGTGACTGAGCACCAGAGAGGGACAGCTAGCTCTGGATGCAAACAAGATGCCTGAGACATCTGCAATGCCAACATTTCTTTCCTTACACAACCATGCCATCCTCGCTCTCTCTAAAATATATGTGCTCTATCATTATTGTAGAGAGTGTCTCCACATACACTGTCCTAAACAGTGCTCAGAACACATCTGAGATACAGGCACCTCAGAGATGCCATAACGGGCTCAGGCATCTGCACTGCTCAAGTCCCATGAGGGCTTGGTGGATTGTGTGGTGAACCACTTCAGAGAAAGCATTGCAATGCATCACCTTGCTGAGAACTGCAGAGAGAGCATGCACTGCATCATGCTGCTAAGAACTGCAGAGAGAGCATGCACTTCATCACATTGCTAAGAACTGCAGAGAGAGCATGCACTTCATCACGTTGCTAAGAACTGCAGAGAGAGCATGCACTGCATCACGTTGCTAAGAACTGTAGGGAGAGTATGCACTGCATCACCTTACTGAGAACTGCCGGGGAAGTGTGCATCACATTGCTAAGAACTGCAGAGAGAGCATGCACTTCATCACGTTGCTAAGAACTGCAGAGAGAGTGTGCACTGCATCACCTTACTGAGAACTGCAGGGAGAACGTGCACTGCATCACCTTGCTGAGAACTGCAGGGAGAACGTGCACTGCATCACCTTGCTGAGAACTACCGGGGAAGCGTGCATCACCTTACTGAGAACTGCAGGGAGAGCGTGCACTACGTCACCTTACTAGGAATTGCCAGGGAAGCGTGCACTGAAGCAGGACAGACATGTACCTGAGTGATCTCGTTTATTACCACGTGGTTGCACTGGGCTTCATACTCTGGTCGGGCCTGTTCCTCCTGCTGGAGCTCAACGGTGTCCCACTCATACTCCAGCTCTGCCTGGCGCCGCTTCCAAAACTCCAAAAACAGTGTAACTGACAAGAGAGAAGAGGATAGCATGGCTCACTGAGGCAGGTGTGGAATGCCATGCCGGGAATTACCACTTCCACTCTTGGGGTGAGCGCAATCGGTTTATAGATTTAAAGAACATTGAAAAGCCAGAACATGGTTTTTTTTTAATGAAAATGTTGGTAATTTACAAATACTGTGAAACATGAAGATGGGGGGGGGCGGGTAAGGGGAATGGTCAGAAGGCAAGCACGCATGTCAGACACGAAGCCCACAACCCTTGTTTCGCCAATGGAACACACCAAAAGTTCACTATTCAAGAGCAGTCCGTGGTTTGGCCTTTCCCTACCCCCTCATTCCCTTCTTCCCCCCTCCCTGTGGGACTGGGGGAGAAAGGAACTTTAGTGCCCTCTAAATAAACTAAAATAATATTTTTATATGGAAAACTGATCTATTTCTCAATTTTGTATAAATATGAAAAAATAGGCATCATTATTTTTCATATTTTGTAACTCAAAAAAGCTACAAATGTTAAGTCTTAACTGGAGATGCAGCTTCCAGGTCAATTCCCTAGGCTTTCCGAGTTAGCCTACTGTTCAAACCCTTCTGAAAACCACTCACAAATGCTACCCAAGTGTCCACTACACGCTGAGAACAAGAAAAAGCAAAAGAGCCCCCTGTATGCATGGGAATAACAGGCACAGCAGACAGAGGAGGAGCAGACTGTTCTAGATACACAACCGGGTCACCGACAGACCACGGGTTCTCAGCCTGTGCCTCGTGGCCCTCACAAGGGTCACATAGCCCGCATATCAGCTGATAGTCACATTATGATTCACAACAGTGGCAAAATTACAGTTGTGAAGTAGCAAAGAGAATATATTTATGGCTGGGGGTCACAAGATGGGGCTGCAGCATTAGGAAGGCAAGAATGCAGGCCGGGTGTCTGGTTCGAGCAGTGCAGCAGGAAACACGTCTCCGAGGGGAGATACTGGGCCAGTGTGGCACACAGAATGAGGATGGCCCTCACCCCCAGGCTCATGGCTTTCTCCCTAGCTGGTGGAACTGTTTGGGGGAGGATTAGGAGGTGTGGCCTTGTTAGAGGAGGTGTGTCACGGGCCATGCCATTCCTAGTAAGTTCACTTAAACATATGCTGTGTTGTATCACAGCAACAGAGCAGTAACTTAGACAGCCAGGGATGATGTGTGCCTGTGGGCAGGTGTCTAGTCTAGGGGACTGGAAGGACCAGCCATGTCAGGAGTCTAAGTGTCGGGGCTGGGGGTGGAGGGGTCTACAGAGGTAGGTCTCACTGAGCTGCAAATAAGAGGTCCTGGGGAACTTTAAAAAAATCCCAAGCACAGGCAACAGCCCCGAGATTCGGGTTTACTGGGCTGGGAATGAGGAATGCTGCCTGCGCAGAGGTGTTTGTTGCTATTTTTTCTTGCAGCCAAGGTTGAGAGCCAGGCCTGCAAAGCAGAGTGGAAAGCGAGTCTGGGACGCTGGAAAAGGAGTCTGAACTCAACACGTTCCCAGGGTGAAGGCCAATGAAGTGCTCACGCACCCACTTCCCAGCCTCACTTGTGTGACTTCACCAATGGTCAGCTGGAGCAGAAGTGACCTGCGGTGGTGGAATTGGTTCTGCACTTGGAGGGCAGAAGGCCAGTTCTACTGAAGAGCCCCCAGGCCTTTCAGTGTCCTTGAACTTGCCTGGGGAAGCGAACTAACTGCCTGTCACCGGTCACTGGATGAACACCTTCAGCACGCAAGGCAGTATTCTGGAACAATCTATGACTGCTGGTCTTGTCACCCATAGGAGCTCTGCTAGCCTCAACTGGCAGACATTTCCTGAGACCCCTGCTGGGGAGCAGAAGCCACCCTGTGGCTGACTATGGATCTAATGCCCCTCAGAAAATACCCGCACAGCCTGTCACACAGAAGGCCTGCTTTCATTTACCCAACAATTTTGCCGGTAAATGGTTTGCTCCAGCTGATTCCACTGTCTGGTAACTATGAGAGTCATTCTAGTAAAGCATACCCTCTCACACAAAGAGCAGCCCGTTTCCTCTGTCAGCCCCTTTTCTCTTCAACACAGGTAGCATGCATGCAAGCCTGACCTGCAGTGGCTTCTAGGTTTAGCGTCTGTCACGGCCACAGTGTTACTGTCACGGAGGCAGGGATGTTCTGTTCGCTGATGAAGTGCTAGCATACACTAGGCACTTAACAAATGCACTGAGAGAATCAATGAAAGGGAATGTCCCAGAAACTGAGTACCCCACAACCTCAGCCGGAGGAACCATTCTTAGGGTTCCCAGCGATCACCGCCTGCTCGTCTCTGTTTGACTTTCAACTTCACCACTCTCTGCTACGCCAGTCAACCTGGGTCAAACGCTTCATTCCACTGAGTCTTGTTTGCTTATTTTCCAATTCATTAGTTTCTACCCTCGTTTAAATTATTTCTTTTCTGCCTACTGATTTTGGGCTTCTCTTTTTCTTGTTTTTCGAAGGCCTGAAGGTACCTTAAATTCCTTACTTGCCACCTATCTTATATTTTAATGTAATGTACTTGTAATTATAAATGTCCTCACAACTCTTTGAATTGTACTGACCAGGTTTTCAGTGGGTTTGTGTTTTAATTTTCATTTGCATCTCCGAACTTTTTTTTTGAGTTGTTTCTTGATTTCTTTAATGACCCATTCATTCATTATTCAACTGTGTATTGTTTGATCTTCAAGAATTTTTCTGTTCTGTTTTAAATGTACTTTCTTTTATTATTTTAAAAACTGTGCTTGCAGGTGCCTGGCCAGAGACATTGGATCCTCTGGAGCTAGAGCTACAGGTAGTGGGAGTTTCCCAAAACCAGCACTGGGAGCCATAGGTCCTATGTAAGAGCAGCACCATCCTTTAAACCATCTCTCCAGTCCCCAGCTTGTCTATAGTGATTTCAGTCTCTCATGTTTGTAGAGCCTTGCTCTGTGTGCTAGCATATGATCTATTTCGGAGAAAGCACCATGGCTGCTGAAAAGGTACTTGGATGTAGCTCTCTACTGAGGTCCATTTGATCATGCAACTCAGATACTTCTTTGCGGAACTGATATTTTCTAGCCCGTTCCTGCTTTTCTGAACCCTAAGCAAAGCATAATATTAAAATATAATTAAATCAATATGCCAAACCTTTCTACCTCTTTCTTAAAACCTTGTTGCAAATCTTAATGTACATTTTTGTTGTTGTTGTTGATTTTATTTTATTATTTTATTTATTTATTTAGAGACGGACTCTTTATGTGGCCCTGGCTGTCCTAAAACTCACTATGTATACGAGGTTGGCCTGGGCACCACAGGGATCTGCCTGCCTCTGCCTGCCATGTGCTGGGATTAAAGTTGTGTGTCACCATATCTGGCTCACAATTCATGTATCACTGATTGGAGGTCGAGAAAAGTCAAAACTCTGTAGAGCTCTTATGTGATGAGGCCGTGGGCAGCTTAATCTACCAGAGAGTGACTTTCTCCACTTTTAAGACCATGACATACACACAGAATCTATGAAGCACTCCATCAATAGAGGAGGATTCATGAAGATAATTTTCTCTCAAAGAGCAACAGGACCCGTTCTAATGGACACCTAAGGGGAGACCTAAGTAGCGGTTCCCTTCCCACTACTCCTGACCTTAAGGGTGGACAGATGTTTACTTCCTGGGCCGTTCCACCTTGGAAGCAACTGAATTTGAAATGACCAGGTGGAAAATACAGAGTTGCTAGCAGATTTTTTACCTTGAAGGCAAACCCCAGGGGTTGCAAGAACGGATCAGGATTCTTCATATTATTCAAAACCAAGAATGCTACGGGAGGCACAATTGCCCAGTGTTTTTGGGTACACCTAGGAACTATATGAGTGTGGGCTCTTAAGCTGTGTGTCCTAGAATGGGAGGGATTGCCATTCCGTATTTTCTGTTCTGTGTCCTTGTAATATCGTAAGCTGAACTCCATTGGCTAGCCCTGTAGTTCAGTACCCAGGCAAACCACACACCAGGAGGCTCTAGCCCCGTGGTTCTCAACCTGAACATCACGACCCCTTTGCAAGAGAGGGGGGCCGAGAGACCCGCTTTTAGTGGTCGCATATCAGATATCCTGCATATTATATATTTATGCAACTCTTCATAACAGTAGCAAAATTACAGTTAGGAAGTGGCAACAAAATAAATTTATGGTTGGGGGTCACAAAATTAGGATGAAGACAATCAAACAACAACAACAACAACAACAACAATAACAACAAACAACAACAAAAATGGTTGAGAGCAGTACAGTATTACATTCTGTAAAAGGGCAAGATACAAACCCTGAGAAGTGGAGGTGTTCGCATGCTGTATGAGTCTAAGATGTCTTAATCAGCCTCTAACTCTTCAGACGTCATTGTTTACAATATTCAATAAGGTAAATTAGCTTGCTCACCCCATCCCATCTTTCTCACCCAGACTCTCTTGCAGCTAGGGTTGTAGAAATGACTTTCTAAGTGCTCAGTAGCCATGTCTGTGTGTCACGGAAATGGAGACAGAAGAGGGAACAGCCACATGCAGGACCTTCTGATCCGCTAGATCGTCAGGAGCCAGGGAACTGGCAGTTTCCCAGAGATCACTAGGCCTTGTTTAAAACTTGCCCTTACAAGTAATCTCTGAAAAATAGCATCATTTAACCACCTATGTAAGCCAAGAGAGTCAGGTAAGGAGGAATGATGGGGATCTTTACTGTAACCACAGCTGTGCTTAAGACTCCACAAGGCAGCACAGTCTCCCAGGCTGGTGCAGCCTAAATGGGGGATATTTCTAGGTAAGTGTATGATTAGTACCATACCCATTATGAATGTTTTCTGCACTCAACGTTTTCCATTTCTAGAGAACAGAGAGAGAGACAGGCAGTGCCAGATACCTTGTGGGAAAGGAGATGATGTTACATGGAATGGCCACGGTAAGGAGTGACTTCAGAGCCCCCCACCGCCTTGACTCTGCCGTTTCAGACTTTCCGTAATGAGGTTCACAGCGGTGGTCCTCACAAGGCAGAAGCAACAAGGAAACCATCATAAAGCACTTAGCGAGCTCATCAAATACATATGCTTAGAGATGTGCTACAAGCCATGCAGAGACACTTTCTGCATTCTGAAGTCAGACAAGATGGATCAGCAGCCTGATGTATGACAGGTCCATAGCCAGGCGCAGCTAATGGTCACAGAAGGGAATATTTATATATAGCCTTATTTAAAATGTCTCCTGTTCAGAATTGTAGAGATCATAAGCTGTGGTTAAGGCAGCAGAAAGAGGGGAGGACAACACAGAGGCTTTTACTACTTGAATCCAACCCAAAGTCTCACTCATGCCAGAGACTGGCCCATCCTCCATTCCTGTGTCAAGTATTTCCCACAGTGAGGTTTCCAGTAACACATACAAGCGTCTCAATGACAGTGCCTCTTACTGGTAAGTGTGGCTACCTCAGATTTTACTGTCCCCTAACAGTGTCTGTGGGTACTTCTTAAGGGTACAAAATACCATTTGGTGGCCTTACACAGACAGCCACCACCCACCCTGCAAGGACCCTCAATGCCCACTTCTGCATGTGCATGCGTGCATGCCTGCACTGATGTGGAGGCATGATTTAGTTTCTTCCTTGCTCTTTCCTATAACATGACGCTGCTGATCCCAGCCTACACCTGGAAATGAAACGCATGGAGAATGGGAATTTTCCCTCTACATAAGAATATTTACACTAATGAAACACTCAAAAGTCTGCATTTTAATAAAATGCCTTCCTCATTATGCTATCGACGCCACACAGATTAAAAAGCATGAGCAGCCCCCAGTGCCTGTGTAGAACTTACACGTTAAGAATGCCTCTTTCTTATGAAGCAAGCTCAACTGGTAATCCCATGCTGCTCTGCGCCTTCCCCTCCACCCCCAGGCTGGATCCCAGCTGTGGGAGCTGATGCATGGGGATAAGCATCCCTGACCTACAAACCATGCTGAGTGCTGACTTACAATAATGTTGTGATTTCGGAATATTTTAGATTTTGTATTTTCTGTTTATGGATGTGCCTACGACAGTCCTATCAAGGGGAGGAGGAAGAGGAAGAAGAGGAGAAGAGGAGGAAATGACTCTGAGTTCTGAAACACTTCTGGTCCTGAGCACTTGGGATAATGGGTCCTGAAACTGTAATGGCTTCCAACAACTCGTGCCCTTTGCCCTTAGGTAGTCTCCTTCATCTCATCCCTCATTGCTTAGGCTTGGCTGCCTGACTTGCTGCAGCTGATGGGACATTGGCAAACAATGCAATAACAGGCCCGATGCCACTGTTGCATATGTGGTTACATCTTGTCTAGCAAGTTGGTGCTCAGGGGGCGGTAGTGGCATGACTTTTAAAGGGCAATCAATTGTTTTCTGATTGGGTTTGGGGTCTGTCTCACAGGAAAGATTTCAGGCCTGGTACTACAAACCTGTCCAAAAGCCCATGGCTGAAGAGGTCATAGGCCCTAGGGTGGGACCTACTATTGCCGCTTTGCTAAATGCTTATGTTGTCAAGCTGTCCTGGACATTTTATTTAAACCCATAGATCTGAGCTGCTCTCATCCTCAGAAGAGAAGCTTTTCCTCGTGCTAGGCATCAGTTAACAAACACTTATAACTGGTCAAAGAGCTGAGAACAAGTAACCACGTGTGCTTAGCCCTAAATGGGACATCTGCTGCACTCCACAAACTCAGGCAGCCGTGGTTACCTTTAGGATACCCGCACAAAAGAAGCCAGCCCAAATTACAAGACTGGGGGTGAGCTCACAAGATCCCACCCCTAACTAAGGATCTGCTGGAGTTCAGTCGCTGCTTTGGAGGAGTGGCGAGAGGTAGGTGTCCCTGCTCCAGTGGATGGTGGCACAACCACATAGAACTCACTGGACTTAGCAGGCTATTCTAGAAAAGAAAAGGAGTCCATGAAGTTGACAGAGGATCTGGGGGGAACTGGAGAGGGGAGGTGGGGGTTCTATGTGATCATATTTCAGTGTGTATAGATGAATGAAATTCTCAAAGAATAAATATCAATAACTTTTAAAGCTGCCAAAACACTGTGTTTCTTTGCTTCCTTTTGTAGCTCTGAAGCGCCATAAAGAATCCTAGGTGAGACATTTGAGGGTGAGAAACCACATGAAACCCTCCAGACCAAGCCAGGCTTCTTGCTGTCAGGCCACCTCTTTCCAGTGGAGCCAGTGGCTTACCACAGAGACCAGCTGAGCCAGGCCATGTGTGACTCGGAATCGAGAGAAATAATGAAATGAGAAACCAGGGGTGTTGGGGAAGCCACAGCCTTTGAGGTAGATTTTCATACAGCAAACTCTAATGACATCAAAAAATAAAGCTCAGCCAAGACATGGTCCTGAAAGTGGGAGATTTCAAGAGCTTATGCCAGAGTGCACCAACACCGTCAAACCGAGAGAAAAACCAAAGTAACTTACCCCACACTCCCATAAACACGGCGAAGACCAGGGTTCCAAAACTGTCAAAGATGCACAATTTCTGGAAAATACAGCAATGACATGCGAATAAGTGAACCGTTCGCTTATCAGAAGTCAGCAAATACATAACGCTCTGCGTATTCTGCAGCGTGAGCGCGCGCGAGGGCCGTGCTGGCTTAGCAATCGCTACACGTACGGTGTACCCACAGATGGAATTTCTCCCACTTTAAAAGCAAACAGCTTTCACCGTCTGAACCCAAGTGCATTTTCTAGGGGAAATCTCCGCACACCGCGATAAAGCAATAGCCGCATCTGCTAAGATTGCAGGCCGTTAGAGCTGCTTTTATGAGCTGTCAAGAGAAAGGAAGGACGCAGCCAGCGGCTGTAAGAATCCAGTGCCCTCTAAGCAACTTTCTGATTTGCCTCTTATCGTTGCCTCATTCCCCTCAGAGGATAAGTTCTAGAAATACTTCTTTGCTTATTTAAAAAAAACACACACACAAAGCTGTTTATGTAGTAATGGCTTTTCTTCAGACGCACTCTGCCTCCTCAGCCCAAGGACGGCTCTGCTCTGGAACAGCGGGACAAGGGCTGGACAGGTGCCTCCATCAGGTTACCTGTGTAGTTATTATAAAGGATTACTTACTCTCTCTCTACTGCCAAACTTGATCTCTTTGCTGATAGATACACAGCCTTTATGCCTTCCTGGAAACTTTCACTGGGTACCAACTTTTATTAGTGAGCGTCTAAAAAGTCCTAAAGATAGACCCCATGAAGCTAACAGAAAAGCGGGAAACGTGAAGAGTAAAGGGGGTGGGGGTGGATGAAGGCTCTGAGGGAACAAGGAAACTAACTTCACATATATTCAGTGACAGCATATTCAAAGTTGTTTCTGAGTAGGAAGTGTACTTTGCTTTGGATAGGTTTTTTTTGGGGGGGGGGTTGCTTTTTATACCCAAAGTGATGTCATTTTCATGTATGCAAAACCATTGGTTATTTTCATAAGACATATTATCTAGTTAGCTACGTTCTCATTCACCTGGTTTCCGAAGCAGATATAAGTTCCCTCTACCATCCATGTCGACTTTGATCAAACAGCATGACTCTCTAAATGGCCTCCTGGAACAATTGCTCTTTTAAAAAAAAACCTTCAGCTCAAGGAAGATGGACTTTGTCACAGCCAGATGTCCCGCAGCCTAGAGCTGAGGATGGGGTCCCACAAACGATGCTTTCGTATCTTTCATCTTTGCTTCTGGGAAACCCACCTGCTCTGAGATGTCTTTCACCATGATGTTCTACCCCTTATCACAAATACCTGCACACAAAGAGCAGACCCCAAAAAGATTCCAAATATGGAATCTCCTTCTTAAGATCCCATCCAGTGTCACTCCAAGTTTGAAATTGGTACATGCCATGCCAACTGCCTAGCGCCCAAGGAGGGACAGGCAGTTAAATCTTTTTAAATCTATAAATTAAGTGTAGAAATCGATAAGGCTGACAACGCACCCCAAGTATCGTAACTAGTAGCGGGGCAAGTTTTTCAGACACAAATCTGGATTTCAGGGCTGTGTGCCTGGTGCCACCAGCCAGTGAGGGATGTGGCATAGCCACGTGAGCAGCAAAGACCTGCTGCAGCCTCTGGCCCTGACAGTCTCTAGATGTGTGAGCAGAACACACCCCTTTGTCTCTCAGGGCCTCAGTGTTTCAGCTTGTAAGATGAGACAACGACTCTCCCAACATCACAGGTGCTGGGTGCCAATGTTATCAGCACTGCATAAATCAGGTCTAGAAAGATGGCTCAGCCAGTTTGCTGCACAAACCTGGTAACTTGGAACCCCCGAAACTAAAAGGGAAAACCAGTTCCACAAAATTGTCCTCTCACTTTAACGCTTGCTTGTGTGTGCATTCATGCACTCACAAACACACGTGCACGTGAGCACACACATTCGACAACAATATTAGAGTATAAAAGTCAGTACTCTAGCACTACTCCTGAAAAGGGAGGCTTCTATGGACTAGGTCAGAATGTCCCAGGCCCACGCGATGATCCTGAGCCTCCTGTGGCAGGCCAAGAGAACAGAGAAGAGTCCCATCGGAGACCATTGCAGTCACGAGAGGCCAGGCTGGTTTCCTCCTTGCCAAGGAAAAGCTCCTATGATGTAGGCAGAATCAGTTTCTCATTTTCCAGGCTGGAAGCTGAGGACCTAAGCGATCAAGCTGTCTGTTAAGCGCACTGCTGCTCAGCATACCCCTCCTATCTCAGTGTTCTTAAGACCCAGGCAGCTTGCCCTCACTTGCTAGTATTCGGGGAGTCATGTGTCTGGCAAGTATCTTACCAATCACTGAGTTACAAACCCTTCCTTCTGCATGAACAGCAATAGTCTTAACTGACCAGCAGGGCCTTTGAAAACCCATGCTTTGAAAGGGGAAGAAACACAAACTGCATGATAACAAACGTCAGGCTTCAGAAGCACACATTCATAAGCACACATTTTAGGTTTCCGCTCACTTGAGTTAAGGCAAACACTTGCAACAGTAAACCCATGGCTGAGGTTACAGCTCAGAGGTAGGGCAGCCCCCAACCCTGAGAAAATGAAAACTTTACTACTCAAAATAAGCTGAGCTTGAGATATTTGTTAGATGGGTAACTGAGATACTTCACTAGGGTCAAACCCAGCGCGTCCTTCCTTTCCTGGGACTAAGCTGCCACTCAGTTTATGACCTGGAAATGTAGCAGAAGCAAATGCACTGTACACTCCCTTCCAGGGTGGGGGGAACTCGTTTCTATTTCCCCAGAGGGGGAATAATTTATATGTTATGATTAAGTGATTATTCTGTGTAAACATCTGGAAGAGCAAACATTACCTTGGAAGACTCACAGGTGACATTCAGCCTCCAGAACGGACACAGCTTGTCGCACTGGGGACACATCAGGATCTGGCCACCGATATCAGGATTACAGACCTCTTTGCTAACAAAAGAGAAAATAAAGCAGCTCAGAATCCTTAGCAGAAGGCTTTCGTTTTCTAGACACATAAGAAATCCAAGTCTACCCATGACAAGCAACAAAACTGAAACCTATGAAACAGGATCATAGGTGACAGTCATAACTCTGATGAAGGCTTGTCATGTAGAAGGTATAAAAAGCATATGGGATAGTAAATGGTCTACTTCTTTAAAAATATTTTTCTTGCATATTTAAAAAATTTTTAACCTTTATTTTTATTTATCTGGGTGAGTGCTTGGCCAGCACGTATGTCTATGCACCATGTGCACAGAAGTCAAAGTGGACATTGGATTCTCTGGGACTGGATTTACAGATGGTTGTGAGCCAGCAAGTGGGTGCTGGGAATTGAACCCAGGTCCTCTGGAAGAGCAGTCAGTGCTCTTAACTACTTAGGCATCTCTCCAGCTCCTAATATTTTAATATAATATTTTTAATTAATCTTTTGAGAATATCATACAATGCCCAAGTCTACCCTTAACTCAGGGGTATACAAAGGGTCCTCCTCTATAGCTGCTTTGGTTGGAGGTCACAGAGAGCCAGAGAAGCCAGGCTGTGAGTACAGGGAGGAGGGAAACCTACTGTCCCCACATCCACCCAGGAACCTGCCATCTTCCACAAACCCCTCCAGAGCTGGCTTTATTTGGTATAGAAATTACACTTCTACTTCCCCTTTCATGAGCCTCAGACAGAAGCATCTTAACTCCTTCCCCTGTTCCCCACAGATCCTAGTATTTGTCAAAGCGTTATGTGTGGCCTTGAATCCAGAGATAATAAGAGCATATTTAGTAAAGTTTGTGGATACAAAATCAATATATAAAGTATACACAGGGAAACAAAAGAGATTTTCTCCTTATCTACCTGTAACAATTGGGAAATAATTTTTAAAACCTGTTTTTCAGTAGCTTAAAAAATATAGTGTCTAAAAATGAATCTAATCAAAGATGTATTAAGATTTATAGGGAAAAAACAAAAATTTTGTCAAATATAGCTAAGACTTGCACTATTTTTTTCAGAATTGCTTGTAGAGATCAGAATTTGTGTTAGATAGCTTCCATTTAATCTACTCATCTCACAGAAGACCCAAAGTTCAGAACAGATGAGTTACAAATTGGGTACCTGCTGGCACAAGCTAACACAATCAACTACCAGCACAAAAGGAAACATGCAAAGATTTCTACCTATATCCAAAGATCTGGTCCCAAAACTAGGGAGACGAGAATGGACAGTTCAATTTGTGACATTACAAAGAACAAGAACTTAAGTAAGCCGCAATCGTATCACCAAAATAAATCCCACTTAAGAAACGAGAATGACAACTACAGAACTGGAAAAAGAGATAAATGGGACTGGAGATGGGCTCCACAGAGAGAGAGTACATTCTCCTGCTGCAGAGAACCTGAACTGGGTCCCCAGCACCTACACAGGGCGGCTCACAACTGCCTGTAACTCTAGTTCTGGGGGACCTGATGCCCTCTCTGGCTTTTGGGGGCACCTGTGCACTCATGTGCGTGCATGCACACACACATAGGCACACGCACATAGGCACACACAGAACTGAAAATGAAAGATACTTTTTAGAGAAGAAAATAACAATAAAAGAATATTTAAACAATCTTAGGTTAAGGAGAAATGCTGTCAACATGGAAGAAGACACAAAGGAAGTTACTAATACATTTAAGATTTACTGAGAAGACACAAGAGGTTGTAGATTGCTCCTCCTGGTGGTACCATTTTATATAGAATGGGGCCAGCATTATCGCTGGTCAGGTGACCATGCAAACAACCCAGAGAAATGAGGGGGTTTGGGAAGCAAGTCTGAGAGAGCTGAGTAAGCGCTCAACAAACCTACTCATTCACAGAGTCAATGAGAACAATGACAAGAATGTTCAATCTCACCCTTTCCTGAACTCTGAAAGTTAACTGAATGCTTACAATCACCTAATGACCCTCCCATCGTGTGTGTGTATGTATGTGTGTGTGTGTGTTGTGTGAGAAGGGGCTGGTCAATGCGTGAAGAACACAGCTTTGTAGCATGTTCTTTAGGCTGGTTGCCATGCGTGTCTCCCCAGGTTCGTGGCAGCCTTAAAACCCAGCAGCCGTCCATCCACTATGAACGAGAGCAGCCTCCCAGCAGCCAAGTGGGGCAAACAGCGTCTGTAGCTGCTCCAGGGACCCCTCCCCAGGCGTGTCAGTGTTTGACCTGCCCAGCATCTCGCCGGAACAGCTTCATGGTGAGCTTTGTCATTTTTTCACCTCATGCCCAGAGCTCAGACTGGGAGAAAGCCCAATCCCCCATGTGTGCTTTAAGAATCTCCACGAATTACTTAACATAGCACCTGCTTGTGTCGGTAGTAACCGCAGATGTAAACTCAAAAACTTTAAAGGAAGAACTAGGCATGCTCTATCCACAGACACCTTCAACATATCTGTGAGATGTAGAAGGGCCTCATGCATGTAGGCTACAGTACACAAGGCAGAAAAGATCTGAGAACCTGGAGGCTAACCCTGGGGGTTCTGCATAACCCGGAAGGAAGCCTCAAGAGAGCTGGATACTGTCCACTGGAACACAGGCAAAGGGCAGAGCCCAGCACCAAGGAAATCACTGCAATCCAACTCCTGTCTAAAGATCTCCTGAACACAGACTTTAGTGCCCATATAAGGCAAGTAATACAGACCCTGGGCTCAGTCTAGGAAAGGAGCAAGAGCAGTAGAGGCAGTGGAACCAGCAGAAGCAGCAACAAACCCTGAGGGGAAATCTGATTCCCAGGGTTCTACGGTAAAATATTTAAAATGTCAAATTCCCAACATTGCAAGTAGCAGGCACATCAGAAACCTGAGAAGTTCAGAGAAGTACTTCAGAAGTTCAGAAGTAACAGAGCAAGGGCCAACCCGGGATGCCGGCACATTCTATTTATTAAAGTCTTCAGATAAGCAAGTATGCATGGAGAACTCAAGGAAATCACCCTTAAGGAGTTAAAGAAACAGTGTGAGTGTGTCTCACCAAATGGGAAAGTAGCAAGTTAAAGGGAACTAACTAGACTCTTAAGCAAAGCACAGTAACATCAATGAAAAAACTTCAGGAAAGGCGCTCCTCTGCAGATAAGACACTTACTGTTGTGTCTGTTAACATTATACAGTCTGAGAAACGGAAAGGAATAGGAGACACCCATGAATCCAGCTTCAGATACCAAACACCAGCGCATGCATCCTGCAAGCTGCAGACGGGGTAAAAACGATAAAGGGAATAATAGAAGGATGGCCAAAACCTTCCAAATTTTCATGAAAGCTTTACATCTGAGAAACTCAGAAGGCTCTAGGAAGGATACACTCAAAGACCATACTCAGAGGCTAAGACAGAGCCCAAGGGAAGAATCCCAACAGCAGAGAGAGACTCGTAACTGGTGACACACAACGCTCCTCAGAGAAAAAAGCTGGCTCCCTATTAGAAACCTCGAGTCCGGAGGCAGTGGGATAATGTTCCCCCCCCCACACACCCCAAACTGGAAGTTCAGGTGGGAGGGCCTTGCTCTGGGTGAACCCTTTCCTTTATTCTAGTGCAGAGCAGACCTCTCCTTAATGCAGCTAATCTCCCTTACAACTATAGCCTCTCTTCTAGCACATTCTTTGGCGATAACATTAGGCTTCCTAGGGCCCCTTTTCTTTCAAAACTATGTTTGGTATTTCTGCCTTGTGTGTTCTTTTTCATGATAAATATGTATGAGTCACTAATAACAACCATGGGGCAGATTCCATATCATGAAGCCTTATTGCCTCTGCCCCCACCCCAAATTACTCCATTAATTTTTAATTTAGTTCTAGGGACATGGGTAGAAAGAAGCAACATTCTTTGCCAAAACATCACAGGAATGGTGTCTAGCCCCTGACTAATAGCGTTCCCTTCTGAAGCCTCTTAAGCTGGGCCTCCAAGTCCACACTCTTCTCAGCACCACAGTCTTCCAAGGTCCTACTAGTATGGCCCTTTAGGCTCTGTTGACAGCATTTAATTGAAGTAAAGTCAAGTAGTTTTGGTAAAACTCTCTTTTTTATTTCCCATAATCTGTGTGAAGTGTCAGGTACTATGTGACTATCACGGTTACTTCACGAAAGGTTTATAAGAACCCGGGACAGGGGTGATTCCTTCATGGGTAACAGTATTTGCTCTGTGGGCATCTCATCACCAGCACCCATGTAATAATCCACACAGGGCTGCACACACCTGCACTGGGGAGTAGAGACAGCATGATTCCAGGAGCTCAATGGTGAGCCAACCTAGGAGGAAAGGTGAGTTCTGCCTCAGTGAGAGATGCTGCCTCAGGTGATGAGACTGTCAGCAAGAGAGCAAGCGCAAGTTCTGCTCTGGCTTCTGTGTGCTCACGCACTCCTGGGCATGGACCACAGCCAACATTCGATACACACACACCACCCAACACACACACACACACACACCACACACACACACACACAAATGGACCTTGCAAAAGGGAAACCCACTCAGTCGAAAGTTCTATTCTGTGAAGCCATGCAGGAGTGGAACAATATTAGCCCAGCCAAGAAGACAAAGGCAAACAAGGAGAAGATAGCAACATTCAGTCCTTGGCTGCAAATTCCTTCTCATGAAGGGAGAGAGAGAGAGGACTTCAAACAGACATCCCGGACACACAGGCCCTGCAGCCTGTCAGGCTAAGTCATCAGGGTCACAAGCAAACACCCCACCTCAGAGCCAAGATGACATGCTCGGGGCTTGAAAGAATTTACCACCTCAGTACTGAAGCCCAGAAACCACAACCTCTGCCTGTTCCACCTGGACTGAGGCCAGTTCACCAAGAGACAGTGTCTGGCACAGTGAACATCAAAAGCAGACACATGATAGCAGCACAGTCCCACATGCCACAGCACCCAGGGACCCCCTTTTAGATGAAGCTGGCATTTAAATGCCAGTATCAACCACAAACAGATTCCTAGGTGCTGAGTTATCCTCACCTCCCAACATGGTAAGAAATAATTTTGTAAAATCAAAAAACACAAAACCGCAACTGAGGTACTCGAGTTTCTGATCATGCAACTCTTCATATAATTTAAGAAAAAGTCATTTTTCAACACAGAAAACCACCAGCCTTCTCACTGGAAGCATAAGAATGCAGAGCTTTTCTTGGCCCAGATCCGCAAGGCTGTGAAGCATCCCTCAGAAGTTCAAGGGCAACCCGATCTCTTTCTTTTTCGTAGAAAGAACTATCTGAAGATGTCAGCGTGTTTTGTTTTGTTCTGAAATCTGAGACATAGTGCTTCTGTCAGAGGGAGGCTGTGTTGGCTTATCTGAGAGAAATGTTCCCTTTCATTCGCTCCAATTCTCGGAACAAAGGGGAGAGATCACGCAATGGCGTCTCCTTTACCAGACAGTCTATAGCCCTGGAAACATTGTCTTGACCAATCAGTGTGAAAGAGAGAGTACCTCCAACTGCAGTTATCCTGGCTGAAGTATCCATAGAGGAAGCAGGCCACGCCCACCACAGCTGCAAGCAGAAGCATCTGCGTGTAGTAGCCCAGCCAAGCAAAGTAGATTCCAATCTTCTCTCCGTAATACTTCCTGGAGAGAGAGAGAGAGGGAGAGAGAGAGAAGGTGTTTTTAGAGGATCATCGCTGTGTAGCTTCATCCTAGCATGCTGTTTGGGTTTTAAGTAAAGAAGGCTTTTTACATAAACACTCCCATTCAGTTCACCCCTCCCGCATGCTCACCTTCACAGCGGCGCCTCAGTTTAACTACGGGACAGAAAGGATGTTACATGTGCAGAGGCAGAGGGAGTTTCAAAGTGACCAATGAAAGGAAAAGCGCAGCAGAGGGGCCAGAGGGGGTGTCCCTTGTTCCTGATGAAGACGAGCACTGTGTTAGTCTCTGAAAGACCCTCTAATATGTGGGAGTCTTCAGCCTATTCAGCTACCCACTATTATGTTCTCAAAGAAAGAACAAGAAGTGAAGTATAAAACCCAAACCTTACTGCTGATACAGTGGTCTTTCCATGTACGGGGGTCCATTTCTGAGAAAACAGTTGGTACCCCTGACCCCAGATGGTGCTACCCCACATATCTACCGTGACTTCAGGACACACACATACCAATATACCTATGGTGCACTAAAGGAAAACTAGTAGGCAAATAGAAGTCGCTCTTTTTCACAAAACACTACTTTCTTTCTGACCACGGGTAAGAGAATGAACAAGAAGCAGGCAAAAGCTATTCCTGCCAGTGCAGCAAGCGAGGCCCGGGCAGTTGCTGTGCTGTGGGCTTCTACTGTCTCTATCTTGGTCTGTGGAAACAAGTGAGACTTATGAGGAATTGTAGGTTCACCAAGGAGCTGAGCAAGTCTCCTTGGGCCCCACCTAGCGGGAACTCAGTTGTGAGCACAGCCTAGATTCCTGGGAGGCTGGAGGTCCGTCCAGCGCCACAGGCTTCAAAGAAAGGCTAGGAGCCAATGGAGTAAGTTAGGGCATGAGAGAAGCAGAGGGTGACGTGTTGACTTGACTAGGGCTCTGTGTCTGGTTCATGGACAGCAGGAAATTAGCAGGCTTGGGGTAGTGCCTGGAGATAGCACGTTGGCAAGGGTTGGGCCATTTCAGCCCACTTTCTCTTTACTATATTCTTGCTCTGCTTTCAAAGAGGCTTGTGGGCTGGAAGCCTGCTCCCCAGTATGGAGGGATAGGTGGTGGGCCTTTAACAGGCAGACCTAGGGAGAGGTCACGCAGGAAGCATAATGACCTCAGAAGGTATTATGCAGGTTCTCATGATACCATTAGCTCTCCAAGAGGACTACATCCTGTCACACCATGTGTTCAGCCCCCTTTGTCCCCAGTGTCCCTGCCATGAGGTCACCTACCCTAAGAAGACACAACCAGAACGCCCCTCACCAGAAAGAGTACGATGCTGTTTGGACTTGGAGTCCCCCAGACTGTGTGTGAAGTAAACCTCTATTCTTTATAAAGTAGACTGACCCAGGTGTGTTGTCACAATGATGCAAATTAGGGCAACCCAATTCTTATAAACCATGTATTTTGGATATGACATATTTTAAAACCGGGATCCTTAGAAGCTGAATGGTCAAACTTTCGAATGGGAGAAATATTCTGCCAAATTTAGGTAAATGTTCAAGCAGTCTTCACATGGATATTCAGTGACAGAGAACTGAACTCTTCCTACGACATTCCTGGTACAATGGAGTCAAAATCAGAAAGGCTTTCCAGACCTGAGACCTGTAGAGACCTGTCTCCTACTGGGAATGTGAAACTGGGAATAAAGAGGCTAATTTTGGATGTGACGGTCTCTGGTCATTGTCCACCAAAAGGGTTTTCTTAAAGTATCAGTCTAAAAAGTTAGCCTTGACTATTTTGTTTCTGTGTCAGGGTCTCACTGAGTAGCCCAGGCTAGCCTGGAATTCCCATCCTCCTGCCTCAGTCTTCCAAGAGTTGAGACTCCAGATGAGAATGACCAAGTCTGGCAGCTGGCAATTAAAAGGGGCAGTCAGTCCCCAGCCATCCGACCCTGCTGCACCCTCCAACTGCTGCCCAGAGGCACATCTCAAATGCATTTCACCCCACACACTGCCGCTCCAGCCTGGAGCACCAGCCCCTGCCTCGTGCATGCATCGCCACCTCTGTTTCCATCCCATTGGTGGCCACCTCTGCTTTCTTTACACTGCTAAGGCTATAAACACCCTTCAGAGACGAGTTGAGAAGCCTGCTCGGTCCGTTTTCCTCTGTACACTCGGTTCTCTCAGGTGTTAAGAGCCATCCTGATGAACAGCTCTCTTTAGACTGCCCCCAACCTGGACTTCTGGGGCCGACTGAACCCTCCATTACACTCTTTCCTCTCCCATTTTTATTTCCCCAAAGCGTCATTTTCTTCTCCAGTGATCCTTGCTGCCATCCACTCAAACTTTATCTTCTTTTCCCACTCCGAGGTCAATGAGGGGTCGTTGGAGGAACTTTTCTTTCCTGGGGCAAGGCGGCTTCCCACAGATTGTTCTTTCTAGTTTGCTTGGCTCAGTTTTATAAAAAAGAAAATCGACCCCTTTTGATAATCCCAGGGAACTGGAAACAAAGGTCAAGAGCCTGGGTGTGTGAGCAGTTCCTGGTGAGAAGAAGGGAGCACCTGGGCCGGGGCTGGGGTATTAACAATGCACTTGATTGACTTAGAATAAGAACCCATCAAACCACGGCAGTGTGGCCAGACACGTCTGGTTTCCTGCAGAAGGAGGTGAATGAAATGGAAACTTCCCAAAGATGGCAACATAGACAGCCTGCCACCCTTGGGTCCTACACCCAGGGATTCAGCCGACTGCTAACTGAAAACATCAGGGGAGTCTACAGCTGTACCACGCTGGACGCACCCAATCTTGCCGGAAGGCTTTGGGGGCAGACTTCACCTACATGGATATTTTCAGATTCTTCTCCTGATGTCACTCCCCAGACAGTACCTCAGAGCACCCACTTATATGGCATTTACACCACTTTAGGGACTGGGAGTGATCGAAAGATGACTTAAGGTAGATGGGAGGAGGGGCACGGGGCATGTAAAGGTGATGGCCTCTGATGTAAGGAACGTGGACAGGTCTCCTTAGTCTCAGAGGCTCCGGAAACCAGTTCCTCATGAATGCCCAAATGTGTTTACATGTATACACCCACATACTGTTTTAGCTCCTGGGTAATCAGAGTTGACAGAAGTACCCCTGTGTGACAATAATCTAGACAATATCCAATGAGGGAGGACTAAGGAGGACCAAATGAGATAATTAAATGATTCTTTATAAAGTAATTAACCTAACAAACCATTTTTAATGGCTGCTACCGTCACAAAAACAGAGGCGACGGGGCACCATGCTAACGGAAGTACACAATACTGCATGTTAAGTATCCCTGCATGAAGCAGCCCACGACCCCCGACAAGGATGGTGTTACTGTAGCAAACACGCAGGACAGAGGCGAGCTTCAACAACAAACATCCCAGCGCCCAAACCACCAGCTTCTGAACTGTAACCCTGATGTTCTGAGAGACAAGCCCCCAAGCAGTCAAGTTTCCTCCGAGATCCTGAAATGACATCTAACAGCAGAACAACACTGACCTCGCAATGAGCCAATGACTCTCGTACTTACTCCTATGCAACAAAGAATCCTACATCTCTGAGGGGTAACCTCTAACCACCAAGAGAGACGTTCCATTCACGGTAGCATCCCAATGAGAGCGTCTGCCCAGGTAAGTCACGCTGGGGCCTAGAGAGTGTGCTCTTGTGAGATGACTCAAGACTGAGCCCATCACATCAGAAAAACCAATCATATGATTGCCAAGTGGCGGCTGTGAGCCAAGTGAGTTGGCTGAACCTGTAGCGGAATAATCCTTCTGTACACTGTGAAAATATGTTGCTCTCATTGCTAATAAAAAACTGATTGGCCAATGGCGAGGCAGGATTTTTGGGGCAGAGAGAATGCTGGGAAGAAGAAGAGCATAGTTAGAGGAGATGCCAGCTAGACACAGAGGGAGCAGAATGTGCACAAAATGAGGTAATAAGTTATGAGCTATGTAGCAACATAGATGAATAGAAATGGGCTAATTTAAAATGTGAGAGTTAGATAGTAATAAGCCTGAGCTATGGGCCAAGCATTTGTCATTAATATTACGCCTCAGTGCATTTATTTTGGAGCCAGTAGCCCTGGCAAAAACTCCACCTACATGGACCTGCAGTAATAAGAAGGGACTAGATTTTTTTTTTTTCAGTACCAGCAATCAAATCCAAGGTAGGCCTTACTAAGATAAGTGCTCATCATTGATCTAAGAGTAGACACTGGGATCACATAAGTTATGATCCATCCCCTATAGGTACCCAGGGAAGCCTTGGGACAGCCCTGGGTATCACAGAGCTGGTTGAGCCCCTCAGGTTGGCAATGCACAGACACCACAGGGTACCCCCGAGTCCTTCTCACTGGAATACTCTCTCCTGCTCACCTGATAAGGTCCAAGGGCTGCTTCTTGTATATGCTCCGCGGGTGAGCCCACTCCCTGTACAGGAGGTAACGTTCACTAGGACAGTTGGGGTCCTCCGACTCATAGTTGAATTTGCACTGAGGAGCCAAAAGGAAGAAATGAGCACCACAGTCCTCAACTTATAAACCTTACTGTTAAATACGGCACCAATGGCCATTTGTGGGAACTGGGGCCCTACTTGTTGGAAGGGACAGCCATGCCATTTAATTCTTAGTGATTCTAAAATAATGTTGATCACATTATTGACCTTGGGGGTTGTTTGGGAATAGAGGTGGCAACAGATGCTTGGACAGTGATGCTAGCAGCTGTCACTCCTAGGGAACAAGGCAGGAAGATAGCTGGAGCCCCATGGATGCTGATGTTCTGAAGTGAGGCAGTGTTAATCAATGAGACAACTGGGCCACTCGAGACCTCAGATCCTCACAATCAAGGACTACCTATCTGAAAGTGCAGCCCTTCATGAATGGTGGGCAGATCCGGCCACTGATTGTATAGCAGCAGGCCATTGCAATAGCCAGTGCTTTATCGTCTCTCAGTTCAGTAATTATATTGATGACACAGAGAAAATAAGTGTCATTCATGCACAGAACCATATTACCACAGAGCCCAGCCTTGGTGCATCCCTGATCTTTGTTTGCCTCCCTGCTATACCACACAGGATCACTCCAGGCTTGAAGACAGAGAAGACCCAGCAGATGTCAAACGGATATTCTAGGACTGTGCTGCCCTACACTGACATCCAGAGAATGATGTTCAGCTGGCCCTGAAGTTCAGAGGCTTCCATTGCTAATTTTGCTGGGCCACAGAAATAGAACAAACTTTCAGGCTCGGTGGCCATGCTGGCTCTCCCTGGAGGCTTAGTCTTTGCCATCTTGTTCCTGCCTCCCACTCTCTGCTTATCCATGCGAATCAAGCCCTTGTTTGATGGTCTAGTTTTGTTCTGACATATGGTACACTTTAAGACTGTCTTCACCCCCCAATGCACATAACACACCGTAGCAATGATCAAACTCAGTCTTTGCTTTCTTTGGTTGTAGAGATTTTGATTAAATTGGTAGTAAATGCAACAAAGTAACAATGTGATTGATGTGGAGTTTAACATATTTCAATGACAGGCTACTGTAAACACTTTTAGATATATAGTATCCTCTCACATACATGATCATGAAAGACTGGAGTAATCACATTTAGAATTTTCAGTCCATAGGAGATGCTAGGAGCTTACTAAACACTCCTGGTCCAGTGGGTCACAGCAGCCTTTGAACAGACCTATTATGACGTCAATAATCTTAGGCTATGTCACTATGACATGAACGCCGATAAATCCTCTTTTTGACATCCTGATATAGGCTGGAAATAGTATTTTAAGGGGGAAAAGTCTATTTACAGAAAATGTCAAATGAGAATTTCTAATATTTTTTTTCCTTACCAAACAAAGGACCCTGATTTTTTCTGGTAATGACATCTGTTAGTAATTATGAAAGTAGCTATCACTTAAATGACAGGGACTGCTATTTTATATAAATTTCATGAACTCTGAAAACAACTCTGTGAGGTGGGAACCATTACCACACCTTCCTTACTGATAAGGACACAGAGAATATATGGTTCACAAGCTTATCTAGCTGGGGACTTTACTTCCAGAAACTCACACAGCCTAAGCGCTGACCTGTGTGATCTGTACTGGTGCCACATTGCCCGAGGGAGGGAACTGCTCATTCTCCCAAGTCCTTTAAAATCAGCCCTGTCTCTATGCCTGGGGTCATCAGTGAAAGTGCCTGGATCAGCCTGTGATCCTTCCCGCCATTACCTTTGTCTTATAGAGAGTAAAGGACAGAAGGGCAAGGAGTCGAGTCCTTCCCGGTTGGTACCAGAGTACTCACTGGATGTCTCCAGTTTTGTCACTTGACTTACATCATGCAGAGGGAACGCTGCCTTGTAGATTCCAGAACTGACCAGTCTATTGATCCCAAATTTGTTAACGTTGTTCATCACTTGGTATTTGACTCGAGAGAGGATGAAATAAACCTAAAAAGATTTTGAAACAGACCACGTCGTCTCGATGGTAGAACAAGCTCATGCAATCATTGTTTAGCGTAGCAGACATCTGTCGGCACCGAAATGATACCAAGAAAACTAATAATAGTATTTTTTTATATTTTGAGAACAGAACCACAAGAACCCAACCAAGCGGCTAATTCTTCAATAGCAGGTTTCAAATCACACCGACACAGAAACGGTGTTCTGCTTAGACTTACGATGCGGCTTCTGGTGGCAGGGTTGAAGAAGGAATCTCTGTCTTGGATATAAAAATCATTCATCCGGCTCTTCTCAAACGGGGCAGTGAAGAACTCCTGCTCCGGCTTGATGACACTCTCGTTCACGCTGAGCACCTTGGTGAACCAGTTGAGAGTGTGGAAGGGTGAGCGGGTTTTCAGGTCGTTGGGCTTCAGGGGGAGTTTGATGTGCATGATCTCAGCGTAGGTGCACAGCACTTCCCAGGGCGCGTGCACTTTGACGAACACAAGCTTGTCATCAGAAACCTAGGCGGGAACAACAGAAACCAAACAACTGTTTTCCCGAGTTTAAAGCACAGAGGTTCCCAGCCCCATGCTCCAGTAGGTTTTCAAAGAAAAATCCATGTAAACAGGACTCCAGCAAATGTGAAGATAAAATCAGATCAGTAAATGACTACACCTTCTCTACTGAAAGATAATTCTTTAGTTTGAATTAAGAAACCCAGAGGTAGCAATTTTTTAAATATTTACTTGTAAAGTTTTATTTGTGTGTGCGCGTGTGTGTGTGTGTGTGTGTGTGTGTGTGTGTGTGTGCGCGTGTGCACTTGTGCAAGTGCTTCACACAGCAGCCAGAAGAGAGTCTCAGACCCCTCGGAATTGGAGTTACAAGAAGATGTCCTGAGAATAGAACTTTGGTCCTCTACAGGAGCAGCAAATGCTCCTAACTGCAGAGCCATTCCTCAAGACTCAAACTAGTAATATTTTGAGTGAGATAATCACTGCTAATTTGTTGTCACACAATCTGTTAGTGACCTAGAATAACAACACTGGAACACTCATAGCAATGCTTTACTAATGAAAAAAAAACCCTCTAAACCTGGAGATTGGCTGCTTTACCTATTTTATATCTATCCATTACGATATATGGCCACTGATGTAAAAACATCACACTCTCTGCTATAGATATGCGGTCTATCAAAGGAAACAGTAAGTTCTAAAACTGAAACAATCCCCTCTGAGAGAAAGACATGCACACGGTGCATCTGTAGGTCACGTGTGGAAGTCGGAGGCTCACTCTCAGTAACCTGCGCTCACCTCCAGTCCCGCAATCCTGGGACTGAACTTGGGCCATCAGGCTTCTGTGGCGTATGCCTTTGCCTGCCAAACCGTATCCCTGGCCTGTGGTACGGGCTCTGTCTGTCTCCCTTCCCACGCTGCCTGCAGTCTGGCTGTGCCTGCACGTTCCCACGCCACATCTCAATTCCACGTGATGCACAAGCTCCCAAGCACAGCGGTTCACAAAGGGTCCCACATAAACTAACACTTACCGATCGTGTTGCTTCCAGCTGCAGGCCGTGACAGATGAGGTTGGACTCATACGCTTGTCTTTTCCTCTGAAAAATAAACAAGAACATATGTTAGACTTGCCAGTTTTAGCAGAAAAGACCATTTTTTTAAAAAAAAAAAAGAAAGAAAAGAAACTAGTCAAGGGTTTTGACCTTAAAGAGACATATTTGCTTGAAATGGAAACAATGAGTTGGCTGGTGATATGTAGGTATTGGCCTCAAAGGGAATCAAGAGAGTGTACTGGATTCCCTATGCTGCCTAGAGAGTCAAGGACTGGCCTGGTGGGGCTGGCCTGGAGGGGCTTTGGTCCTTTGGAGGTACATAAAAATTACTGTGGTACAATCTCTGGCTCCCAAGAGCACACAAAAGGAACTCTTTGAGTTCCATTCACTGATGTTATTTTTCAGAGTTAAAGATTTCAAATGTTTAAACTTTTGTTTCTATACAATACATTCAAATGATGATATTAGATGCATGTAGATTTAAACACACACATGTACACACACACACACACACTTTCCATACATGCCTTACGCAAGACGACAACACAACAGAACAAACAACTCTTAACAAGAGTCAAAGTATATGCAATGAAATGTTCAGAAAGTCCTATACATGGCAAGGTATACAAAACAGGGGACCAAAGCAGTGTGGCGGTTTCTTAGGAAATTCGGGATCAACCTACCCCTGGACCCAGCAATACTACTCTTGGGAATATACCCTATCATACAACGAAAGTATATGCTCAACTATGTTCATAGCAACATTGTTTGTAATAGCAGAACCTGGAAACGACCTAGATGCCCTTCAATGGAAGAATGGATGAAGAAAGTATGGAATATATACATATTAGAGTACTACTCAGCAGTAAAAAACAAGGACTTCTTGAATTTTGCATACAAATGTATGGAAATAGAAAACACTATCCTGAGTGAGGTAAGCCAGACCCAAAAAGAGGAACATGGGATGTACTCACTCATATTTGGTTTCTAGCCATAATTAAAGAACATTGAGCCTTATAATTCGCGATCCTAGAGAAGCTAAATAAGAAGGTGAATCCAAAGACAAACATATAGTCATCCACCTGAATATTAACCTTCATCAGGCGATGAAAGGAGACAGAGACAGAGACCCACATTGGAGCACCGGACTGAAATCTCAAGGTCCAAATCAGGAGCAGGAGAGAGAACACGAGCAAGGAACTCAGGACCGCGAGGGGTGCACCCACACACTGAGACAATGGGGATGTTCTATCGGGAACCCACTAAGGCCAGCTGGCCTGGGTCTGAAAAAGCATGGGATAAAACTGGACTTGCTGAACATAGTGGACAATGAGGACTGCTGAGAAGTCAAGAACAATGGCACTGGGTTTTTGATCCTACTGCCTGTACTGGCTTTGTGGGAGCCTAGGCAGTTTGGATGCTCACCTTACTAGACCTGGATGGAGGTGGGTGGTCCTTGGACTTCCCACAGATCAGGGAACCCTGATTGCTCTTCGAGCTGATGAGGGAGGGGGACTTGATCGGGGGAGGGGGAAGGAAATGGGAGGCGGTGGCAGGGAGGAGGCAGAAATCTTTAATAAATAAATAAATATATAAATTCTCAGTCGCCTTGTCCTCTGGTCTTCTGGGGACTGTCTTTGCCCACTGAGGCAGTAACCCTATTCTCCTTGCCCCTGGGCAGTGACTTCATTTATTTAGCTGCTGTTATCTCAGCCTATCTTAGATCAAAAATAAAAACATTTTGTTAAGTTTCAAAAAAAAATAAACAAAACAGGGGACCATCTGCGAATATACTCGCACCCCCTTGGTTACACGGCCAATTCAGTAGATGCTGGATACCCTGGATGTAGTACCAAGCTCTAGATGGTCAGTCATCTGCAAAGAGAGGCTCAGGACATAAGGAAAGCATGCAGGCATGTGGCCTGCTCCCGAATTTCTGCCTTGAGATCCCCTCATGACATAGGTTTAAGCTGAAACAAACCCTTTCTTGTCCAAGTTGCTTTTGGACTTGACTTGGTGTTGATCACAGGAATAAAAAGGACACAAAACAATGAAGAAGCAGTTGTGCTGTGACAGTAATAAATCAAACCGGTGGAAGGGGGGGGGGGTTAAGAACATGGCCATCACTTGGACTGGAGGTCTGTTTCCTTTGGTTATCACCTCTATAACCCAGGAAAGGAAACAAGTCCCCTGGGCCTAGGACTTCTCATCTGTTCATACTCCAGGAGTGTCCTCTTGAGATTTTCATGAGAGTGTGAGGTAAGTGGCCTGATAGATATATACCCAAATTTCCACATCTTTTCTTCCTTCTTTCCTTCCTTCAAGATTTTATTTATTTATTTTATGTATAGGAGTGCTCTATCTGCGTGTACTCCTTTATCCCAGAAGAGGGTATCAGATCCCACTGTACATAGTTGTGAGCCACCATGGGATTGCTGGGAATTGAACTCAGGACCTCTGGAAGAGCAGCCAGTGCTGTAAACCACTGAGTCATCTCTCCAGTCCCCTGAATTTCCATTTCTGATAATGGCAGAGATGAGTTGAGGCAACACTCTCACTGAAGATAACTGGGAATGGTGGCTGAGCCTTTCATTTTAAAACAACTCCATCAGTTATATGCTGCCAGACGGAGGTCAAAATAATCCAGGGGAAGCAGTCAGCCACTTTTCCCAGGGAGTACCACTTCTGACTTGATACCGAGGAGCAGAGAAGGCCCTGAGCTGCTGTGTCCCAAACACAGAATGCTCCCATTCAATACAATGTGGACACTCAGTGTATGGCTGACCCTGAGTCCACGTGTAATCCCTGATAGCATTCCACAGAAACACTGGAACCTAATACAGTTTTATCTGTACTCAATGATGCCATAATCTAATGATCTATTAATAAGCAAATACCACTTCGTGCATGTGCGAGATAACTCAGCGGAGAGATACCAAAGCAAGCGCTGGAACTCCCTCAAAGAGAGCACCCAGCTGAACTCAAGGCTCAAGGTGCTGTTCCCTACCTGCTGCCCTGCAAGTGCTAGGACCTGCTAAGGCCCTCCTCACCATCTCTCCAAAGAGTCTTTGGACATTTTGATCTTTTCTACCCCTGGACTGTCTTATTTCCAGCTCTCCTTGGGTAGTAACTCAGTTTACTCTTCCCTCAGTGTATCTTGTCATCCGGAGTCCAACCTTCATGTTTGTTTTCTCATGGCGATGCAGCCTTGTTCCTGACCACATCTTTACCAATGAAGAAAAACACTTGGATTTTGTGGAGTTTGAATCAGTACATATATGTGAATGTTTGGTTCCCAGTAGATAGAACTGTTTGGGAAGGATTGGGAGGTGAGGCCTGGTTGGAAGAGGTGTGTCACTGGGGGTAGGCTTTGAGGTTTCAAGTGCCCACACCAGTCCCAATCTCGGGCAGTCAGTCTCCCCCTCCCTCGTGTGTGTGTGTGTGTGTGTGTGTGTGTGTGCAGGGGCATGGGTGTGTGTGTCTGTCTGTGTCTGGGGGGGCATGAGTGTGTAGTGTGTGAGTGTCTCTGTGTGTGTGGGCATGTCTATGTGTGTGTCTGTGTATGTGTGTGTCTGGGTATGGAGGGGCATCATATGTGTGTGTCTGAGGGAGGGCATGGGAGTGTAGTGTGTGAACGTCTGTATGTGTGGTCTTTGTCTATCTGTACAGGATGTGTGTGTGTGCGCGCGCATGTGTGGGGGGCATGTCTGTGTGTGTGTGTGTGTGTCTGTCTGTCTGTCTGGTTGTGGACTGTATATGTGCTGCTTTCCACCAAAAAGATGAAAATTCTTCGCTATACTAAAAAATAACAGGTTGAAGTTGTTAAGATTCATGGTGAGAATGAGTCTTCTGTGAAATTGGGAAGGGGAGGGGAATTTGTGCTGGTGTGCTGTCCAGATTCATTCAGAGCTACAGCACATGACACATTCGGTGAAAAAGCTTTACATGTGAGTGTGTGTGTATGTGTGTGTGTGTGTGTGTGTGTGTGTGTGTGTGCGCGCGCACATAGTTTGGTATTTGGTACTCTCTATGGCTAGGACACTCACTGGGGTCTTGGGATTTATCTCACAGATGGGGCAAAGACTGCACTCAATCTGCGTTTATTAGTTTGATATAAACATTTACTAAGGTCCTGCTACTTTTCAAGGAATTTTTTTTTTTTTTGATTTTTCAAGACAGGGTTTCTCCGTAGCTTTTGGTTCCTGTCCTGGAACTAGCTCTTGTAGACCAGGCTGGCCTCGAATTTTCAAGGAATTTGAAAAACTTCTCAAGACACAAGGGTATTTTTCTATGTCTACTATAGAGTATCTACAGAGAAGCTGACCGTGACCTCAGACTTTTTCCCAGTTTAGGGCAGAAACCCTTATTCACCTGTTTCAAGGCAAAGCAACTGACTGTCTTCTAAGCCTGTTGTTCTCTAAGGACATTACAGGTCACTGTGGAGACATTGGTTCTCCTAGTGCCACAGTTCTCAACCTGTGGGTCACAAACCCTTTGGGGGTTACATATCAGATAACCTGCATACAGATGTTTACATTATGATTTATAACAGTAGCAAAATTACAGTTATAAGATTTTATAAGATAATTTTATAGTTGGGGGTCACCACAACATGAGGAGCTGTATCAAAGGGTCACAGCATTAGGAAGGTCGGGAACCACTGTCCTGGTGTCTGTTCAACCGTGTCCTCAGTGGGTCTTTTGTTGTGGTGATGGTGGTTTTTTGGGGGGGTGGGAGTGCGGAGGAAGTTGATACGTTTAGAGTCATATACGAGGCGGAACCTCAATTGAGGAACTTCTCTACCAGATTACTTGTAGGCAAGTCTGTACTGCATTCTTTTCATTAATGAATCACAAGGGATGGCTCAGCCCAGTGAGGTTGGTGCCACCTCTGGGCAGATGGTCCTGGGTTTTGTAAAAAAGCAGCTTGAGAAAGCCATGAGGAGCAAGCCAGTAGCAGCATCCCTCCATGGCCTCTACATGAGCTCCTGCCTCCAGGTTCCCACCCTGATCTCCCCGGTGGTGGGGTTGTGACCTGAGATTGTAAAATGAAATAAACCCTCTCCTTCCCAAGCTGCTGTTGGTCATGGTGTTTCACACAGCAAGAGAATCCCTAACCAAGACACCCTGAATTGGAAACCAAGTGCTATCATGCAAGCAGAACTCATTCTGGGGAGATGAGGGGGGATGACAACTCCAGAGAGAGACAGTTCAAAGCTGTTGGTGACCCCAGCGGTGACAAAATTCCCAACAGAAATAACATAAAGGAGGAAGAGTAGTTACAGAGGGATGGCAGGAAGGCAGGAGGTGTGGCAGTGTTTCTGGTGGCAGGAGCCTGTAGCAGTGGCCTGTTCACATGGCAGTGGACAGGAAGCATGGGCCAGAACTAAAGGTGAGCACAATCATTAAGGCCCTGCCCCCTCATGATCCACCTCTGCTAGCTAAGCCCTATCTAACTTCCTGAGAGTTCTACAGCCTTCTAATATAGCACTATAAGCTGGGGGACACTATAGTGGCATTTCATTTGTATCTAAATAAATAAAATTTGCCCGAAGATCAGAAAAGTAAAAAAAAAAAAATCACACTGGCCAGCCTTACAGAACAGGCAGCAATGACACACACCTTTAATCCCAGTAGCCACACTAGTTGTCATAGAAACCGGGCGGTGCACACCTTTAATTCCAGCCTGAGAGAGGATTCTAAAATGGGAGGAAACAGCTCGCAGGCACAGTCTCATTCTGAGATTCCTGGAGGCAGGATTGCCACTTTGGATTGAGGTCGAGGTAAGAGCCAGTGGTTGACTGCTTTGCTTTTCTAGTCTTTAAGTTGAACCCCAATTTCTCTTTCTGAGGTTTTTTTAATTATTAATTGTGCTTCAGAACATTAACCAGGGGGTACATTTCAGACCTAAATCTAAGAGATTCAAAGGCTCAGGCTCAAGCATTTAGGTCCTAGAGACAACAGAGGAGTCAGTCTGAGGCGGGTCACCTCCCGTAGGTTGAGTATTCTCAGAACACTGAGTGATCTTGTTACAGATGCTTGGCTTTACTACAGTTAGGCCCACGGTAATGCTCAGCTGACCAGCCCCCCCCCCAGGAAACTGTCTCATATTCCAAGGTGCTCCTCCTCATGCTTGACCCCTGACCAGGGGAACCCCATTCTCTGTGGGCTAGGTCCTTCCTCATAGAGACAATGGTAGCCACTCACTGCATACCTATGGATTGCTTCCTTTCTGCCCATTAATTGCTGACACCATCTCTCTTCATGGCATCTGAAATCCACCCTTTTATTTCTCTCCTTGGGCTTACTGGGCAACGTCTTCTATTTACTCACTGATCTTACCTGCCAGCCAAAGCATCATTCCAAATGCTTTCTATTCTAAGACTATCAAGTCTCCTAGGATCCTCTTGTCTTTTATTACCATTCATGCCCCTTGAGATGTTGGTGTTTTAATATCAGCATCATGAGAACTTAATACAGTCCTATAAAATAGAATGCATACCATAAATGTCTGAACGAATAAACTGAGAGCCTTGTAGACTAATGGCCCCCTGTTATTCAGAAATGGACTGGCAAGCTCAGAATAGCACAGTGTAACTGGACTCCTTCATCCTTAACCCTTTACTGGTTGCTGGGTACTGCAGGCTATGAGGAGAGGTACAGCTTCATCTTGGGGTACCCAAATAGCATTGAGTACAGGGCTTTCAGAGCACTTGAGGTTCCCAGACACTTCAGAGAGCTTAATAATGAGAAGACAGAGAGGCAAGGTTCTGAGATCGAGGCTGTTCTCTCAACAAACACACCACACAGACCACTGTTGACTTGGTCTTGTCAACTGCACCAACTCCAGACACCGCACACTGAGTGCTACAAGCCAGAAGTGGTCCACTCTTCCACATTTTTTTTTTTTGGAATGGAGGTTATAACGTCTCACTGCTTTCACAGGGCACTGACCTCTTTGATTCTGCTCCATCCCAAACAGCCCCTTCAACTTCCACAGTTTGGATTTCCCCCTTTAGTCCTGGATTAGGGTCAAAATTCAAATTCCAGCTCTTCCATGTATTACCTCTGTGATGTTGAGCAATACTTTGAGATAAAGTATCATGGTTTTCACCTCTAGCGTCATTGAAGAAATCTCTTCACTTCAGGGTTAAAGATTAAATGGTATACCATACAATGTAACACATGATGCCTGGTATACAATACCCTCTATTCTTAGAATCACCTCTCCTTTCTAATATAGGAAATCTGAAAAGACTGGCAATAACCATCCACTCTTCCTCTACACTGTACACACAATGGCCTTCCAGAGCGATACATTGTATCAGTTTACAGGAACGCATCCAGTTAACCTTTAGTCGCCTGGCCCTCTGCCTTTAGGACTTGTCCATGCTTTGTGCCCATCGTGACACTGATACTCAAACTATGTCTTTGGTATCTAACGAGTATATATTCTTCCCACCCTCTGGAGGAAATGATGTATCTGCCAAACCCATCCTTTCTGCCACCTTCTGCGTGTCCCAAGGCCACTGATAGACACTGGAGCACATATGCCTATCATAGATGCAGAAAGCATCAAAAACTTCCTTCAAACTCATTTCCGTGCCTTAATAACACTCTTTCAGGGAGATAGGCTAATTTTATTTAGCCAACCTCAAACTATTAGATATTTAGGTTGTTTTTAATTTTTCACTATCATAAGAATCCTTGTGGAACAATCTTCGCGCACCTTTTATTACTTCCCCAGGGCACAGTACTAGAATTAGAACTATTAAATCAAGTGTGTTTTGAAAGTCCTTTAACGTGCTCAGCCATACTGCCCTCCAGAAAGGTTGCACTAATTTATCTTATTTTCATTCTTATTTAGTTCTTTACAGAGAACTCCCAAGGTATTTACCAGGCTTCTCTTCACATAATTGGGAGAGCTTGGAGTTGGCTTATAATGCTTCAGCACCCCAAACTATAAATACTTAAACAGTTGACTCAAGGACAGGGCATTTACATTTGCTTGAACATGTTAATAATCCAACCCTGGTGCTACTTTATAACAAAATAGATGCTATTATTTTTTCTTTTTGGCATGTCACTTCACAAAAATAAATAAATAAAGCGGTGGCATATTTTAAAAATTGATCTAAGCAGCTTTAGCTGTGCCAAGCAACTAAAGTAAAAGAGCATATGTATTCTATTTGTCAAGCAGGCACCGAGCGGGAGGCGACTGCTCACTTCAAGGACCTCTTGAGTCTGAGTCTAAAATCATTATCTTTACTTCTTGGGAGAATTTTCACTTTCATCAGTAACATTCTTGACATCTGAAAAATTAGTGCAGGATGTCTCTGTGTGAAAACCAAAGACAATTAATATCGCACACTGACGGACACAGCCATCGCTCCATAAATATCTGTTGAAAAAAATGATTACCTGAAAACGCACTTTTAATTAAAGTTTATCTCAGGGGCTTGCTGGGAAATCTTACATACGCGACCTAAACCTTCACTATGCTCTCTGAATTGTATTTGGGAAAAAAAAAATAAGACTTAGAATCTCTTTTAAAAAATCAAGTCATAATGTAAATTGTGCTGTGATTCCCTACATCTTCGCGGAAGCAAATCCGTCTGCACCGCAATGAGATCTAACTTCTTTACGCATGGAATTCTGGTAAATGCAAAGTCACTAATCATTGTGACAATGTGCCCCTCACAGAAAGAAGCACACGGTTCGTGGGACCGTGACTGTGGGGAGAGCGGGCTCACAGCTCAGCGTGAAGACGAAAGAGAGCAATTACCACCCGCCCCACAGAAACAGAATTTATTTATAGCTCCCTTTTTGAGAGATTAATAAAGCTCTCAGAGAAATAAGGAGCACTGTGATTACAAGTACAAAGGACAGAGTGACATAATTAAAGAAGCCTTCTGTTCCTAAGCACGGTGGACGACCCACGCCATGTCTCATTGGCTTAACAAGGCGACTGCTACACAGGACTCACCTGTGAATTACTCTGTGCAAATCCTGATTATAAAGAGGGGTCCCCACCACTCCTTCATGGACCCTGTCCAAATCGTGATTATAAACAGGGGTCCTCACCACTCCTTCATGGGACCCTGTGTAAATCCTGATTATAAACAGGGGTCCCTACCACTCCTTCATGGGACCCTGTGTAAATCCTGATTATAAACAGGGGTCCCCACCACTCCTTCATGGACCCTGTGCAAATCGTGATTATAAACAGGGGTCCCCACCACTCCTTCATGGACCCTGTGAAAATCCTGATAATAAACAGGGGTCCTCACCACTCCTTCATGGGGCCCTGTGAAAATCCTGATTATAAACAGGGGTCCCCACCACTCCTTCATGGACCCTGTGCAAATCGTGATTATAAACAGGGGTCCCCACCACTCCTTCATGGACCCTGTGAAAATCCTGATAATAAACAGGGGTCCTCACCACTCCTTCATGGACCCTGTGAAAATCCTGATTATAAACAGAGGTCCCCACCACTTCTTCATGGACCCTGTGAAAATCCTGATTATAAACAGGGGTCCCTACCACTCCTTCATGGGACCCTGTGTAAATCCTGATTATAAACAGGGGTCCCCACCACTCCTTCATGGACCCTGTCCAAATCGTGATTATAAACAGGGGTCCCCACCACTCCTTCATGGACCCTGTCCAAATCATAATTATAAACAGGGGTCCCCACCACTCCTTCATGGACCCTGTGAAAATCCTGATTATAAACAGGGGTCCCTACCACTCCTTCATGGGACCCTGTGTAAATCCTGATTATAAACAGGGGTCCCCACCACTCCTTCATGGACCCTGTGAAAATCCTGATAATAAACAGGGGTCCCCACCACTCCTTCCTGGACCTTGTGAAAATCCTGATTATAAACAGGGGTCCCTACCACTCCTTCATGGGACCCTGTGTAAATCCTGATTATAAACAGGGGTCCCTACCACTCCTTCATGGGACCCTGTGAAAATCCTGATTATAAACAGGGGTTCCCACCTCTCCTTTATGGGACCCTGTGCAAATCCTGATTATAAACAGGGGTCCCCACCACTCCTTCATGGGACCCTGTGTAAATCCTGATTATAAACAGGGGTCCCTACCACTCCTTCATGGGACCCTGTGTAAATCCTGATTATAAACAGGGGTCCCCACCACTCCTTCATGGGACCCTGCTCTGTCAGTGGAAAAGGCATTAAATAATGGAGTACAATGTGATGAGATGCCAACTACTTAGAACTAATGAGATAAACGTAGATTAACTTCAAATATTCTTAGAACTCTGTTAAGCAAAGTACCAGTCAGTGGTTCCACCATTTTATTTTCACTTGGCTAATCTTTGCAAAGTCCACAAAGACACATGAAAAATAAGTCAAAGGTACTTAATTCATGTAAAAAGTATTAATTACTTTATGTGCTAATTTATTAGTTACATAGCATGTGCTCCAAAAGGTTTGGAAAGTAGAATACGTAAACTAATTAATCGCAGCTTCATTTAAATTCACTAGTTGGTGACACATTTAATGTTGGTGGAGCAGTGTGATGAAGAATTTACCCACGCAGGTAATGTGTGTTCACGAAGGGCCAACAAAACAGACAAGTACTTTAAATGACAAGGGTGAAAGAAAGTGAATATTTAGCTGACGTTCAGTTTCAAACTTTACTTTTAAATTAACATTTTTAGTTTAATTTAAAAAGAAACATGCACTCATTGTGGGGCATTTAAAAAGCAAGTTACCTGGAAGGGAAATTATCTGTAACTTAGCACTGAAAAAAGGGAACAAAGGATTGTTGAGGTCATTTACAAACAGCGTGAAGAGTTCATCTTCAAATACAAGCCCAAGTCTTTGGTTTAGAGTAGTGGTTTCAACCTGTGGGTTGCGACCCCTCAAGGGGATAAAACAGGGGACCTTTTCACAGGGGTTGCATATCAGATATTCTGCATATCAAATATTTACATTATGATTCATAACAGTATCAAAATTATAGTTATGCAATAGCAACAAAGTGATTTTACAGTTGGGAGTCACCACAACACAGAGGCACTGTGTTAAAGGTCACAGCATTAGGAAGGTTGAGAACCAATGGTCTAGAGCTACTGACTTAGAGATGAGAAGAAGGCAAAGCTATCTGCACACAGTAAATCTAGATACTGTCGAACATTGCTGCCCAGGATGGAGGTAGGGTTGCAAAATGCAGTGTTCTGGACACATGTCCACTGCACTCATGAGCTTATGGCGTAAGACCTGCACAAGATGGGTCTGTCTATCACAGGTAGGGGAGGGACTCAAGAGCCCAGTCCTTCCCTGAGGAGCTAAGGGCAAGAGGAGTCCTTTTCTTCAGGGGTAAAGACCCTGGTAAATTGTCTATGCTCCAGTAAATTCCACTTTCCAAATGCCCACACAAAAAACAAACGACACAAGAGGATGTGAAAGTAGTGGCAAGGGGTGGGGTATTGTTTAGAACAAAGGGTTCTTCTGGAATGGGAAGAGAGAGAGAAACTGGGGATGAAATGAACATCATACACCACATTGTATAAAACTGTCAACGAATAAAGAAATACATTTTTTAATGAAAAAAAGGAAGACATACTTCTTCCCAGAATGCACCTTTTCACATGCATGCGCAGGTGCACAAAGCAGATTTGTTCATGATTGCTTTTCCCCTCAAGGCTTTTCTTGAATGTGGTCTAGCTGAGGAACCCCTAGTCCCTTTAATGACAGCGTGTAGAAAGGTGGGCCACAAGGGACTGCGAGTTCCAGGCAAATGTTGGTCTTTCTTCAGCCCTAAGGCCAGACAGTAAGAGAAACACTCAGGAAAAGGGTGTTCTTTTCCCATCTTTGGAAGTACCAAGGTCTTTGATGAGCTGGCATGACACAGTCTGACTTCCCTTTCCGTAACATCACTGTTCTCTGTCTGGTGATGAGGTTCAAGGTCAATGTCATTAACTATTTTGAAAGTAAGCAGCAAGATCCAGACTCACTGCACCTGTGCTGCGTACTCCAGAGAAAACAAAACATACAACAGGCTTCGTGCTACAACTTAAAACTCCTAATTCTAACTCAACTGATTTATTTTAAGCTCTAGTTTTAGTACGGTAAGCAGGGCAGAAAGCAAAGGGAAAGATAAAAATCTTTAAAGAAAGCTCCTGGCATTAATCCAAAACATTTAAAAAAATCGAAAGTAGATCTGATTTCCCTCTAAAACATGAGCCTGAGGGCCCACCACCTGCGAAGATGACGTCATAAAGCAGTGGCTGCAAGCAGTGTCCAGTAACCACCATTGTGCAAATCTCTGGCTTCGGATTCCCAGGTATGTGGGGAAATGCTCATCTCAGGGAACTTTCTCAGCTGTTAGGATTCGTTGTCACTCACCATCCTTCAGTCATGCCTCCGGGAGACCCTCCCACCAGAACAAGGGCTCCACATTACTGGCAATAGCCCCAGTTCTGCACCAATGAGGAAGCTCAGAGGGAACTGTGCAGTTAACGTCTAACTTCTAAACAAAACCTTATGGCTTACAACAAAATTCATTTTCATTTTCTGGCCTTTATATTCCTTTCATACTGAATTATCAGTGTGATTTGCTTTAATCTTAATTTATTTCTTGTAATAACCTGAAATGGATTTTCCCTTTTCTACTTGTTTACTTTAGGTGACAAAAGGGGATGCATTCATCGTGTGCAGCACACTCAATGCACATATTCATACATGTGGAAGGCTAGCTTCCAACTAGTCAGCATTCAACTACCTCACACTTATCCTAGGGGGCGAAAACCATTCTCTTAGCCATTTGCAACAAGGCAGGACATTAACTATGGTCTCTGTGATATACAAAAGCTCTCTTGAAATTATTCGTCCCAACAAAAGATGTTATACTCTTAGACAATCTCCTCCCAAACCCTCTACTTACACGAAGCTCTGGGAAGCATATGGTCTTAACTTTTAAATAGTTCACAGAACAGTCAAATACTTTCCAATAACATAAATCATTTAATGTAGATTATAAATGAGTAGGGATAAAATAAATATGAAACTATGCAGCATTTTTTTTCCTTTTTGGTTTTTCGAGACAGGGTTTCTTTGTAGCTTTGGAGTCCATCCTACTAGCTCTTGTAGACCAGGTTGGTCTTCTACTCACAGACATCCTCCTGCCTCTGGTTCCCAAGTGCTGGGATTAAAGGTGTGTGCCACCACTGCCCGGCTTTTTTGGGTTTTCAAGACAGGGTTTCTCTGTGGCTTTAGAGCGTGTTCTGGAACTAGCTCTTGTAGACCAGGTTGGCCTCAGCCTCAAACTCAGAGATCTGCCTGCCTCTGCCTCTTGCCGCCCAAGTGTTGGTATTAAAGGCATGTGCTACAACTGCCTGGTTCTATGTAGTATGTTAAAGCCAATAAAAAACAATTTTTGCATTATCTACACTATCTCTTGTCTTATTGGCCACAAGCAATCACATACAATATATCACTCGTCTCTGTAGGTTCTTCATCCACAGATGAGAAATGTTTGGTGAAAAAAAATGCATCTGGAACCACATATATTGACTTTACCCTTGTCACTCACAAGCAACAAACTTTAACGGCCATTTATTTTGCATTGTATTTATATTAAATGAAACAGAAATGATGAAAAGCACCTAGGAAGATGCGGGATTATATGCAAATACCCTGTACCATTTTCTATAAGAGACTTGAGCACTCTCAGATCTTGGTATCCAATGCCACCCCGGAATACACTGGGTATATTCAAAATCTACCTATGCACCTGAAATCAACATACCTTAGAATGTGCTTAATGAATAGCCTAACTATCACTTCAACATATTTTATTTAAAAAAAATCTGAGACAGGGACTCACCATGATAGCAGATCTGGAACTCAATATCTAGACCAGACTGGTCTTGAACATAGATCTGCTTGCCTCTGCCTCCCAAACGCTGGGATTAAAGGGGTGTGCTAAGACACCAGGTCTTTCAATAGATCTTTTAAAATATATTATAAAAAACACTAAAACTAAAAGACAACAACTTAACTTCTTAAAAGAAAATCTACCCAAAATTTACCCTGGGAATAACATTTACTGAAGAACTTTTGCAACTATTTCTGTTAAAACCATAAGCAATATAGCAGCAGTTCCTACAATGAGCTGAATTCCTACGATGAGTTCAGAAGGCCAGCAATTGTACATAAAGGAGAAAAAAAATCAAAGAACCCTAGGAAGGCAAAGGCTAAACAACACTGTCGTGTTCTTCATCTGAAACAAACATAAAAGAACCAAAGAGTTTATCAAAATACCTACACAGACTCACAAAAACCAAAAGTATTATATATATAAAACAGGTTAACAAATTACAACTTAAAATATTTCGACAACAGCAATAAAAATTTTTAAATAATTAAGGAATGCTAATAAAAAAATATACAAAACCCGCACGGACACTGTAAAACTTCGTTCCAGGATATATAATCCCATTAAACGCCGTAGTGCACTATGTTTATCATACTAGACATCTTAGGGACTTGTAAGCATTTCTCAAGCAAACTCATCTACGTTCTGAGTAAGCAGTTCTGGTTGGTGGGATTTATCTGAGCAACGCTCATGCGATTGAAAGCTAACTAATATCTGTATTATTGTATAAATAAGCTTGGCTGTTACTTTAAAATTTTTACTTTTCAGTTTCTGAGTCAGAGCCTTCTGACACTTTCTATAGGATTCCTAAGGCAAATTGTTAGACCCTAAGCTAACTCCTAAGTCCCTAACTTCCTGGAATGCTGGAAGATGTAGTTCTGTTATACACTGGGATAACCCATAAGCCCACCTGCCCAAGGACCAGGTAACTTCCTGGCATTCTGGGAGTTGTAGTTCTTGGAAAAATAACAAAAAGCCTCATGGGAAAGTATGGTGGCCTATAGGTTTTGTCCACATAAGCCGCAACAACACATGCCTAGGGTCAAGCAGCTGAAAGTTTTAAGATGGTGGTTCTGACCAAATTCCATCAAGGTCAGAATTTAGCATTTTAATAAAAGAAATTGCTTTAATTTGGTCGGAATAGTGGGGCTGGTTTTTCTCCGGCTAATTTCAGGACTAACACAATGCGAACTACAAACATTTACTTCCATTCACACACCTTTCCTTAACTTCAGAGAAACTAAGTTTCCATCAGTACTAGGAATGGATAAAAAAAAATTAAATAAAATTTATTCAGGACTGCACGCGCTGCTTTTGTGCTGTCTGGACCCTACCTCCTCCCACTTCCGCCATCATTTGATTATATCATCCTGTGGCCAGGAACACATCTGTCCTGAAACAGGTAAGGCCAAGGGACAAACCAAAATCAAAGCAGATCAGTCCTGCGACTGTTAGTAGTTGTAGCAAAAATGGAAAGAAAGAAGCAGTTACAACCAAGACTGTGATGGAGGAATCGGAGCTATGCAGGGCGGGCGGGATTTGTTTTATTTAAAACATCTTTGCTCATTATACTATTGACCCCCCATATTTACTTACAGTTGTCTGGGTGCCAGGCACTGATGGCAGCTCTCAGACGCTCTTCTCTTCCACTGTTACAAAGCAAAGCCTGAACATTTGTCTGATACGGGGTGATCTGGTGACTCAGGAAATAAACGGAACCAATCCTGACTAGCGTGGGCCAGTGAAAGACTCCATCATCCTAGTCCAGCCCCCTATGCAGACACAAGGAAAACTCTAGAAGGGTCATAGGAAACAATCTCCATGGGCACTGAAAGGGCCCTGACATAGAACGGAGCAGTGTTTGGGTATCACATATATACATTTCCCCCATATGTTTCAAACCATTTTCGGATTGCTACTAAACCTAGAACAATGTGAATGGTTGTCTACACTGTACACCTTACTAAACCTAACATAATTTAATGTTTATATTGGTTGCTTATATTGTCTATCTTAGAGAATAATAAATAGGAATACATTTGTATGGGTTCAACAGCGAGCATTCTTTTTCTGAACAATTAAAAAATTTTAGATTTACTTATGTGTGTGAGTGTTTTGCCTGCATGGGTGTCTGAGCACCCATGCGTGACAGGTGCCCACAGTGGTCAGAAGAGACCACTTGGTGGCCTGAATTGGAGTTACAGATGCTTGTAAGTCATCAATCATGTGGGTGCTGGGAACCAAACCCAGGCCCTCTGTAAGAATAAAAAGTGCTCCTAGTCACTGAGACATCTCTCCAGTCCTCTTTGGAACATATTTTTTCAGAACCTGTGGTTGGCTAGATAGATGGAAACAGAGCCAAAGGACCAGGGAGGCTGGCTAGTGCTGAATTATAGGAGAGTATGGGATGAGTGATCACAGACTACGGGGTGGCAACGAATGTACTCATTGAGTAGAATGCTTGCTGAGCATGGAGGATGCCTTGGGTTCCATCCCCGAATCAACAAATCTGCTGTCCTAGTTTGGTTTCTGTTGCTGTGATAAACTGTGTGACCAAAAGCAACTTGGCGAGGAAGGGTTATCTTACAGGTTAGAGTCCATCATCGAGAGACGCCAAGGCTGGAACACAATGTAGAAACTGAAGCAGAGACCATGGATGGATGCTGTTTACTGCCTTGCTCCCTGCTTCTGCATAGACAGCTTTTTTTTTTTTATACACTTCAGGTCTACTTGCCCAAGGACACCATGGTCCACATTAGGCTACATCCTGCTCCATTATATAGCATTCAAAAGAATATCCCATCCTCACACCTACAGACATGCTTAGAGGCCAAAGTGATGAAGGCAACTCTTTATTTGAGGCTATTTCTTGTGCTGAGGTTATCTCTTTCAAGGAGTTTCAAGTTGCCAACCAAGATTCGTCACCACTTCTGGCATGATGATGTTTATCTATAATCCCAATACTCAGGAATGACAGACAGGTAGGTAGACCAGCAGTCAAGGTCATCACTTCATGTGAGTTTAAGATGAACCTAGACTACATGGGACCTTGGCAAAGGAAGAATGAGAGGGAGAGAGAGATGGAAGGAGGGAGGAGAGAAAGAGACTATGATCTATGCTACAGAGGGAATTACAGTGGGAAGGCTGCACAGGGTCCTTCCAGAGGCGCTTCCTTGTTTCTAAAAAGAGAGACAATGCTTCTGCTGCTGGATTCCTGGAGTCCCAGCTGTCACCTTATACCCGGGGGATGCTTGCTTGAGGATCAGGGCAGGAAGAAGGAATGGCCTCATTAAGCCGGAAAATCACCTGCCTCAGAGCTGGTTCTACCTCCTGATTAGTGACATAATTATTTCCTTCGAGCAATTACCCATTTGAAATCTTGTTTTCTTGCGACTTGCAGTAAAAACCATCCAAACTGATCCAGCAGAAAGCATGGCGTAAGACAAACACGACTTGCTGAAACAAGTCCTTATGACCGCCATATCACATGCAAAAGCAGACAATGTATGCTTTCAAAGGGGAGTGACAAATCAGGACGTGATTTCACCAATACAAAGGGGTGAAAATACATACTATCTGAAAGCTTGACCGGGACGGAATTTTCTCCTGCTCCTGAGAAGACATAGGCCTTTCATGTATGTGTGTTTAGGGTGCCTATGGCCCTTTTAGTCCCATTTTCCCACAGCCCTAAAACTTGCTTACAGAACCCTTTTGATCAATCCTGGCAAAGCCAACCACGGTGTTGTTTTAGGAAATCAATGTGACATACACAGAAAACTTTCCTTTTAGGAGAAACAGGACTTTGAAATTGCTTTTCCTCGGCATTGCCCTAAATCCCCACTAAGCCCTGACGAGGACTACAACAAAGCTTAGAAACGTCTGTCCAATTAATAAAAACGTGGTTCCAAAGCCAGGCTTTCAATTTCGACAGAGTGTAAAAATTAAGAAATATGTACAAATGCAAACTGAAAACACTTCAAAGCAAAGCTTATGAATATCAGCATCAAGGTACATCATTCACTGTGTTGGAGGACTGCCAAAATTAATGACTTTTTTTTTTTTGCCTCCTGACTTACGAGAGTCAATCTGACAACTATGTCCCCGTCTAAAGCAAATGAAGAACTTATTAATAATGTGAATAGCTCCAGGGCCCCTTCACCAAGCAGTAAAGCTCTTGTCCAAAGTCAGGCCATTTCCTTTATACTTTAATGGATTTGATATACTTATTTAACTTGCTTTACATAAATCCAGCCCATTCCTATTGGCACATGGGTGCTCCGTGAATATTTGACAGTAGTAAATATGAATGCATAGGCTATTATACCTAATCTGGGAAAAAATGGTCAAGTCCACTAGTTACTTTATTCTAGTAATAAAGCCGGGTAAAAGGAGAGTCATGTCTTTCATAGCAGAGCATTACCTTAGAAAAACGCCAAATCCAAGTAAGAATAGAAAGCGCAGTATTAACATTTATAACTTGCATGTATTGGAAATTTATGTAACATCTATATATGCTATTCTATTTCATCTTAATCATAATAACATGTGATAGATGTTGAGGTCCTATTTTCCTGAATTTAGGATACCATATGACAGTCAATATTTAGATACCAATAAGAAAAAAAAAATTTCAACCAACTAGAATTATGGTAACCTTTTCGTAAAGATGCAATCTAAACCCAAAGAAGTCTAAATGTGGGGGGAAGTTACGAAATCGACAGAAGACAGAAGCTTCACTTGCTGGGCTTGGCCTGACACCCTTGTGCACAACGGCTGCCGGATCCCAGCCGCTAGGAAGCATGAGCTCCTCCTTCTCTGACTCTGGCACCTTCTTTGCCCTTTGTGCAGATGTCCAGGTTGATTTTGGAACTGCCTAACAAATAAGGCGGAGCCTCGGTTTCAACTGGGGTTCCTGAATGACTTCACACACGCAGCACAGCTCCAATCCTAAGCCATGTGCTGAGCGAAAACACCACTTTTCACTTTGGCAAAAACAATAAATGCACTCTTTTTTTTTGATGACGTCATTATCACCTGTGGAAATGTTTCATGTAAGTTAAATTGCTCTGGCTAGGACAGTAGCTGAATTAGAATCTGAATGTCATTTTCTAAATCCTGGGCTTATTCTGCTGTACCAGATAAACTTAGGACTCCAAACTTAACCCTGTCCAAATTTAAACACCTAAGTAATGATGGTTATTATGATAAACGAATAAAGTAGTTATTCATTTCGTTTTACAAAAAGGTTTTATCACTTGCTTTCAATGAATAACCAGAAATGAAAAAGATTAAAGATTGGTATAGTTTATGCATAAAGTACGGATGAGGACAATAAAAGCTGTGTGTATGCTTAACAGTTCATTCGCAAGGCAGTGGATATAATGATGGAATGATTTCCAGCATGGATCTAAACATCCACGTGTTACACGTCTTCCGTCCTGCTTGAGTTATGTGCAGTTTGCATTTCGAAAGAGAAGTTCCAGGCGGCTGTGCTAGCCCTGGCCTGTTGCTGGAATTTTTTCAAAGGAAGAATGGCCTTGTTTCCCAGGAGGCCTTTGCAAAGGAAAGGGAGGAGGCACGGCTGCCAATGGGCACAAGAGAGGAAAGGATGGCTGACAGAAGACATGAGCGTCACGGACACAGGGTCTGCTTTCAAGAGGAGAAGCTGAACTTGTGTGAGGACAGAGCCCAGCTCGGGTATGGTAAGAGTTAAATGAGAAAAAAAAAATGCAAGCAAAATGCACCTCTGGCAGCAGAGCGAGAGAGCGCGCGCGCGCACACACACACACACACACACACACACACACACACACACACACACACGGAATGCTAGCTGTTACTGCACTTGTCCTTAATTATCAGCCTCTTTCCCAGCCAGGTGTGAGCAGCCCCGTGCGCCTTAGTGTAAATCTCCTCTCCACAACGGAAAAGGCAGCTCCTGAGGAGTCACTCTCCCTTCAGCCTGAAACCACTGAAGAAGAGCCTGGACAAGCTTGTTTGAAATTCAACAAAATTTCCTGCTCACACGCCTTGAAGGATCATGGCCTGAGGAAACAAGGAATGGACGTTTGGTTCATGGCCCACCATTTCCTCAGTGGTTTACACGAGAACCACACACCTTTTCTCATCTCACACTATAAAAGGAAATAAATGAAATTACAACAGAAAAGAGATCCTACCCTTTGCTTTTCATTTGTTCCTTTTTTATTGGTCTCCTTTTTAGTCTCATCTTCGTACACGAGAACGAAGTCGATCCGTCTCTGGCCGTCCGTGAAGTAGAGGGAGTCAGGCTTTCCGTTAAATTCCTCCTGTGAAGAACGGGGGGAAAAAGTGGGAATGTGAGCTTTGGAAAGGTGATGATTGATAAGTGCATATCTTCTCGTTTTCATGAGTTCACTGATGAGCTCGCTGAGAAAGAGAAAAATATATTCATGCCTAGGTCTCCGACCTCTACAGCATTATCTGTTCGTGGGGAGGGGCAGCCTGTGACGTGAGAAACGAGGGATTTGCCTCAAACACTTGGAAATGGTCAGTATTACATGCAAGGCACAATCAGCCCAGATTCTACCTGCCTGGACAGCAGAGGGGAGTCAACTTTGGACAGGAACTCAGGAATAAGGACTTCCTGGCTGTGGGACTGAATTTTTTAGCAAGGAAAATATGAGACATAGCACTCCTGATGGAAGCCTCATCCGTCTCTGACTTCCTCGCTTTTAACTGGTTTTCATGACACCTCTCCAGAGGTCATCGCTTCCCCCGAGGAATCATTTTAAACGGCAGCCAAGAAGAGCTGCCGTGCACACAAAGCCACGTTAGTCATTGGTGTTTGTCTGCAGATCCACAAGCAGTGTCCCGTGACCCATAGGAAGCAAATTTCAAAACTTGTAAATATTGATAGTAACAAATTAAATGAGTCTTCAATTAAGAACTTAAAAGATTATAACCTAAAATATATATAGTGGTGCAAGTTACTATAATTCCAGCACCTGGGAGGTTGAAGCAGGCCAGCCTGGGCTACGACGGGACACTCTGTCTCAGAAAGAAGGGTGGGGGGGGGCAAAATGAATATGATAACAAAGTAAGACATCAGAGCAAAAGATGGGCCTAATACAATCACTGTCCCTCTGATCCTGGACACACATGGGCACGGCTGGTTTAGTTTGTCTTAAAATAAGATATTAGAGCAAAGATGGGGCTAATACAATCGCTATCCTTCTGTTCCCATACACACAAGGACAAAGGTGGTTTAATCTACAGGGAGAAGTCTGTTCTCACAGCCTATTAAAAAAATGCTTATGCTAGCTTCATTGCTTAAGAATGCTTTTTACCTGGTAAGTGATCGATTTAACTCCCCCCGCCATTAAAAACAAATGAAGAATTGTGTTTTGCAATAATTTGATGGAACGGCATGCATGATATGTTCATGAAACGCGATTAATTCTCTTATGCATTCGAGCATCAATTAGCACAGAAACCATTCGATTCTGCCACCCCCACAGCACCTCCTTCTCTTTACACTTCTAAGAAGATGTAATCTTCGCAACCCTTAAAGCCGCTATGTGTTCTTCCTTTCCTCTCTCCCAACAGAGGTGTGTAAAGGCTTCTGGGGTCTCTTCCTATTCGTCAAGCTACCCCACCTGCAGAAGCTCCCTTTATTCCCACATCCCACCAAGTCAGTGGGCCTCACCTTTCCTAACGCTGCAACCTTTTAATATAGCCCCCCATGTTGTGGTGACCCCCAAGCATACAATCATTTTCACGGCCACATGGCAATTGTAACTTTTGCTATTGTTATGAATCGTGATGTAAAATATCTGTGTTTTCCTATTGTCTTAGGTGACCCCCATGAATATTCTAGCATGATGCTGGGGAGAGAGGACCTGGGGGATAGGAGGAGGGCAGAGACTATCAAGATACATTTATGGATCTTGAATACATATACGGAATTTTCAAAAAGGAAAAGAAAAAATATTAAAATGATTTTGCTCTGTGCCTTCAAACTAGTGTGAATTTGAGAAGGTAAAAAAATGTACACTCTTCTTGCTGTTGTTGAGGAAGCACACAGGGGCCCTCATCCCAGTCACAGCATCAAGTGAGACTTCTGGCTACTGCAGGACAATGGCCGAGGGAAAATGTCTCAAAGTGAGTGTCTTCCTGTAATAACTCGGCAGGGAAAGTCCACCTAGCGACCTGGTTGAAATGTGGGCACTGAACTTCCCCTTGAAGAGGCTGCTATAGTCACAGCAGAGGGAAATGATTTGGCCTTGGGGAGTCTGTCTTCTGGACAGACATGAAGGGTGGTGGTGAGAGGGGCCTGAGGGAAGGGCTGCACGCATGAAGGGGCGCTGTGGTCACTCAGGGTGGGCATGGTTGGAACACTCCTCACCTCACTAATAAACACTCTCAGGCTCCTTGACATCAGGATTTCTGTGACCATAAAGTAACCTCTCAACACGGGTCTAGACTCACGTGTTTCAAATGTCATCAAGAAGGTCGCCAACAGTCCCTGCGAGGAACCCAGTCCCACCTCACTCCAGCAGAATCTATTACCGTCATTTGAAATGCTGAATTTAAATTATTTATTCACAATCAGGGTGAAGTGTGGCTGCATTGGAGCCTTTGCTCAGACTCATGTTTATGCATGAGAGGGTCTGACACTTGCCTTGGATGGTGAAACTGATTGCATTGCAAGACTTCCCACAGAACCTGAAATGCTGAACTGCTCCAGGCTCATTTGGGCTAACAGCTTTTACCTCACAGAGAGGCCACAAGGAAGACTTGTTTTCCAACAATAGTTGAGAAATTGCACTATGAAAAATATTTAAACTTTCATATAATTAAAAGAGCAGCTGAAGCATGAGTGTAGCAATGAGCTGCTCCCTCCGGTTCTTAGAACTAGAAAAATTAAAGTTAATTCTAGAACCATGAGGGAGGGAGGCGACTACCCGTAACACAACTAAACTAAAAATACAGTACCTTTATTCTGCAGTAAACCCTGAATTCCCATTCTCTCTCTCTCTCTCTTTCTCTCTCTCTCTCTCTCTCTCTCTCTCTCTCTCTCTCTCTCTCTCTCACACACACACACACACACTACACCACACCACACACATACACCATACACCAAACACACCGCACACATATACACCAAACACACCACGCATGTACACACCACACACACGCACATCACATGCACACATACACACACATACCACAGGCACACACACAGACACCACACCACAAACACATATACCAAACACACCACACACACACCACGTATTGCACACACCACACACACGCACATACCACAGGTGCACACCACACACACACATGCACACACACACACCAAGTTCATATCAGAAGTAGAAGCTTTTATTCAAATCTCAAAATGCAGAATTTAATTTTACTTGTGTGCTGCAAATGGCATATTTCCATTTTTCCTAACTACCAGACAGAAAGACACAAGATACAAATAAGTAAAGTGTTTTCCTCTGTACAATAGTGCAAACATGCTACAAATTCAGTCAAATTTCACTCCTTTTATTTGATCAAAATGCAAACTGCAAATCAATGTCAAAAGCCAAATATTGGCTAAAAATGTTCTAGGGCGGCAGCAGCTGGGGGAGACTGAGCGCTGAGGGGAAAGACAAATATCCGAGGAGAGCTGGGCGGCTGGAGAAGGACATAACACATTAGTCACAGGGAAGGAAAAGAGTGTGGGCACAGAGTCAACACACAGGAACTTCTCTGACTAGCCCGGCCTTCCAGACTGCGGAGAGCTGAGCAAAGGAGACCACCGGGGAGGATGGGCCCTGACGCAAGGGCTGTTTTTAGAGCGTGTCTCAGGATGTTCTGAGAACATTTGGTATTGACTCTGTGACAATCAGTGTGTACTCGGGACCCAGTGATTTCTGTATAACTCACTCTCCCCCTTGGCTCAGCTCGGTTCTGGAAGCAGTGTCCAGTCCTTGTTCACCCTGGGCTCTCTGTGAGGCCTCTCCATGTATTAAGACCTCAGGGTTTTTACAACCCCCCTAAACCACACAGACTCTTCTCCTAATTGAAAAAAAAAATTATGTTCAGTACAAAATAACTCTGAACAATCCAGTAAAGTATAAAGGAAGAAATAAACGTCATATGTAACCCCGTCTCCCAGACATGAGCTGAGTTTTTAAATATTTTTGGAGAGCTTCCTTCCAGGCATGCTCATGCACATATTAACTAAAATGGTACCATACGCACGCACTGTTTTACAAACATCGATCAGAGGCATTTTCTAGCTTTATGTAACGCTCTGAATCATCATGTTTAATAGCTGCAATATAATTTAGCTAAACAGTTCCTCCACTGATGAACACAGAAGTTGCTTCCAATTTTCTGCTTCTATAAACACTGCTGCAATGCGCTTCCTTGTACATATGTATCTGTGCACATGTTCGATTACTATTTCATTAGCCTAAATTCGGAAAGCCGATCCTAAGTGCTGCGGCCTGTTCGAATGCTTCAGATACATGAACGACTATCCCAGCATCCTAAATCACACGCCCACCAGCACAGCGTGAGAATGTGAGTGTGGCAGGCACCACCCTCCCGAGATTACAGCCTTCCACTTTCCCACTATCGCAGCCAAAACGTGATTTTGGTTTTTCTTCTTCTGCACCTTCTAACTAGAGGACACTAACATTATTACAGGCCCTGTCCAAAGGAACTACCACTTTTGCTACCCTTGACCTAACTGGACTTTTTAGTGGATTCTCCAGAGCTTTAGTGGTGAAAGCGGAGGCCGCACAGGGAAATGGGTAAGAGGACAAAGAACAGCAAAGACCAGACTTACGGGACTCTATGTGGCTCCATCTGAAAACCCCACAGCTCTAAGACAAGTCAGGGACAGCTCCTGCACCTCATCAAACGTAACCCCTGGTGGAGCTGTGAGGAAAGGTCTGGCAGAGGGGCTAGCGTACCTTTGAGGGAGCCACGTGGCAAGCTAACTGTAGAAATAATGATGGGTAACCACTGTGGACACTGGTGCCCACCTGACTCAGTGATGCTGACAGAGACACTGTTGGGAAGGCAGCGGTCTGTGGTTATGGGGGAGACAGACATCTATGTAGACAGATATCTTAGAACACTCTCAATTTTACCAAGTGCATTCTGGCAGTAAAAGGGAGACATACCAGGCTGTGTCAGCCCACCCGCCCTGGGTCCGGCAGTGCTGACAGATTATTTTCATGTGGGCACGAGCACATTAAAATGAAGTGTGCCCATTTTAGAAGGTCACTAGAGCAGCGGCTGACTTTTCATCACAGATTACAGGCCATCCTCACAACCACCAAACATTGGTTATGCATACCGCCTCTCATATATTTCTCTATATTTAGAACCTACCACTTACTTGGTTTTGGTTTCAAGTTAAATTTGATGTCACGATCTTAAAAACAAAAGTGCCATCTTCTATCTGTGAATTATTTCCACAAGTTCCCAAGCGGTGGAACTTGTTATTTTCAGTTATTTCTTACACGGGCACAGATGTGGTTGCTTGTAAATATTGGGCTATGTCATTACAATGTCTTCTTCCGTGCCATGGCCTCCTGACGCGGCGTGTGCATTTTGTCCTTGCTTCCCTCTGCTAGAGGTCTGTTATTAGGGACTCCACGTTCCAGATGCCAGCAAGGATGAGGGCATGCCTTCTCCAGTATCCTTGCCACTGTTTAATAGTCTTAAAATCTCTGAACTAGAGTCGAGGACATATGAAGACAGAACTTTGAAGCGACCTTTAAAATAAAAGTTCCTTTAAAAGGAGTCCCCTGAGGCTGGGGATGTGGCTTAGTGGCATTAGCGTGGTCCTGGGTTTCATTCAAAAGTGTCATTCAGAGAAAATTAACTAGACGCTTATGGGAGGCTCCAGGCAGGTGCCCTTTTCAGGCTGTGCAGGGAGCTACCCTCACTGCCTTCTCTTAAACCATGGGGACTGTGCTGTGACTGACTTCATCCACACGACTTCATTCTTTTTAATTTTCTGTTTTCCTATGAGTTTTCTGCCTTTAAAAAAACAAAACAAAAATCAACCAAACAAAAAACAAAGAGCAAACAAAGTCAGGTTAGCCTTAAAGATAAGAAAGGCAAAGAAACCTCAAACAATGAGAAGGAAAAGCGAAAGCGCCCATCCTAGCTTTTTATAACTTCCTTCTTCTAGAAGAAATCGCCATCTGTTTACACCATTTTCAGCTGTCAGTGATAGTGTTGGCAAGGGAACTGTGAGAGAGATAAAATACAAGGAATTGTCAACATACTACCCACTACCTAAGGTGCAGGGACAGGCTAGCGATGCGTGGTACAAGAAAGTGTGCTTGAGAAGGGCTGTCCCCCTGGAGGCTAGCTTCCAGAGGCCGCAGAGCCCCAGATCAGTGTGTCTATTGCAAATTCATCTTCCCCCCACTTGCATAAAACCTTGAATCTATGTGAAATTTTAGCTTATACTGTCTTCTGAGGAATGTTGTATAGGGTTTTCTACCTGAAACAAGGCTTTCCTAAGTTACATCTCTGAACCTCTAAACAATAGCTCCCATCCTGTATTCTGGAATCACTCGGAACCAAAACAGTTCTGCACTTGCTCCTGGTGTCTTGGTGCATTTTCATGGCACGCTACCTGTAAGTTGAGTTATGGTGCTCTTGGTCTTCAGGATCAAAAACTTCACTGTAACTTATAGCTGTATGTTCTTCTCGGCCCAACTGTGTTTGTCTTCATTAGCCACATTTCAACTACTTTTTAACATATCTGACTTGTTAAATCTTAAACACACGGGTAGATCCCATTCACTAAACTCAGCTGCAAACTTCCTCCTTTTGCTCCATCATTCATGTCACATGCTTCCCAGGGCAATAGTTTCTGCTTTTAAATAAAGAGTCACTGTTGGCGAGGGTTTCTGTCCTGCCTGGTTCCCACAGTTATTAAGTCCCAAAGAAATCACACAGAGGTCTACATTAACTATAAACTGATTGGTGCATTTGCTCAGGCTTCTTATTAACTCCTATAACATGTATTAGTCCATTATTCTTGTCTATGCTAGCCATATGGCTTGGTACCTTTTTAAGCGAGGCAGTCACATCTTCTTCTGTGGTGGGCTCACAACTGCAGAAAAAGCTTCCTTCTTCCCAGAATACTCCTGTTCTCATTGACCTGCCTCTACTTCCTGTCTGGTTGTCCCGCCTATACTTCCTGCCTGGCTACTGACCAATCAGTGTTTATTTAAAATATAATTGACAGAATACAATTGTCCCACACCAAGTCATTGCACAACAGGCTCCTCAGCTGAAAATGAACACAGCAGTTTCCCAATGCAGTTATGCACAGTGTGACATCCTGACACAGGTATCCAGACTGTGATTTCCTGACACAGCCAACCACACTGTGACTTCCTAATGAGGACATAATGGCACAGAAAGTCTTCAGATCTTCCCTGGGTTCCTTCCATAGACTCCATCAGGGTTACAATCTGTCACTACCCTAGTGAAATGAGGTTGACGGTCACCTAAGGGTTTTTCTGGCATGACAAGATGTCTTTGGTGAGCATCCCATTTGGGAGAGCAGCGTCATGCTATCTTCAGCCTTCAGCTGCCAGAATCCACAGCATGAGTACTCTCCTCCCTCACATTTTATGCCCTGTGTATCTCCCAAGCCACAATGTTCTCTTACCTCTAATTTGGAATTTATATTTTTGATTTCATTCAAACCAACGGGAAGGAAAACCCAGAGCCCAGGAAAGCAAAGGGCTGTGCCAGTTGGCATCAGTTGGGTGATGTTCTATAGAGTTACTACTTTCCCCCTTCAATGCCAAGGTGGTCCTATGAGAAGGCTGCAACAACTCCTCGATGAAAATGGCGGGAAAACATTTCAAATGAATCACAATGAGGAATATAGATAAAACTGTGGGCTGGAGAGATGGCTCAGAGGTTAAGAACACTGGCTGCTCTTCCAGAGGTCCTGAGTTCAATTTCCAGCAACCACATGGTGGCTCCCAACCATCTGTAATGAAATCTGGTGCCCTCTTCTGGCATACAAGCAGGCAGAACACTGTATATATAATACATACAAACATACATACATTTAAACAAAACTTTAAAATCTCATCCAATTATTGGGAATGTTCTAGAAAGTAAGTGCTCTAAAGAAATGAGATTTTTTTTTCTTTTTTCAAGTTTTTTAGACAGGATTTCTCCATGTAGTCCTGGATGTCCTGGAACTTGCTCTGTATACCAGGTTAGCCTCAAACCTACAGAGATCTGACTGTTTTTGCCTCCCAACTGATGGAATTAAAGGTGTATGACATCACTGCCCAGCAAGAAATGGGTTTTTAATAGAGTTCTTACAAAGGACAATTCAGTTCCCAGCATCCATGCCAGGCAGCTCCCAAACACCTGCAGCTGAAGTTCCAGGGGATCCAATGCTTTCCGGCTCCTGTGAGCATCTAATTTCACATGCGCATGTCCACATAGATACACACGCAAATACACGTGTATTGGGAAAAAAATTTCAAAAGTGGCTACTTAAACTTTTGAGCTTACATTTTCCTTATATATACAGTATTTTTGGTATCTTAAAACAATATACTGTACATGGCTTCAACTACTGTTATTTAGGAGTTAAATATGAAAGAAAGCAGAAATGAAAAAAAAAGACAGAAAAGGGACTTTGGCATCCATGAGATCTACGGTCAAATCCCAAGTCTGCTTCAGACTGAGTTGTGTGCCTTGGTGGATGCATGCTATCCTTTTAGGTTTACTCATGATTAGGGGAGGCATCATGGGAAGAAAGACACTCAGGGTTTTGTGCTGATCGGAACTCCGGAGTGACACCCAGCCTAAAGCCTGGGGTACAAAGGCCAGGGACTGTGACCCATGGATGTTCTCTACTCAATCATGTCCTTTCAGATTCCTGCGTCAGGAGTAGTTACGGACCCTGTCATCACCGGATGCTTCCACCGCATCTTGCTCGCTCTCTGGTCTCTCCTAGCCGAGAGCTGCCCTTAGTAGGTACAGCAACACCCCGCTGTTCTCAGCTTCCAGTTGACTCTGCAGTGGAAACCAGGTTAAGTTTGTTGGGTTTCTTTTTTATTTTCCTTTTATTGATTTGAGTTTGTTGGATTTCTGTGAAACTAAGCCTGAGAGCTTTAATCTGAGGCACCAGAGGCTTTTGAGCTCTCTTCAGTTTTGAGGAAAATGGGCCTGAAGTGAAGGCCCCATTCCACAAATGAGTAAGGGAGGCTAAAGGTTATAAATGTTACCTTTAAATTGTACCCTGCCCTTCTACACATTCTACATAAAAAAATGCTTATTTTTAAGGAAGATTTGCTTTTGATGACATGGTTGTATGTGTGTTTGAGTGTAGGTTCACGCATGTGAGTTCGGTGTCTATGAGGCCAGTTGCGGATGTCAGCTCCTTGAAGCTGTAGTTAGAGGAGCCATAAGCCAACTGACATGGCTGCTGGAAACCTAACTCTGGTGCTCTGCACAGTGTGAACTCTTCACGCTGAGCCGACTCCAGCCCCCTCAGTGACGTCACAGTGTGGTCATGGAGAATGAATATAGAAAGAATAACGAACAGTCAATAAAGATAGAAGGCTGGGATCAGAAAAGAGAGGTGGAAGAAATGTCCTAGCCACTGGGACAACTTCAGCTGTTGTGAGCTGACCACGAAAGCTGGCTGGAAGCCTTCTGGCAGGCATGAAGGGGAAATGTGTTTGATGATACAGTCCTGTTATCAGAAGAAAAGGGAGTAGTCTCAGCCTTCTCGGAGGGCAAAGTCTTAAAGGAGACCTTTTCCAGAAATGCCCAGCTTTTGTCTGTTTCTCTAGCAATGCCCTTAGCAGGGAGTGGAGCTATAACACTGTGCAGATAACCTTTGACATTTTCGGCTTTGGTTCTCACATCGGCTTCTCCTTCGGAAACAGTCTCTACAACCCTCCGTCCCACAGTGCGGCACTCGGCAGCTGGATCCTCAGCAGCTGGATTCGAGTCCACACTGCATACTCTCTGCTCTCCAATTCACCTCATGCACTGCCGCCAAAGGAAAACTCTGAAACAGGCATGCCCACCTTCCACAGGGGGACAAAACCCTTCAGCTGCTCCCGGGCACTCCTCAGCAAGTCTAGACTTCCAGACCGGGTATGTAGGACACAGCAAGTCTAGACTTCCCGACTGGGTATGTAGGACACCTCTTGATCTAACTATAGCCTACAGATTAGACATGCAGCTCCCTGTCTGTATGCTAACTATCCAGTCCAACCATCTTTTCTACCCAGAGTTTTGTCTGTCATCCGCCTCTCCTCCTTCCTCATGTAATACTTTCTTTTCCTCCTCTAAACCATCTATCCAAATTCTACTTCTCCTTCATTTTCCAAGCTAGGAACACATGTACTACACACCTCTAGCGACTCCTGACCCTCTGGGGCAGGGGATCTGAAAAGGTCAAAATATTTCTATAATATAAAATTTGTTCTTCTTGTGTTAACATCCGCAAGTCAGGGCTTAAGAAGGGGGAAGCAGACTAAAGAGATATCTCAGCGTTTAGGAGCACTGGCTACTCCTGGAGAAGAGCTGGGTTTGATTCCCAGCACCCACGTGGGGACTTGCAGCCTCTGTACCTCCAGTACCAGAAGATTCCATGCCCTCTCCTGGCCTCCACTGGCACCACACAGCGCACACGTGATATACAGGCAAACCTAGATCTATAAGCTATGTCTTTTCAAAAAGAGAAGAAGGATAAGAATCACTGCCTTACTGCACACAAAGTGTCTCCCCCGTGTCTGCAGTCACTCCCTAGCCACACTTGCAGTGCAGAGGAAGCACCGGATGCAGAGCCACCCACAATTCGCAGCTTTACTGGCACCCTCAGCCCGCAGCTGTTTAAACACACTGTGTGAAGAAAGATGTTCTCATAAAGCACAGCTATCTACAGTATATCAAAGCCCCCTGACATCGCAGGACAAGCGCTTCTGGGGTGTGCACTAAAATCGGAAGTATTCTTTCCATTACACAGACAAGTGACCAACATTTGGTTATAAGACATAGGTAGAGTTGGTCGATATTTTCAAGAAAACATAGTTGTTATTAATGACAATGTCCTAAAACTTCAAGCAAGTATCAGAACTTAGCATAACTGCATTCACCATGGCCATCTGAGAGCTTTGGGTTAAGACTGAAGGTAATGTTAAGAAATGTGATTTTTTTTCTCATTTTATAAGGAAACGAGTAAACATTTGTAAGAGCTACTAATCTGTAATATCTATAGGAACTGTTTTCCAACTGCCCTGTGCATGGTGCAGAAATCATACTTATGAAGGGTTCATTCAAAATGTATGAAACTCTCACTAATATGGTTTTACATTGTACGGTGCAACCCACTTTTCAGAAATTGCCAGTTGCTGAGGTTTTTTTTATATTTATTTATTTATTATGTATACAATATTCTGTCTGTGTGTATGCCTGAAGGCCAGAAGAGGGCGCCAGACCTCTTTACAGATGGTTGTGAGCCACCATGTGGTTGCTGGGAATTGAACTCAGGACCTTTGGAAGAGCAGGCAATGCTCTTAACCACTGAGCCATCTCTCCAGCCCGCCAGTTGCTGAGTTTTGATGTGGAATCCAAGAACACACAACTACTTGAAGAGGCTCTGAAACAGTCCTCTCTCATTCAATTGACAACCAGTATAAGCCTGAATAATCTATGCACAGCGATCAAGACAATGTATGGCCACTTAAAAGTATCTTATGTGTATGAGTGCTTTGTCTTCACGCATCTGTGAACCATGTTGCCTGTCTGCTACCCATGGAGCCAGAAGAGGGCATTGGATCCCCAGAAATCAGAGTTACAGAGAATTGTGAGTGCTGAGACTCGAACTTGGGTCCTCTGGAGAGCAGCCAGTGCTCTTAACTGCTGAGCTACTTCTCTAGTCCATATTGTCACTTTTAACAAGCAAATGTAAAAATCCAGCTACCTACTCTTATGCGGACTTGCAAAATACACAAAACAACATCACTTCTCCCATGTTAAATTACTTTAGGGGAAAAAAGAGGTTTTACATTAAAATATACATTTAATGTACATTAACATGCTTCAATATTAGTTTATATTATTATTCTTTGGTTTATTATTAGTTATGTTTAAATTGATTAATAAATGTGTTAAATCTCTCCATTTTAAGTTCAAGTATATTAAACACTATGTAAGCCCATACTGTTCTATTCTTAATATATTATATTATTAAGTATAAAATGTAAGACCATAAGAGCTATGCCTCCATACCATTCTCCTAATTCTGCATTAAATAAATTACTATAATCTGATGCCACGCATATAACATAATGCCATGTGTTTGTGTGCATACCATCGCTTTAGCTGGACTAGGGCATCAAAGGGAAAACTTGTCTGGCTTTGAACCCATAACTGCAGGAAAAGCAGTTCAGTGGATGCTTGTCCCACTGGCTTGACTTTATAGTCCAGTGAAATCACTTACCGTAACTACTCTGCTAAAAGCCTTAAAATCAGTTGACAAAGGATAAACACTAATAGTCTAATCTTGCCAGTTTACAATGTAGAAAATCAGCAACCCCATCCTACAGCAGACACTGTCTCTCTACTTCTTTTGCTAAGGTTTTTATGTCTGTTTTGCTTGCTCGAGATGAGGCTGGGGGTCTTTCTGCGACTCTTGGGATGGCCTGCAACTCCTGTTTCACACCCTGCTGCACAGCTGGGATTTCAGGCCGCCGCTGCTGCTGCACCAGTTTGCAGGGGCTTCAATGGCTATTCAACTCATCTTTATACCCACAGGTCTTTTCCTAGAATCTTTATCTTCCCTGGTAACGTCTGGGGGGAGGGGGACTTCTCTTGCCTGCCTGCTGAGGTTTCCTCCCTCATAGCTCAGAGCACCTTACCTTCTCCTTAAATGTCATGTCTCACCATCCTAATTGTTGAGCTATTTATGTAATGGCTTAATTAAAGTCTGTCTCTCACTAAAACGTATGCCCCAAGGGGACACAGACTGCGCCATCTTTTCATGCCATATCTCAAGAGACTTAGAAAAACATTAAATGGATAAATATTATTAAATAAATCAACTGAAATTAATTCCCCATCTCTCCTGTGACATTTTATAATAAGGCAGAGGGAGCGATGGCGAAAAAGTCCACTGTGCACCACAGAAGGAAAGAGATGGACTGGTCTGCACTTGTAGAGGAGGCCTTTACAGGCCTAGGTACCTAGCACAGTGGTGACAGGAAACCGTGGCCCCAAAGACAAAGAATGGAAGGAACAAAGGCACCGAGGAATATTACTACTTCCTGCAGAGACACCTAGGTGCAGAGTATAGCCTCTTCGCAAGGTTTACATGAACACACGCATGTTCTAAGCAGGAGCAAGGAGAGTGGGGCAAGGTCCTGTCTATGTTCAGAGCACTATCTAGATGGAGCTGATCCCCAGGCAGTACTCTGTACATATGGGACTTATCTAACACTCCAAAGGGCCTCATAGACTTTCACGCACCAACCAGCCAGTTTCGCCTGCACACACAGCTAGCAACTGGACACAGAGGTGGACATGTGCCCACTCTAGGCCCCGAGGGCAAACATCTGAGATGCACTCTTTTTATTCCCCGGCCGAGCACACGGGTTAATAAATATTGAATGACTAGATGAATAAATTTTTACTAGAAAATTTAGTGACGTTGACGGCGGTTTATTCAAAACTGAATAATTTAAGTAGGTCTTATTTCTAATTTATTAAAAATTCTATTAGCGAGTTTTAGAAAGGGCTCGATATATTTATTGACCGATTGTGCTGTTGGCGTTTTCTAATAGTGCTGGGTATAATTAATTCCCAACCCACTGATAATTTGGTCAGTTTGTAAGAACTGATAACTATACTTTCTCGGGGATATTCGTTATCCATGCTTTAAAAGCCTTGTCTTCTGAGAACAGAGCCAACTTCTGATACCCACCACGTCACAGCACTTTATAGGGAAGTGGCACGGCTGGCTGAGGAATGTCCACTATGGCCACCTCAGTGCTTGGGCCTGCAGTGTGCCAAGATCCAGGACCACTAGGCAAGGCTTCTTTATGAATGTTCCCCACATTGCTCAGATGCCTCTCAATCCTTGTGCAACCGCTGCACCACAGCTGGCGAAGAAATCTACCATTGACGGTCCTGTTTTTTATGTATAAGGACGTGGAAGTCCTAAAGCAAAAAGGAAGTTGCCTACAAGAGCCAGGGGGCAGAGCTACAGAGGACTCAGGCTTCTGGTGGCCCAGTTCCGTCTCAGGCTCCACTTCCTTGTGGGGCTTTGGGAACGGTGTCTGTCTTCAGCAAAAAGAACACTTCCTATCAGGATGCAAAAATGTTTTTAAAACCTCAAAAGTCCCTCACTGCACTCATCTTCTTCATTCTTACTTCATACATCATGTATTTACATGAAATATGCATAAAAAGTTTCAGGGGACAGTGGGGCGTGCCTGTGGTTCCAGCACTGCAGAAGGCTGAGGCAGGATTAAACGGTTCAAGGGCAGCCTGGGCTAATAGTAGGATCCTGTCTATAAACCAACAAAAGGCACTTGAAGCTGTAGGGAGTATAGTAACACACAGTGACACATAGTAACACACAGTGAAGCAGGGAGCATAGTAACACACACAGTGACACATAGTAACACACAGTGACACATAGTAACACACAGTGACACACAGTGACACATAGTAACACACAGTGAAGCAGGGAGCATAGTAACACACAGTGACACATAGTAACACACAGTGACACATAGTAACACACAGTGACACATAGTAACACACAGTGACACATAGTAACACACAGTGACACATAGTAACACACAGTGAAGCAGGGAGCATAGTAACACACACAGTGACACATAGTAACACACAGTGACACATAGTAACACACAGTGAAGCAGGGAGCATAGTAACACACACTGTGACACATAGTAACACACAGTGACACATAGTAACACACAGTGACACATAGTAACACACAGTGACACATAGTAACACACAGTGACACATAGTAACACACAGTGACACATAGTAACACACAGTGACACATAGTAACACACAGTGAAGCAGGGAGCATAGTAACACACAGTGACACATAGTAACACACAGTGACACATAGTAACACACAGTGACACATAGTAACACACAGTGACACATAGTAACACACAGTGAAGCAGGGAGCATAGTAACACACAGTGACACATAGTAACACACAGTGACACATAGTAACACACAGTGACATATAGTAACACACAGTGAAGCAGGGAGCATAGTAACACACAGTGACACATAGTAACACACAGTGACACACAGTGACATATAGTAACACACAGTGACACATAGTAACACACAGTGACATATAGTAACACACAGTGAAGCAGGGAGCATAGTAACACACAGTGACACCCTGACAATAGTGACACACAGTAACACAAAGCCCTGTGGACTTGCCTGTTAAATTGGATGGTCTGTTTTTGTTTTAGGGCATTTAACTGAGGTCAAATTTTACCCCGGCAACAGTTCAGGGACAGACCTGATATATTCTGATTTGTGTTAATAGAACCAAGCTCTCCAGATCTGGTTTGCTCGTTATTACTAATGAAGATGCTGTCTGGTAGTAATTACATTCTGTCAGGTCACATTAATCTACATCTCAAAAGGTGACTTGGGAGGCGTGATAAATGCATTTTTCCTTTGAAGAAGAAATTTGGTATTTCTAGGTAAAAATGCATCTACAGTTTCTTACCAGAGACTGACTTAAGGAATGCATAAGATTTTTAACAGGGCCAACAAGATAGCTCAGAGTATACGGCAGAGTATACATGCACACCCAGATGCATGTGGACCACATACGCATATGCGTGCACACACACACAATAAATGTTAAAAAAGAATTTAAGACTTATAATAAAGATACACCTTTTATCTCTATTTGATGAAATAGCAGAAAACTAGAGTTAACTAGAGGTTTCAGAAATTAAAAGCTCTTGTGAAGTGCAATCTATACGAAAGGGGCAGACATGGTGCCCATCCCACTGGTCCTGGTCTCCCCCCTTTAATTTCCTAGGCATCTTGTAAATGGGCAAATCATGATTGCCTGTGACTCTAGCTCAAGGGGATGCCACATATCTGGCCTCCTTGGGTACCTGAATGCATATGAAAATATACATATATGTGTATATATATATGCACACATACATAATTTAAATTTTTTAAAGATATCTTTTAAAATGGATTGCCTTTATCTTTTATTTAAAAAACAAAAAGGAAGGAAGGAAAAGAAAAAAAATGCCCTCTACTTTGTATCTTCATCGACCAATTGCTCCTGCCTAACAACATCATCAGCTTCCTGCGCAGTTACCAGGAACTACCTCTCGCATGTTCCCTTCCCAAGGGGAGCACTCAGAAAGGGAGGCGGCTTCCCCAGTCCCGAACGGAACCAAGCCTGTCTTCTCTGTGGGCAGGTGTGGACTCAGACTGAATTCCCATCGACTTCCTGACATGCTCAATGCACCCTGCGATTAATTAGCCCACGGCCCCGCAGTTCCACGTCACCCGCCTTCCGCTTCTATGCTTGTGCTCTTTACTTACGCAGCTGGGATTTATGAATGGGGGGCAGGAGCTTGCTCCACATTGATCGGTCTCCTCTGTAAATTGATTTTCATCCATTATCCCACCTTCTTCCAAAGATCAATGGCCTGGTAAGTGCAATCTTGAGGATCATATTTCTTCATTTGGTATTTAAAGGCCTTCTCACCCCCTACATTTCCCGACTAAAACCAAAGCACATAAACACAGTGTTGCTTTGACCTACTCCACCTGTCTAATGACGTCATTCGTAAAGTAAGATGAAATGATCCACCTCATGCTAGTTCCCGGTGACCTCTTCCCAGCATCCATAAACAATCTCCTTAAAGACCTTCTGTAGCATTCGCGGAGATAAACAATCCTGCTCCGACATACTCATTCATCAGTTTGGTCTGTACTCAATATCTTCCATAAATCAATGCCCCGCCCCCCACCCACAGACACTTTTTTTAAATGTCCCATTCGTCACTTTAGTCTTCTGGTACCTCTACCACCGATATTACCTCACATCACCTCAAGACTACTCAATGTGGCTCTACAAGCCAGTGTCCCAGCTTTTGGATACCCTGGCAGACATGCAACGCCAGCCGGAAAGGTTGAACCTATCTGGAGCAATCTGACTCCTCTCTGAGACTGCTGTCTGGGGCAATCTCACCAGGGCTTAGAACTCCCCATCTTCCCATCTCCTAATCCCAAAACAGAGATTATGGGTGTACTTCTCCAAAACCATTCTGGAGCAGCCTGGACACGTGTGGATGCTCAGTAGGGCTACTTCAACTAAGTCCATTTTCATTGGTAGAAGCTTGACAATGTGTTTGCTCTGTCACCTCCTACCTGGAACTGGCTTCCTCCCCCAAGGTCCCATTGCTGCTGCTTCATTTTGTCTATCACAACTCCAAAAGCAATCAGCCAGATCATCAACATTGTCCACGCACTATGCATTAGTTGACGTGACCTTGCACTTTATTTTTATCTACTGCAGAGCTGTGGAGAATGTGGTACTGGGGCTGGAACCAGGATGGGCAAGCTAGGCAGTCACTACCTCTGGGCCAGATTCTCATACCTTTTCTTTTGAGACAGACTCTCAAGTTACCCAGGGTAGCCTTGAACTTGCAAACCACCTGCCTCGGCTCCCAAGAGGCTGGGTCTGCGGCCTTGTGCCATCAGAACTGGCTATTTTAACAGTTTTAAATTAATGGTTTAATGATTAGAATGCTCCAGGGTGTACAGAATGGGATTTGTTAGCATTTTGAGTTAAATTGGCTCCAGCGGGTCTAGCCCGGCTGGTCTGATGGCCTAATTACCGCCATTTCTCAGGGAAAAGACCTCTGTATTCCACAGAAGTGACTCCGACAGAAATTTCTGAATGGCACATTCACATATCTGCCTACTTATGCCTATCCTTCTCAATCCTAGTAACTCATAAATTCATCTTCTGGATCAGTCATACGGAGTGAATAAGTATTCTTTCATATTCAGATACAGTACCTAGTTCATCACCCCCACTCTCCCTATCCCCCCACTGAAAGTACAGCAAGCTTGCAATGTTGAAACACCTCATGAAGGCCAAGCACGGCAAGATTCCTGGCTCGTTTGTCTGATTTCGTCTTCTTGTGAAGAGTCCTTCTGCCAAGTCAAATATTAAATTTCTTTGTTTGTGTGCTCGGGATTGGGGGCACTGAGGTCTTTCTCTCTTCCCAGTTGGAAAGGTCAGTGCGGAAGACACAGGACAAAGCCATCCTGTGTGTCTGTTTACATGGGAAAGCAGTGTGCATCTGAGTGAGGAAATGCTTGAGGGGATGGGACCACATCACTCCTACAGGAACTTATCCTGAGCATCTTAGAACTGGAAGCAGAGTGTGGAACTTTAGTTGATTTGGGAGATAAGGCAAAAAGATCTTGGACCCACAGTAAAATACTTTTCAATAGCTCTGATATCCAGCTGCCTCAGAAATAATCAAAGGTGTGGGGCTGGGGGATGGGGGAAGAAATAATAGAATCCATTTTGATTTGAATTTTTTGTTTTTTGGCTTTTAGGGGAAGACAAGCTAGCCTGGAAGATTCACTATGTAACAATCTTCCGGCTTTAACTTCCCAAATACTGATCTTACAAATAGACTTCACGCCCAGCATTGAAACAAAACCCAGATCCACCTGTGGGAAACAAAATCTGCAAACAAAAAAAAATCTGGTAGATTATTCTCTTTTATTGGGGAGAAGACAAAACTGACTTTTTCACATGAGTCATTACCTCAGGAGGAAATTCCTGATAGGACCATGGGAGTAGAATGTACCTCGAGGGCCCCCAGAATGGATCATCTAAGAGAGCCCCCAGAATGGACCATCTACTTCCCCACTGCTGCTCCTGAAAATCCTGCCATATTCACACTGGCCCTCCATCACACAAGGATACCCAGCTCCCAGTTCAGCCCCGACAGTGCCAGCACCCTGTGGCTTCTCAGTAGCATGGCTACTCTTGTCCCCTCCCGTGCTCTAACTGCCACAGCCAATGAGGACACTGGCATCCCTCAGAAAGGTCCCCTCCCTTTGGGGCCAGTGTCACATTCTTCTGCTGTCATAAAGAGGCCAGAGACCCCTGGTCTGTTTCTAACCACTAGGCTCCCTTCTTCCTTCTCATCTCCTTCTCTAAAGTCACATGACAGTTCCTCCTGCCAGTGACACCTAACCATCTTCACACTCTCTGGCCGAAGCCTTCTCTCAATTCTCTCCATGTCTGAGGGACACTATGGTGGGAAAGACGGGATCGCCAGCCCCACTCTGATCTCTCTGCTGCCAAGAAATCCCAAAACCTTTTCCTGGCTTTTCCAGCTCTCTGCCTCTCTACAGATGCTCCGGCCCTGTGCCTTCTTCACTCTCAGTAGCTGACAGCAGTTGTTAGCTAGGGAATCTCCCAGGCTCCCTTTTTGACTCCTAAAACTCTGCATGAGTTCTCTGCTCCAGGTCCTGAGTAGATGTGGCTCCTCTTATGCCAGGCTGATTCTCCGCCTCCTGTGCCCCGCAAACCGTGCATGCCCTTCTTCTGAGCATCCCTGCTCCTCTGAAAAGGATCCCCCACAGGTTTCTCCATCCATTTATTCCTGTCCTCTCTGTGTGTCTGTCTCACGGTCCACACCTCACTGTCACACTTCTTTGAAAGAGAGGCCAACATTCTCTATTTTCCACCTTCTAGTTCAGCCCACAATCCATTCAATGCTATATTACAGCCGCATTCCCAGTACTCCCAGAAACAAATCTGAGGATGTTTCTTTAGCGCTCCTGGAGCTCGGTGGTCCTCAGGAAGAGCAACATTGCCCCCTGGTACATATGGCAGTATCTGAGAGGTACCCCTCCCCCAGGGTAGAGGGTTTTACTGTCATCCAGTGAGTAGAAAACAGGGCTGATAGCCAACATCCTACAATACTGAGGACACACACCCTGACCGCCAAACCAAGAAACACAGCCCACAATGCAGTGGCACTGCGGCTGGAAGAAGGAACCGTAAGCAATGCAAGTAGAACCCTTGCGACAACAGAGTCAGCTCACGACTTGTGCTGCTTCCGGGTTGCAGCTTGTAGCACTCCAGAAGATGCAGCCATATACTGATCCCTGTGTCAGAGCCTGACATTCATTAGCGACTCAAAACTTAGCTCGCTGTTATGTCTCTAAAACATTACACCTGACCTAATTCTTAGGGACGTACACACATGCGCACATGCACATGGACACACACACACACACACACACACGGCTCCTTTCGATGTCCTACAATTGACAACTTTACCCCATTTGAGCCTGTCTTCTGGTTTTCTATCCAGACTCCATCTTTACTCCTCTGCTGCATTTTGTATCTTGGGAGCCCCCAAAGGTCCAGGTGTTGAAAGTTTAGTTCACAGGGAGCACACTTGGGGTGGCAGATCCTTTAGGAGGTGAAGCCTGTGAGGTCCTTAAGCATGTATCCTTAAGGCAGTTGTGGATTCGGGCCCCATATTCACTTTCTTTGCTTACAGGCCATGAAACGAAAGGTTCTGCCCCATCGTGAAACTCTTCCTTCCTCACCACAGGCCCAAAGCAATTCTGCTAGTCAGCTATGAGCTGGAACTGTTAGCCAGAGAAAGCAAGTTGCTTAGCTGAGGTATCTTGAAAACCAACACATGACCCCTGGGTTACAAGCATCCAATACTTCACTAAGCACTTTTCCCCAGTTCTCTCTCGAGCATTCCAACCTTTTCACTTCTCAGGGAGATACACTCTAAGACTGTATGTACAACTATCACACACACCCATTGCCAAAACGCTCTCTCTTTCTTACACACACACACACACACACACACACACACACACACACACTCCCTATTAATTTTCTCTAGTGATTACTCATTTGATATGTATATTATTTATATTATATATATAATTTATATATTATTATGTATATTATTTACTTTGTCTCTTTTAGCAAAGTGTTAACTCTTAAAAAAAAACAGGGATATTCAGTATAGTACCTAAAATAAATGCCAAATAAATATTTGTTGAAGAAATTAATACTTAGAATCTTTCCTTGGGGTTTTCATGTATTTTCAACAGGTTGAAGATGATTAAATTAGAAATTCAGGTGGTTAACCATAATTTTTAGAAAACAGTATTTTAGTTACTTTTCTATTGCTGTGCTAAGAGATCATAAAACCAGGGCAACTTGAAAAAGAAAGCATTTAATTTGGGGTTATTATTCCAGAAGGCAGTAGAGTCCCTAACCATCATGGCGGGGAGGGGAGCATGGTAGCAGGCAAGCAGGCATGAGAACTGGCATATTGAGACATGGAGACTAGGCAGAGAGAGAGTTAACCTGGAGAGTTAGCCTGGGCTTTTGAAACCACGCCCAGTGCCACACCTCCTCCAGCAAGGTCACGCCTCCTAATCTCCCCACATATCCACTCATCTTTCTGGGTCTGTTTTCTCCTTCAGTTACAATATCCCACGGCGGCTTCTAATCTTCCCGGTTTAGCCTTCTGCAATCCTAATAGTCTTTGACCAGTCTAAATTTTATTATTTACTCCAAATTTGGTAGATGCTAAACAATGAAAAAATATCAGTTAACCTGAGATCGGAAGTGGTAAGACTATTCCTGCCTCTAAGAAGCCAGGAGAGCTGTGGGCAAATGTCAAAGTTCAGCAAAAGCAGATGGGGAGCCACAGTGAGGTTGGGGTGACAGAACAGTCCCTTAGCCTTCTGTCTCCATAATTCCATGTTGATCATGACTGTGGGCAGATTCAGGGATGCTACATCTAAGTCCTTCACACCCTATTTCTCAACAGTGTGTGTTCAGGCTGTCAGACCACTGTGAGTTCCTGGGTCATTGTCAATAGCTAGTGTTTCTAGAAACAAATATAACGATCGCCTCTTCCCACTACTGATATCCAACTCCTTGGGACTTGGAATGAAATGAAGTCTGTGGGGCTGGTCATACTAGCTTTTGAATTTACCACTTAGAGCTCTTAACCAGATGTGGGACTGGAAATGGAGTCTGGGATTCTGGGACATCCTACCTAGCAGGAGGCCATTTCTCTGTTCCATTGCCATCAAGATGGAATTGATCCTAAGTTCTAACTCTGGGGTCTATGTTTATAGCCTCTGGGTTTGTCCGTTTTTACATTTATTTATTTTGTGTGTGGGGGGCAGGCTTGTGCATTCGTGCATGTGTGCATGCGTGTACATAGTGTGTGTTTAAGTCAGAGGACAACCTGTGAGGGTCAGTCCTCTCCTTCCTCCACCTGGATTTTGGGGGCTCACAAGCAGGCTAGCTGGCTTGGAAGCCAGTGCCTCTCACCCACTGTCCCACCTCACTGACCCCACCCTCTAGTTCTAACTCTGAACTCTTTAGGATGAGCTGAGGCTCCGGCACTCAGTTTCCAGCCTTTCCTTCACCATTCCCTTCCCCAGAATCATAATCCCCCAAGACTCCTTTCACCTTTACCCTCAACTGACAGCCACCACGTCTCTAGATGGGGAACGAACCTCCTTAGGAACTGTAAAGTGCTGAATCGGACCTCATTCATAGACGAGAACAGGAAATAGAGAGAAAAATAAAACAGCATGGAGCGTCTCCACATGGTGCACGGTGGCTCAGTGGGTAGAGTTACTTGCTGCCTGATTGAAAGAAAGCCTGGCCACCTGAGTTCAATCCCTAGACGTAGACCCAGATGTAGAGGTGAAGGGAAAGGATTGACTCCACAAAGATGGCCTTTGCTCTCCACATGAATGCCACGGCATATGTGCCCCCTCCCAGAAACAATAACAATAGCTTTTTTTTTTAAAAGCTAGCAGTGTGGAGAAAACAATCATAATAAAATGTTAACTATTTTCATGGTATCTAAGCCACCCTCACCAGGACTAAAGTGGTTTCCCACCATACAAGATCACCAAGTTTCTCTGTAAACCAGTATTTAACCATATCCTTTTCATGACTCCCTCCCACACACATCTGCCGTACCCCACAGGGGGTACATGGCAACATCTCTAGTTTCAACATGTCCCCAGTTCCCACAAGTCAGAGATAACAAGAATATATGCCCCTGTGTCTATATCTCTTTCCACCCTGTTCACACTTTAGCACTCTGGCTAACTCGATGGCTTCAGTCTACAAAGGGAGCAAGAGGCAGCAAGAATGAGAACCTGTGTGTGGGAGTGAGTGCGGCTGCGAAGCAGAGGCTGCAGGGAGGAAGAGCGGACATAGGCAGCTGATGCCAACCTCCTCAGGATTTACGAAGTCTGTGCTACAGCCTGAGAACCCCATAGACACATGAGCTGCGTCATTCCTTCTAATACCAGTGAGCCAGCCTAGTCAACTAACTCTGCTCTAAAACAGATCTCCCTGAAGGAAGCACACTGAAAAGCATTTTATCCTTCTCCCTGTTGAACAAACTAGACAAAAACACTGTTACATAAAAACCACCAGCCCTTGATCCGCCTGAAATCTCAACTATTTGAGAATAAGGCTGAGTAAACATACTCCGTGGTTTCCTCAGTTCAGCAAGCTGCAACTGAACCGCCAAAATGCCAGATGGGGGTGGGGGAAATAGAAAACTCACTTTTCCAACTTCTTTTAGTTTTCCTGCAGGGTTTGCAACTTTGCTTTGCAGTTAGATCCTCTGATATTCCAAGTCAACACTGGCCCCAATTTAAAGATCTGGTTTGCACTAACTCACCTGATTTCCTGGCATCACTCTGGCTCACCTGCCTATAGGAGCAGAGCTCTGTCTTCCTCAATGCTACGCTCCCCTGCCTACATCCGGGCCTCTCTTAAGTATAACACATGGTTCCCTGGAGTGTCCTATTCTCACGGGACCTCCCTCTACAGCCTGCTTGTTTACCATGGAGATGGCATATGGTAATGTATGTTTACTATCAGGCCCAGGAGTGCTGGCAACAATGGTGCAGGGAAGAAAACACAAGCAACTATTTATGAGTGTCATAATAACTTGTGTGTTATGAGCTTCCCAAACTGGGAAGGCATGGGAACATGAAAAACTGCTTCCCGAAGCCCCACGCCAGCAGAGGAGCTACTCAGGAGGTTAAGCATAAGAGGAAATGAAGTTAGAAGGGGTGGTGGTAAGTCAGGGAGAAGTTGGAGGGGGGAAGTAGAGGGTGGATATGATCAAATACATTATATATATGTGTGTGTATATACACACATATATAGACATGTATACATGTGTGTATATATACATAGAGATATGTATGTATATATAGGCATATATATGGAGAAATGTGTGTATATATGTATATATAGAGGTGTGTGTATATTTATATAGAGAGAATATTTGATACACACAAATATGCAGTGCTCAAAGAATACATTTAAGAAATATGTTTTAAAAAGTAATTCCTTCCTGGATGGTAAGAACATACATTAGAGAAAGACAGTAACCAGGCTCTCTGTTGCTGTTATAAACACTGATCAAAAGTGACCTGGGAAGCAAAGCGTCTATTCCCTATCACACTTTCAGGTAACAGGTCATCAATGAGGGAGGTCAGGACAGGCCACTTCAGGCAGGAACTGAAGCAGAGACCAACCGACTGGCTTGCTCAGTTATCATTCTTCTATTAACTCATGCCCACCTGCCCAGGGAGGTCCCTGTCCACAGGAAACCGTGGCCTTCCTTCATCACTTGGCAATTATGAAAATGCCTAACGTGATGCCTTAGCGGAGATTCCCTCTCTGCAGGTGCGTCTTGGTTTGGTCAAGTTGGCCAAAGCTAACCAGAACACAGGAACACAGAGATGCGCTGTGGAATACACATGCAGAACAATCATACATATCGTCTAACAGTAAATACCAAAGTGAAGGTTCTCCCTCTGGCTTCTACGTCCTCAGAATCATGGTTGAAACAAGCTGCTCAGGGCAACTGCAGTTGCTGATTCCAGATTCCGCTTGCGGTCATTTGATCTTCGACTAGCAAGTCTTCTAACTTTGAAAATGAAACACGGATGTCAAGAAACAAGTGCTGGTGATGGAAAGTGATGGACAGTTTACCTGCCCTATGCACTATCCATACAGATGTTGCTGAGGCGGGTCAAGCACCAGCACCTTGACATCCTGCTGAGTGATGTGGGATTCCCCTCTGACGCTATGAATATGCTTTATTACCACTGGTTATGAAAGAAGCTGTTTCAGCCAATGACTTAGTAAAGTAAAGCCAGGCAGGAAATCGAAACCTTCCAACAGATGCACACACACACACACACACACACACACACAGAGTCAGTCTCTCTCTCTCTCTCTCTCTCTCTCTCTCTCTCTCTCTCTCTCACACACACACACACACACACACACACATAGATACACACACACACAGAGTCAGTCTCTCTCTCTCTTACACACACAGACACACACTCAGGCACACACACAGAGTCAGTCTCTATCTCACACACATACACACACAGAGTCACACAGACACACACTCAAGTGCACACACACAGACACATACACACAAACGCACACAGGAAGTCTCTCTCACACAGACACAGACTCAGGCACAAACACAGAGACACACATACTGACATACTAACACAAACACACACACAGAGTCTCTCTCTCATACACACACACACACAAACAGACACACAGATTCACACAGACACACACTCAGGTACACACACGCAGACATACTGACATACACATACACAGATATTGAGAGATACACATACACACACAGAGTCTCTCTCACACACAACAGACACACAAATTCACAGACACACATTCAAGCACACACTCAGGCACACACATTGACACACATTCAGGTACACACACACACACACACACACTTGCATTGCAGAAGGAAATGGTAGACAAGTTATTTACAGCAACAAAAAATCTGGGTGAATCTGGGTGAAGGCCACTATGCTTTCCTTTCCTTTCCCACTTCTTTGGCGTGAGTCAAAGAGTCAAGCGCTACAGGAGCCTAATATAAAATCTGCTTCAAAAGACATTCTGCAAGGCTTCCGACATGCTTAATTTTCTTTAAACAAGGCACTAATACAATCACAGTGGCATCTAATACGATTTTTAATTCCTTGAGGGTAGGAGCCATGGCTAATCTTCAATGTCTAACTGAGTGGGAACATTAGTTTCCCTCTTGGTAGAAACAACCAATAAAATATTCCTAGTCCTACCAGGTTGTATTACTGAAGGTTCCCGAAGGAAATGAGGAACAGGCCCCTCCATGGTGAATAACAGCACTGGCCAGAGCATTGTCTGTGTTCAGTCAAGACTGATTTCCACGGTTACAGAGAGCAGAACCTGACAGCGACAGAACCAGCCACCGAAGCAGGAAATTTTGGGAACATCTCCCTCTTTCCCTATGGACTGAGTTCCTGTCAGCAGGGGCATAGGCAGTGTGAAATCAAACCCAAAGCTCAGGATGCCGGACACTTAGGTCCCATTAACCTGTTCCTCAGAGCCGCCAAAGACTGAACAGTCACAGCAGGGCCCTGTGCCGGACTGAACCTGTCAAGAACAGGATTTATTATTCAAAGAGAATCTCAGGACAGACGACATTTAAGGCGAAGTACTTACAAACTCTGGAGTTCGGAAATCCTGCTGATTCTCCAGAGGGCCGAAGGTGGAACAGACGATGGTCTGGTCGAAGTTTTCCAGCACTGAAAATAAAGGAGTAAATAAAGTAAGCAAAGCGCAGACTTGCCTGGATCCACACAGCAGCAGGAGAGAGGGCACTCAGCATCTGAGGCCCACTTCCAGGTGAGATATTCTCACTGCCCACGACTGAGAGCTGCCGCCACTCTGTCATCCATGTGGCTAGGTCTCCAAATGCTCTAGGCTGCGTCTACCACGGAAAATTACCAGCCTCTACACAGCAATTAAATGTTGAGTGCAGCTACGAAACTCATTATCCCGCTAACCTCTCGGGGAACTGATGAGTCAAACGAGGACGGTCATTTTCTATTTGAAAACACATTGAGAAGCAGCATCTGACAGATACTTAATTGGAGCCAAATAAAATTTTCTAATAGGTACTTTTAACTAGTAACAAGTATTAATTACAATAATATCATTTAACCCATAAAATCCATTAACATTTGAATATATAATCCATATTAAAAAAATTATCAGTGAACCAGTTTATATTTTTCTGGGACTACGCCTTGGGATCTGGGATGAATTACAAATACATATGAGCCACAACTCAAAAGGTCAGAAGCCACAAGTGACTGGTGGCCACTGTATTAGGTGACCACAGTGGTGTTAGGCGAGGTAAGGAGCCAAGTCCAGAAAGCAGGTCATTCCGTCATGTCTATCCCTGGGTTGTCATCAAGACCCTGTCACAAATAAAGGTGCTGGTCCAGCATCAAGGACCTTGAGGAAGCAAAGCAGTCATACACTCCGCACCGTGTGCTTCTAGATCAAACCAGTCATATACACCGCACCGTGTGCTTCTAGATCAAAGAGCTCTAAAGAAGCCAGACGTAAAAGACTTAATGAAGGAAGTGTTGGGTGCTAGAGGTTGGTCAGCAGGAGGGCACATTAAAAAAAAATAGGAAATTTCAAATAACAACAAAGTTTAGGATTATACTAGGAATTACTAAAATGCCATATATTGTTGACTTTGTAAAAAATAAAAGATCCTTAATTTAAAGAGGTATGAAATAATAATTAAGAACATTGGAACATTATCAACTGTTTAAGGAGGTTTATATAGCTTCTCTCATTGATCACCAGGCCCATATCTCTTCAGCAAGCCACTGACGTGAAAGAAGACGAGGTTAAAGACGTAAAGGGGGGGGGCACGGAACTATCAGCAGCACGCGTCCTTCAATGGTCCGCACAGAACAGCTAGACTGGGCTTTAATTTTATTTGAGGTAGAGTTTTATAAGTCACTACACACCCGACGTCTTGAATACACAAACAGGTTTTGTGAAATAGGTGGTTCCTAATGATGAAAAAAAATCCTCTTTTCAGGGGCTGGAGAGATGGCTCAGAGGTTAAGAGCACTGACTGCTCTTCCAGAGGTCCTGAGTTCAATTCCCAACAACCACATGGTGGCTCACAGCCATCTGTAATGAGATCTGGTGCCCTCTTCTGGCATGCAAGCACACATGGAAGGAATGTTGTATATATAATAAATAAATAAATCTTTTTAAAAAATCCTCTTTTCAGTGGCCTAAAAAAAAATAACAGCTCAACTTGCATAGGGAGATTCACAAGAGCCCAAAGATTGCTCACAAATCCAAGTTATCCGCATAAGTTAAGACAACTCATCTGTTTAAAAAAAATTCCCAGTATCAGAACTACATTTTAGCTTCACACCAAAGACCTTCGTTTGTACACTTAATCCACATGGTAGCAGCCCCTATGGCCTGAAAAGAAAGGGCAGCAGATGAGACAGCACAATTAGGGGCCACCTCTTCTGAAGAGCCCATCTGAGGACCCCTTGTTTAAGAGCCAGAGAAAAATGGGAAACAGAGGCGAAGGGAGGCTTGAAGGGCATCTTGCAAGGGTGAAAACCAAAGTGGATGCCTCTGACTAACCCGGGGGGCCTGCAATTTCCACACAGCCAGCTACGTCTGCAGTCGATTATTCCACCAGCCGAACAATAGTTGGCCAAAATAATTAGATTTCTGCAGACCACCTTCATAAGTGCCTCAAGCAGTGTTTTCAACCCGTGGGTCGCGACCCCTTTGGGGGTCAGACAGACCTTTCACAGGGGTCACACACCAGACGTCTTGCATATCATATATTTACATTACAGCTCATAACAGCAGCCAAATGAGTTTAAAGTAGTAACGAAAATACTGTTATGGGTGGGGTCACCACACCTAAGGAACTGTATTAAAGGGTTATAGCATTAGGAAGGTTGAGAACCACTATCCTAAAGTGTGACTGTCTATACACCAGGCTATGACAAGCTCTCCATGGATGGAGTACAGCTGGGAAGACCTAACCTTTCTACAACATGTAGAGATAGTGAAGATGATACAAGTGGGGTGTTTATAATATACTGCTCCACAAAGTTAATGAAACATCATACTTGTGCGTATTTTTACACAGCCACTATAAATCTGGTGGCGTGACTTCATGTGACATCTTATCTAAATTCCTGCAGGATAAGATGTGCAATTCATCTATTACGTATCGGAGGTAAAAAGGTCAGTGGCATTCCCCTCGGTTCCTCTTTTCCTCCTTTGCAAAGGGAGACATAAGAAGGTATTCAATTTGCCGAGTGAGAGAAGAAACAAGATCTAGGTCCCCGGTGTCCCACTAAGTCACAGGCAAGGATGCAGAGGAACAGACGTGTGAAAGTATAGCACTGCTTGGTTCTAGTTACCCCCACACTGAGAACAAACGTGGCCACAGTTAATGTCAACACAGAAGAGAAAGGGAATTTGAGTAAACAAAAATGGCTTTGCCGAAATACCTCGTGAGCAAGACAAAACCACGTTTCTGCCATGTTTTCTGTGTTAACACAGCGGAGAGGGAGATGATACAGGAGGCTAATACATAATTAATCTTCCTCTAGATAGGGGTCCAGGAAGTCTTTGGGACTCTCATTTCTGATCATCTAAGGCAAATGGGGAAAAAAAATCATTTCTTGGCAAAAATAGTTTAAAAAATTAAGATGAAAAACTGAGAATTTCTTATTAAAAATAATGGGGGTTGATACTCAGAAAAAAAAAAACGTACTAACTTTTTAGAAAGTAATTTTACTTAACAGCTTTTGGGATGTTAGGAACATCCCTGCTCTTGCCGAGGACTCAGACTCAATTCTCAGCTCCCATGTGGTGACTCACAGCTCTCTGTAAGTCTAGTCCCACAGGATCTGATGCCCACTTCCGAACTCCAAAAGTACCAGGCATGCATGTGGTACACATACAGGCAGGCAAAACACTCACATACATAAAATAATCTAAAAATGAAAAATAGTAACAACTGTATTACTATGAGTAAAATTCAAATCACTGAATATTTAGGTCAAAGAAGTCTATAACATATTCACTTTTGATAAATCTCATAGTAAATCAATCACCTAACAATTATTATAAATGAAAGTGAGCATATTTTAAAAACTTTATCAATGCAGTTTGAGCAATAAAGTTTGAAGGTAGACCTAATTCTAACTTATTCAGCACTGTAAAACCAGGGGCCCAATAAAACTACGTAGAGGCTTAGCCATATCAATGGTTTAATAACAGGACACCGGCAGCCTCCGCCAAGGTGGCAGTCATGTGGTTACTTGGGTACCAATCAGAAAAGGAACGACCTGAATTTACTACCCCGACTATGAAGTAGATACAGCCTGTACTAAAACGGCGATTGAGATTGTGATACAAAGCAGCCAATAAAAAGTCATTATCTATAATCTTATAGCTTGGACACACCTAACAGAAAACACGCTAAAGTGGCCGATAAGCGGGGCTCTGGAACAAACGTGATGAGAATGAGAAGATGCTATGTCTAACACACAGCACAGGCAGGGGCAGGAGCTGGCTCTCCCTGACTTGTTTATGAAGGTGACTGCTTACCACTGAAATGATCAAAACTACCGTGGATAGACGAAAGAGCAGGGAATGCCAGGTCTGAGCTGGGGCTGGGGCTCTAGTGCAAAGCTCTTGCCTAGCATCTGCAAGGCCCCCAGTTCAACACCCAGGGCTTGAAAAAAAAAAAGAGGAAGAATGGTAGGACTAGGTGCTGGGGGAAAATAAATTAAGAAATAAGAATGGCAGGGCCAAGTGCAAAGGGCCTGGACTACGGACCCTGGCAGGGCTCAAGTCCTAATGCCAACTGCCAATTATTATCAGCGTATTTATCCCAAGCTGGCCATAGCCATTTCCCTGGTGATGTCACAGGGCCATGCAAAAATAGAAATGACAGCTCAAAAGCATGCTGGAAAAACAATGAGGATTTGGGAAGATGACATTAAAAGCACCTGTTGACTTTCCAGGGGACCTGGGTTCAATTCCCTGTACTCACAACATCTGTGACTCCAGTTCAAGGGGACCTAGCACCCCCTTTTGGCCTCCCAGGGGAATCAAGCACAAACATGGTACATGGACACTCATGCAGGCCAAATACCCATACTTTAAAAGTAGTAATTTTCAACTGAATACTATGTAAATATAAATTAACTTTGCATATAAAAACCCAATAAGAAAAAAAATGAAACTGCAAAATTCCGGGGCATACTAATCTGTGTCTGGCATTTCCAAAAGTCTGGTCTATTTATTCCTATTTCTGTTCTTATTCCTTCAGACGATCAATAATAATTTAGGGTTGTCATCACCTCAAGTCAACAACTAAAAGCTAAACAATTGGACTGTCAATCAGTCTGATTTCAAAACCGTAAACCTTTTTTAAAAATATTTTTTAATTTAATTTTATTTTTTAAGATTTATTTATTAATTATGTATACAGCACCTGCCTGCATGTATTCCTGCAGGCCAGAAGAGGGCACCAGATCTTATTACAGATGGTTGTGAGTCACCATGTGGTTGCTGGGAATTGAACTCAGGACCTTTGGAAGAACAGTCGGTGCTCTTAACCTCTGAGTCATCTCTCAGCTCCTTTTAGATATACTGATTTTGTCTTCTGGGTTGCTAAGAATAATCCGGGGATACCTTCTCAAATATGAGTTGATAAGAGATTAAAGTAGTATTGAAAATAGAAATCAAAAGGATATTAGAGAAAACAAAAGTGTCAACATATAGCCAGATAGAAACAGACTAACATGCCAAGTGAGGTGGCACAGCACTCAGGAGATGAAGGCAGGATCAGGTTTACAGCCAGCCTGGGCTACTGATGTGGGAGTCCCCTCTGTGTGCCGTGATTAATTAATGAATAAAGAAACTGCTTTGAACCTACAGCAAGGCAGAACTTAGGTAGGCAGGGAAAACTAAGGTGAATTCTGGGAAAAAGAAGGGTGGAATCAGAGAGAAGCCATGGATCCGCCACCCAAGTCAGACATGTCAAAACTTTGCTGGTAAGCCATTGCCACGTGGCAATACACAGTTGAATAGAAATGGGTTAAATTAATATGTAAGAGTTAGCCAATAAGAAGCTAGAGCTAATGGGCCAGGCAGTGATTTAATTAATATAGTTTCTGTGTGATTATTTTGGGTCTAAGCTAGCCGGGTGGCCGGGAACCAACAAGCAGGCTCCCTGCTACAGGCTACACATGAAATCCTTCCTCTAAAAATAAACATATAAACTAACACATCTTGAAAACTAAAAGGGAAAAAAAAATCAATCAATAAAATTGACTGACAGCAGTTACAACTTGAAGCGCATTCATTCATTCTTGCAGAAGCTCCACAAAACAGAGATGGCAAGCCCACAGACTCATGAGCTAGGTGAGAAGCATGTGCATATTTAATATGCTGTTATAAGTAATTATGTCATTATAAGTAATATGTAGTAAGGAATGAAATTTTTGTGGTGCCAGGGACTGAACACAGACCTCAACCCCAAGAACAACAGGAAAGAAGTTGCCTTCAAAAAAATTCCATGATCAACTAACAAAAAATAGTAAGTCAAAGGAATGACCTGCTTCACCTTGGGAAAATGGACACGTTTGTACGCCCAGCCAGAGCAGGATGTCTAGTGGCCTATCGGGATGTTCTACACCTGGAATTTTCTTCTCACACTTGATAGAACTCTCAGGTATTTGGATCTTAGGGTATATGATACTTGATCCTAAAGCCAGCCCTCACTGGTCACTATGCTAATACACCTGAGACATTCTTCCCAGCATGCTCTGCCTTCCAGAAGTGCTAGCCTTCCCCCACCTCACTACTGTGTCACTTAACCACCCAGCCTATCCATCCCCCATCATCCCGGACAGTCACATTTGGCCTCAGTTTACCAGTATCCACTGTACTTTGGTGACAAGTGAATGATATCATGAGGAGGTTGTAAGGTTACAGATGGTCACATCAGGGTTTTAGAACAGGGTTACTCAGTGTCATAACTGAGAAGAACGTTAATAGGGGAACTTTAGTGGTTAGTTTTTGTCAACTTAACATGACCTAGTGTCACCGAGGAAGAAGAACTTCAATTTAGGAACTGCCTCCATCAGACTGGTCTGTGGTGGTCCCATTCCGAGCCAGACGGACCTGGTGTAATAAGAAAGGGAGCGGCTGAGCCTTGACACGGAGAGGCCATTGTTGAAAGTGGAGGCTTTGAGCAGCAGTGGAGACCTCAGGATGGAAGGGGTTGTAGAGAAAAGCTGAGGCCTGGCACCACATAGCAGGGTCAGAGTCCCTGAACGGAGGCCAGAAGGTCACTAGCGAGGGGGTTGCTATGGAGTGGAGCTTGCTTGAGTCTGTGAAGGGTGCTGAGTGAGCTGGGGGAGCAGGGTCCAGGAGGTGGAGCCGCGCAAGCGCTTTGGTTCCAGAAGATCATGAGTGAGTCCCAGATGCAAGACACTGAGCTGCAGAATCGAATTCATAGTTGCTTTGTTCAGATTGTGGCTATGCACTAATTCTTACCTCTTGAAATAAGATGCATGTAACCTACTTTTTGTTTTGTGGGAGCCCAGGGTTAAGAGACTATATTTTTAGAGAGGTTTGAGACTTTCAGAGGGACTTTGGATGTTTTAAAGAGACTGAACTTTTAAAGTGTTGAATTTTTCTCTAGAAACAGCGTGACGCTCAAACTCACGCTATGTTTTATAATAATAATAATAATGTAATAGTAATTAATGTAATATTAACGTGACGTCTTTGGACAAAGAGAAAGGGAAGTTTACACTTTGGTAGTCACATGTTTGTGTGTCAAGTTGAAAAGCTATCAGTTATGTTGGATGGTTTCTGGTTTGGTTTTGTTTTTCTAACTTGGCACAAGCTAGAGAGGCCTCTGGTAAGAAAACTTCAAGGTAGAAAAGGCCCCATTGGCCTGACCTTCGGGGCATTTTCCTGACTGATAAATGGTGTGAGGAAAGCCAAGTCCATGGTGGGTGGGGCCACCCCTGGGCAGGTGGTCCTGGGGTGCCTGGGGTGTCTAAGAAAGTAACCTGAGAAAACCACGGAGAGCAAGGCAGTAAGCAGCACTCCTCCGTGACTTCCGCTTCAGTTCCTGCCCTGGCTTCCCTCCACGAGGACTGCGTAAACTATACACTGAGATAAACCCAAACTTCTTCTGCTTTTGTTCACGGTGTTATCACAGCTTCCAGGAAAAGCATGATAGCTCCCAGTGCCTTCCTAATGAATGTCGTTACTTACATAAGAAGAAAGTTCTATCTCCAGACACGCTGCCCTGGGCCACAATGAGACTTGCACACACAATGATGGTGGCATGGTGTCTTTCTCTTCTAAACGCCATTAGCAAGAAGGAAAAGACTCAGACTCCTCACCCTCCCTGTTCCCTAGCGTGTCACCAAACTCACCTACCAAGAGCACAGGCATTCCAGAGCAGAACAAAACGGGGAGGAAGCCTTTGTCCCTCCTGGCTCCAGTCCAGGAGAAAGTATTTCTAAAGATGACTTCCATGCACAACAGCAGCATCCCCAAGATGAACTCCGGCGAGCTCTGTCTTTGCACACTCCGCTTGGTGCCAATGTGGGCTCCTCTTATGAACACACTTTGCCACCACAGCCTCCCCAATAACTCCGCTCTGACACCATCTCAGAAGCCCAACATGTCTGCTTCAGAGGGCTGAAAACACCACCACACTGCGTATCCTCACGGACCACTTGACTAGTTAGTGCTTTACAGAAGCCTACGTGTGCATGCCGTGAGCTCACAATAGACACTCTACAGTCACCCGTTCTTTTGCCAACTTCCGTTTTCTAGCAGTCACATATATACATATTACTGCTGCTAGCTAGTTTTCAGTGCTCCGTTTAGCAGTATTTACTGCACTTCCAATGTTGCACAACCATTTTCTCTTACCAAAACCAATCACCCCGGAGATTCTGTAACCATTAGGCAATAATTCCCAATTCCCCTTTCCTCTGCCTGATACGCTCAAAGTTTTCTGTTCTTATTTATTTGCCTTCTTCTACATATGTCATGCACGGGGAACCATACAGTATCTGCCTTTTATTATTTTATGTGTACAGGTATTTTGTCCGCAGGTATGTTTGTGCACCATGTGCCCCAGAGGCCAGAAGAGGGCATCATATCCCTTGGAACTAGAATTAAGACATGGTTGTGAGTCACAATGTGGGTGCTGGGAATCAAATCTGGGTCCTCGGAAAGAAAGAGCAGCTAAATGCTCTAACCACTGCACCATCTCTCCAGCCTAATGTCTACCTTAGTATTTTACTTTAGTGTTTTGAAGTCTCATCCATGATCCTTTCTATGACTGATTCCACTGTCTACACATACCACGTTTTGCTGAAACACTTCTCTGCCACTGAATACTTGGGTTGCATCTATCTTTGGGCTAGTACAAACAAAGCTTCACTGAACACGAGCAGACATCTGAGTTCCTATTTTCCAGTTCTCCTTAGTATAAACCCAGGGCAGGACCTGGCGAGTCAGATAGTGTGTCTCCGCTTTTACAGGAGCTACCAAATTGCTTGCCAAGGTTGCTGGTGTGTGGCAGTCCCATCCACAATGTCGGAGTGCTCTTAATGTCCCCACACCCTTGTTCTTTTGGCTGCTGATGGCTTTTCAGAGGCAGACATGCAGGCAGGTGTGAAGTGGTCCTGAGGTTTTAATTTGCACTTCGCTAATGACCAGTGTTGCTCTGATAGCGCTCACTTGCTACCAGACAGCTGCACGTATCCTTTAGAGACCTTGCCCCGGTTTACAAAGGGGTTGTCTTTTTGTGGAGCACAGGAATGATTTATGTACTCTGGATATTAAAGACTGTCTAGATACACAATTTCTGATTATGATTTCTTTTAAAAAAAAGTCTCACTTTTCAATAATATCCTCTTATGCACACATTTCTGATTTTGATGAAATTCAATGGTCTGTTTGTAACCCTTTTGTTGCTCAAGCTTTTTTGTGGTTTTTCCAAGAAGATGAATCCAAGGTCATGTGATCTGTCTTTGTTTTCTTCCAAGAGATTTATGGTTCTAACTCTTACATTTAGGTTATTGATGGATTTTGAGTTAATTTTTATATAAAGTATGAGGTAGGAACTCAGCCTCACTCTTTTTGTGTGGAAATCCGGCCAACATAACACCACTTGTTAGAGAGCCTGACTCCTCTCTGCCCTTGTGGAAAACTCAAAGTCACAAAGATACGACTTAGCTTCTGGACCCCGACACTGCTGTGGTTGGTGCCACACTGCTTTGTCTGTGGCTTTATATTAAGTTTTCAAACCAGGTCATGTGAATCCCCCAACTTTCTCCTTTTTCAAAACTGTCTTGGTTCCTCTGGGGCCCGTCCAAGTCCACATGATCAACCTTTACTTCTACAATGTTTCCCATTGAATACACACCTTTAAATTAAAACAGTCTATTATACGACTGAAGAGCAGTGTTATTTACTTGTGCTGGTTTGGCATTGTTTTCTAAGTCATGGCTGCAAGAGTTGTTGCTCTATAAAAGACACATGGTATTCATTACAGAAACACATTCTAATCCCATCTCAGAAGGCTCACTGTCATTTCACTTCTAAGGGGTTCAGTCCCCTGGGACTCCCAGGGTTCCCAATGCACACCACCCTGGCTTTGCTGTTGGCTGCAGCTCAGGTGAAACTCGGTCCAGTCCCTGGTCTGTCCGTTCCTCGACTGCAGTGACTGGACATGGCCTGGGAAGGAAAGCGGACACCATTCAAATGGCTATTGCTCATAACTCAAACCATATGAGCCATAACTCGCATGCCTAAATCTTCTAGAACAAAACTTTCCATCTTGAGAATTCAGAATTTATAAACAAAAGAACTCTTGTATGTACTCATTGTACATTAAGACGCTGCCCTAGCAGGCCCTGGAGCAACACTCTTAAGCACTCCATCAAAGGGACTTACATCTGTTAGGTACAGCAATTAGAAGGCTGACCAGAAAATTCCTTCTAGTACTTTCTGAAATTTTACTATAAGGAATTATGAATCTGTAAGAACTAAGAATGTTTTCCCCACAGGACAGTATAAACCTCATCAGAGCAGCCTGACATAGACAGACAGAGCAATAAGCAAGCCAATTCCTCATAACAGAGACCAGCTGGAAGAGGGGAGGGGCACCACAACCTCTCTGATCGCCTCAGAGGCTGAGCCTCTACCACACCACCTAGCAATCACCTACAAACAACTCTAGCCCAGGGAATGAATCCTGAATTTGGATAAAAGGGGGAAAATTGGAAATGATACATACAGTATTTTCATAATTAAGTTAGCAGGAAAAAAGTTACCCAAATCCATATTAGCAGAGCACACACGTGATCTATCAGGGTTCAGTTCTGTGAGAAATCTGATGTATCCCCAAATCTTCAATATTAGCTATACATTTTGTTTTTATAATTATGAAGGAAGCAATATTTAGGTGCTTGAATCTTCCAGAACACAGCTGCATGATAGTAAGAATGGGCTGTTTCACATAAAGTAGCAAAGACACAGAAAGATTTTAATGTATTTCAGTGGCAGGGGAGGGGTAGGAAGCTCTATTATGAAACTGATTTGTCTCATCCCACCTCCCCAAAAAACCTGGAAACATAAATTCAGTAGATATTTACATACCACATGTAACAAGGCATTATTTTCAACAGTGAACGGTTGAGGCTATTCTTGCTCACCCACGGATGAACAGACAGACAAAATGTGTCCTGCACATCCAATGGAAGTAATACCCCTCAACATAATGGGAAGGCAATCCAAACATGCTACACAAGGAGACTCTTGAGGACATTATGGCTGAGTAAAATAAGCAGTCAGAAAATGATAAATGTAGGATTCCACTTATACGGAGTGCCACAGAGGTCACCTTCACAGAGACAGAAAATGGAATGGTGGTTGTCCGGGAGGGGAATGTGGGTAGCAAGGTTCAATGGGTGCAGCTTTCCATCTGAAAGACGCAGAGAGTACGGCACTGGATGCAGGAGGTGGACACACCACGGTGCATCCTATGCCACTGGACTAGATAATTACAAACGGAAGATGGCACAGTTTAGGTGATAATATATATTTTACCACAATGAAAAGGAGTTGCTTAAGAACATCTATTACCTGATGTGGGTTGGACTGCACCAGGCAGCAGGAACGGTCTACAAACAGCACAGCTCAGCCCATGCCCTGCCCCCACCCAAGCTGAACCCTCTCCAGACTGGAGACCAGCACCACAGTGGGTGGGAATGGGTGGAGATCCCACCTCTCTCCTCTGGCAGGGGTCACGAGCCAATAAAGTATACAGTGTATGATTTTCAACGGTGAAACAAAGCTTCTATGTATTATAGGGCTTCAGTGAAGCCCATCGGGTGAAGGGGCTGCACCCTGAAACTAGCTACAGGGCCTGTTTCACATCCAAGCTCTTCCCAGCCATAATCACGTCATCCTGTGACAGCCCAAGCTGACAGGATCAGCCCCATCACTACTAAGGAGGCACAGAGAAGTCAAGCATGGTCTAAAGTCACAGAGCTAAGCTCTGTGGGATGTGAACCCATGAGCTCGGGGTTCAGATGTCTACACACCAACGCCTCTGGGTCTTCCACCATTCTGCCATACAGTACAGGGAACTCTGTACTGTATACCATCAACTAAGTCCACACTAAGTCTGAGTTCTCTGAGGGCAGAGAGCACCCTTGTTCAGAGCTGGACAGGAATACAGCAGTACCCAGGTTGTTGGGCACGCTGTCATGTCCTGTTGATGGCTCTGCAGGTGGATGCACACTCTAGAAGGGTAGTTGTTAGAGGCAGGCAGATCTAAACTCGGACCCCAGACCTACCACTTCCTAACTGACCTGGGCAGCACAAACTTCACTGTTAGCCTCTAAAATGGAACAATCCTTCCTTCTCAGGCTTGAGAAGTGTGTGCGATGTTTAGCATGGTGCTTATTCATACTGCAAGTTCTCATACTGCACATACAAAGAAAAATGCAAATGGACTGAGTTGAGAAAAAATGCTACCAGCAGTTATTACATGCCCCGTTACAGCAGAAACTAAAGAGGTGTGGGGCTGAGAATGGAGTTCCGTGGTAGAACCCACAACAGGGCTTCTATTCCAAGCACCATTCTATACTACAGGAAATAGAGGGCATATAAAAATGTGTAAATGGCCCCAAAATGAAAGGAACGCAAACAAGTGAGCTCTATCCAAATCCCATTTTCATACTCTCACTATTGGATGTTTTTCTAAGTTTTGGATATAAGGAAACATTTTAAACATTGTAAGTCACTTAGTTAAAAAAAAAAAAATAACAGACTAAAGGAGACAACAAAAGTTCCTTCCTAAGGGCTCCATTTTTTTTAGATCAAGTTAGCATTTCAGAGAAGATACAACTGAACAGCTTAGCCCATCTGTGTTCAGTCAGCCACCACGTACATGTTGCCATTGGTCAGAGCTTACGGTGCCAGGGGTGCCAGGGAAGTGCGGCCCTATGGCAACAGCCCATCCCAGACCCCACACCTGGAGCCTCAAGGTGCCTTCTCAGACGTGGGTGTGGCACTCTCCGGCCAAACTTTCACTAAAGGAAGAAGGGGACGTGGGAACAGCCTAGGAGCTAACTAACCAGTCTGGGCAAATTGTTCCTTCTGAGGGAAACAGATCTCGAAGGTGAGAGAGGACGTGTACAAGCAGTATCTGGCTCTGTGCCAGGGGTGACGCCAAAGAGCCGGTGACACCCACAACCCCTCGGCTGACTGTCCCTGTTCTGTGTGATTACCATAGCAGCGTTCTGAAGACAGCATTTGGATGACAGCATTTCTCAGCCCTAAATGTAACAACTTAAGAAAACTTGAACCCCTCATTTCCTGCTATTTCTTATTTAATCATGTTTTATAAGTTTCTACTCTTTCCGGCTGAGGCAGTAGTTGGTAGCTGGTCACTCTTACTCTCCTTGCTGCTGGGGTGACCAAGGGGACAAAAGGAAGCCTGCACATCCAAGTGCTGCCACCGCATCCGGCTCCAGGCTCTTTACTTGATGACCCGGAAGGGTCATCAAATTTTCTGCAAACCCCAGCTGAGATGTTGATCTTAGAGTTGTTCTCAGCAGGCCAGATGAGGCTAAAGATGTTCAGACATTTACCCAGAACGCTGTGCGTGTGAACGTAGCTACATCACCTTAGAGATCTGAGCTATTTTGGATTTCTTAAAGATGCACTTAATTTGTTATGATGGAAATAGCACACATGACTGAGGTTGCTCTTCCCTCCAGAGCAATTAATTCTGCCTCTTGTAAGGTCAAATGCTTTCAGTTGCTGCTCCTTCCTGAGTTTATCTACTCCCTACTTTTGTCCTTGAAATTTCTTTCTCTTTCTTTCTCTCTCTCTTTTCTAGTTTTGATGATTTAAACTGTGACCTCAGCCGGGAGGTGGTGGTGCACGCCTTTAGTCCCAGCACTAGGGAGGTAGAGGCAGACGGATCTCTGTGAGTTCGAGGCCAGCATGATCTAAAAGAGCTAGTTCCAGGACAGCTTGGACTGTTACACAGGGAAACCCTGTCTATACACAAACAAACAAAGAAACAAACAAACTGTGGCCTCACACATTTCCAGCTGGAAGTTTCACCCAGGGCCTCGTAAATGCTAGACAAATACTCACCAATCGCTACACCCCAGCTCTTTTTGCCTTCTTATACTGAGACAGGGTCTCACTAAATCACCCAGTCTGGCTTAGAACTTGTGATCCTCCTGCCTCAGACTCCCCAGCAGCTCTTTCTATGTGCCAAGTCTACATATCCATCACACTTGCACACATAAAATAACCATCACTGACTTAGTACGCACGCTGCACTGTAGTGGAGCTCGGAAGGAGAAGAAAGAAAACAGCTACTAGGACGTTGACGCGTGATGGCTTTACATACACGGGCAGCTATGGCCAGCTGACGGCTGCACAGGGCTTAGGCCCCCAAGCCAAGGTCTGATGGTCAAGCCGGTAAGAAACATGGGACTGGAACTTACATGGTCAAAGTGGAGGTAGCAATGAACAGAAGTCAACGGAGTGCTGTGATGGGGAACCGCCAGAAGCTCAGATCGGGAAGACTGATTGGAAAGGGAGGTTAAAGTTGTTCAGGCTAAGAGCTGCCACTGCAGCCAGCTCTAGCCTCTTTACGGGATGGCCCCAAAGAGTTGTCCCTGGAGGAGCCCATGTGCATGCAATTCGCGTGTGCTCTCATTCTCCTGTTCTCCCCCTCCCTCCTTTCCTCCCTCTCTCTTTCTTCTATATCCTCCTCCTTCCCTCCCTCCTTCTCCCTGTGCATCTCCATTTGTATCTCTCTCTCCCAAAGCTTTTAAACACTCTGATTAAAAAGAAAAAAATGAAGCCGGAGGGAATACCAATGTGTGGTATAAAAGTTAAAGGGGAAAACTGGAGGTGGAAAGGTTTAAGGTTTAAGCAGACAGGAGGCAGAGAAATGGGGGGAGGGGGAAGGAAAGGGGGTCAACCAAAACTAGTACACAAAAAAGACCAAAGAAAATCTGACTGCTGATAAGCTAACCAGAACCAAATTTAAGTTTGAATGGAGGTGTCCCATGTAGGGAGACCAATAAGGTTATTAAACAAAAATCCCAGATCCAGGGCTAGGCTTCCCCCATATGAGTTGTTTCCCGGGGACCCCTGATACCCAAAAGCAATACAGGTAATCGTCACTGCTCGTGGCTGCCCACTGACACTAGCTGGTAAGAAGATCCTACAGCTGGTCACGGGACACAGAGAAATCCATGGAAATCAGGGGATTTGGACCAGAAGCCTCCTTTTGGTGGCCTAACCATCCTTGAACCCTGCTGTGTAGGCTGCTGAGGGAAAATTGCTATCAACAGTCCTGTTCAGCTGTGACCTCCACACACAATGTCAACCAGACAGACAAGGAGTAACGGTAGCAAGTTTGTTATAGGAGAAATCAGTCACTTTTTAAAACTGGATCTGAGGCCTGCTCCCCCTGAGAGAACTGCTATCTGGGCCTGTAAATTCAGTCAAAAGCCTAGGGCTGGGAAGAGCAAAGGCCCCAGTGAGGAAGCTATTGCTGTTTTGCTAAGTGACCCTAAAGGGCCTGTCAAATTGCATTCCAAACAGCAAAGTTTACTCCCTACACTAGAGCTCCTGGGAGCTTTGGTTAGAGGAACTCCTTTTTTTGCAGTAATCAGTGATGACCGCTGAATGTCTGGCCATAAATGGGACAAAGACAGCAGCCCTAAGAACATCGGAGATAAGGGGCGGAAAGAGCTGGAGAAGCAAGGACACAAGAGAGTGGCTGACTTCCAGGCATAACGTGGCTGCTGCGCCACGGAACTGAAAACATCCGTGGTTAGTGCTACATGATCCACAAAAGACTGGGCTTGTCAGGGTACCCTGTCATGACGGAAGCTGGGGTTCATGAGGCCCTGCCCACCTCTGAGGATTTAGAAGCGGATAGTGACTGGTGAGGGACAGGGAGACCTTCCTCAGTGGTGTGACCACGGGTATAAGGTGCATGGTTTGTAAACAAGCTCCCAGCCACGCTCCTGTAAACAAATCATAATGAAATTCATGGGGTCAGATGCCAGCGTGCACACACATAAGCCCAAAGTGAAAGTGGAAGTGGGCTCATAAACAGAAGAGGACAAGAGACGGTAAGCAGGCTGAAGATGGCCTAAAGACATTATGTACATACATGAAAATGGCATATTGAAGCCCATTATGTATAGTTAAGATACGCTAATGAAACATTAAAATTTTTTTAATGACTAAATCGGGTGTCTTCTCTAATCTGGGCCGGAGTTCTCTGCAAAAAGGACCTTCCAGATCCCCAACTCCTCGACTGCTTTCAGTAGGAAATGTTAACGTTTAATTTTTAAAAAGATAACAGCAGACGCTATTACACGGGAGCCCTGCTGAACTCCTGGAAGGAGTGGCTAACTATTCGACTATACTTCTAAGCAGTGCGATGTTTGGAATGTCTGCACTGGGCAAGGTCTGTGGACACGGCAATGCTGAGGATCCTGTCGCCCTCCACCAGCCCTCCTCCTTACGGCTAGGTGGCTTCTTGCCTCTGACCTCAGCAGAAAGCCAAGTCCTGGACCACGGTCCCCATCCCCACTGACCTTCTGACTACTGCCTACTCAGCATTTTCCCCCCATGACCTCAATTATTCTTTAGTCTTCCCAATATCAACCTTTCTCGTGGTCACATATCTTCCCTATATTTAACAATGATAATGACCAGGAAAAAAAAGGCTCTTCTGATAATGAAGCATTATCAAAATGTCAAATGTGCTTGCCCTTTGTCCCCACAATTTCACTCTGGGAACTTTGCAACGCGGATCGGAAGAGATACAAATATGCCCAAGGATTCTACATGTCCGAGGAAAGCTATGCGAGGGCACGGCAATGTCTAGCGAAAGCTCAAACGCCCAGAAAAAGCTGCAGATGACAGAGCAGCACAGCTTACTGCAGACGGGAGCACTTCTGACGTGAACAAAGTAGTCTGTAGACGATCCCACAGCAGCAAACTCAGCTTGAGGAAGGAAGCAATCCCAGGAGCCTCTATCTTTATAAACTGAACGTGTCTGCAAACTGCTGTGACATGTCTGTGCACATGAGGAATCTTGATGGGCATACCTCACATGACAGTGGGTGGTTTCATGGAAAGAAACATAGTTGCGGACATGACTCTCAGTTCTATGTTTAAAGCTTAAGACATTTACACTAAATGTCTAGTGCTTTATCATCAGAATAAAACAATAAAGATAAGGTTATCGTAAGTGGCTGAAACAACAACCTTAGTCAGCCTTCCCCGGCACACTTATCGCGCTGTAACACAGTCCAAAATCCTAAGGGCTGGGAGCGCAGCTCCATGGCGACACGCTGGCTTAGCATGTGCAAGGTCCTAGATTGATCCCAGCAATATAAGAAAAGAAACAGAAAAGGAAAAAAAAAAAAAGAAAAGCTGGGCGTTGGTAGTGCATGCCTTTAATCCCAGCACTCAGGAGGCAGAGACATGTGGATCTCTGTGAGTTCAAAGCCAGCCTGGTCTACAGAGCAAGTTCCAGGACAGGCTCCAAAGCTACAGAAAAACCTTGTTTTGAAAAACCAAAAAGGGGAAAAAAGGAAAAGAAAAATGAAACAGTCCAAATCCTTACAACTACTGATGAGCATCCAGGTGCAGCCGACACCCATCCAGTGTGCATCCCACCCGCACCTGCTCCTGCAAAGGTCCACCTTGGCTGTTAAACTGCTAAGCCTACGACCATCTTACATTTTTGCCTCACAAACATTTCAGTGATGTCTGTCACAGCTGACCAAGACTTTTAAAGACTCTCGCTGGCATTCTATTGGTGTGTGCTGGGATGAGAGGCATTAGTTTTTTCTGCACCCTGTGCTGGCCTTGAGCTCCTTCATAGCTGAGGCTGGCCTTGAAGTCAAGACCTCCCTCCTCCTCGGCCTCCCCAGTGCTGAGATTACAGAGGTGTCCCCTGTGTACGAGGTCCTTTCATCTTTCTGGATTCTTCTACTGGTATCTCCTCATTGACTGGACCTCCCTTTCGGGGAACACTTAGGGCTCCCCAACAGTTTTCGCCACGGTATCTCTTGACGCATCTTTGTTTCAATGCCTGGCTTGGTTTCATTTCTTATCTCCAGATTCCGATGTCCCCATTGTGTACGTGCCAGTGTTACATAGAAACGTCCTAGCGTCTCAGATGGGCGGTCTCACCCTAACGTCCTTTCTCCTTCGTTCCCAACCATCGTCCTCGCTCCCCTGCCCTCCAGCAGCACAGTCAGCATCCGACAGGGCTGAGGATTCTGAACTGTCTTCCACTGCTTATCTGGCCCGTCTGCCCTCTGTACAAAGGTACCTCCCTGGTGCCTGTCCTGGTAGCATCTTCTGCCCTCTTCCTGACTCCATCTCCTCTTAGTTGCCAGAGTGACCTTTGAAAACAAAGCTCTGATGGAGTAGCTCTGTGCTGTAAACCCTTTAGAGACTTTCTATGAAGGAAACCACTTTGCGGTGGGCAACCAGCACGCGTTGTTTCTGTACCTGAAAGGACTAAGATTGTCGTTTTATAGCAGTCTAGTTAACACACTCGAGGGCAGGCCCCGTGCCCAGCAGTAGACAGTTGACACACAATGAACTCAGCGGTAGCTTTGAATTTTTTTTTTTTTGGTCTTATAATGCTCTGTTTAGCATTTTCTATTCATTTTACTGGTCTTTTGTTTCTAGATGATGGCTTCTGACTTTGTGATTTTATGGATTTTGTATGTGTCCGTGGGTGTCTCGACCAAGCCTTTTCTTTATTTTTTGTTTGTTTTGCTTTATTCTGCTTGGCTTCTTTGCCTTTTTGTTTTCTAAAGAAAGAGTAAAAGAAGGCTAGAGTTGGAGAGGTGGGGGAGGGGGGATCTGGGAGAAGATGAGGGAGGGGACACCATGATCACATACATTATATGAAAAAAATATTTTCAATTAAAAAAAATCACCAATTGATTACAATAAAAAAATCTAGAGAAATCAGAGAAGGGGAAAGTGTATTTTTTTTTATTAAGGGAAACAGTAAATAAAACATGGGCAATTTGTTATAAATGGCTTTCAAATAAATAAGGCAAATTAAGAGACTGTTAAACCTGGGTGTGGTGGCACCGGCCTGTAGTACCGACACTAGAGAGGCTGAGACGGGGGAAAAGAAACTTAATCTATGCTACACAGTTAGATCTCACCTGGAGAGGGGCATAAGTACCATACGTATATGATATCCTGTCTCAATTCTCAAAAATAATGAGGGGAGAGGGTGGGGTCAGGGAAGAGAGAATTAGAATGAATCTAAGTCCCTACAACATCTGCTCCCTTGTGTACACACCAAAGCCAGTCACAACAGCCCCAGATTGGTATCACTTAGAGATCCACCATCGGATAAAGAACATGTGTAACGTTTACCATAATGAAATTTATGCCATTTTCAGTAACATAGATGAAACGAGAGGACACCATATGAAGTGAGACCAGCCAGGCACAGAAAGACATTCTGCATGTTTCTGACTTCTATGCAGAAGCACAAACGCTGGTCTCATGGAAATAGAGCAGAACTGTGGTTTCTAGAGTCTCAAAACCACGTAACAGGGAGGACAGTCAGTAGGCACAGGGTATGGTCAGATAAAGCCTTCTGATACTGTATAGCACACTGCAAAAACGACAGATACCAACAATCAGTTATATACTTCAAGTAGCTAGGAGGAAGAATTTAGAGTGTCCCCAACATAAACAAATATGCACGTTATTCTAATTTGATATGTGTGTGTGTCACACTGCTTTCCATAACCACGTACAATTACTATGTTAATTAAAGGTTTTAAATTTTAATGAGAGGGTACAAGCAAGAATCCTGAGAAAAATCTACCTCTTCTGCTATAGATGTTCAGGGCCTAGCCAAGGTCCTTGTATTTTTACTCTACTAAATCTTTAATAAAGAATCAATGGCATAAAGCAGAACTTAGGTGACAGTAAAGTTAAAGAAAGCATATTTTATGTCTTTCCCATGGTTTATTTTGCAGATGAAATTTATATGATATATTCTCACATATATAAATTTATTGAGAGAAAAGAATGAAAGAAAAACAGGAAGGGGTCATTGAGGAAAACAGGCATAACCAGGGTGAAGATGTTAGCATCAAAAATAGGCGTGAGGGCCGGGAGATGGCTTATTCAGAAAACTTCCAGTCCTGTGAGCACAAAAACCAGAGTTCGGATCCCCAGCACCCGTAAGAGGCCAGGCATATGTGGGACATCTGTAATCCTAGTGCTGGGAGCCTGGAACGACAGAGAGGCAAATCCCTGAACTCGTCAGCCGGTTGGCCTAGCTTATCAGTGAGCTCCAGGTTCAGTGAGAGCCCTTGTCTAAAAATATATACGTACACAGGATGGAGAGATAAAGGCAGGTCTCCAACCTCTGGCCTCTGCAAGCAGCCACAGCCACATGTATCTGTGCACATAGCCACGTGAACACATACACACACATCCTGCATGTGCCCAACCCCATAGGTTCATGCAAGGAAAAAATGAGGACGACAGTAGAACCACACACTTATAGAAATATAAAACGTGATTGTGACTATTTAAGATATATATATACATATGCATTATTTGCACTTGTGCTTTGGCAGGCAGGAGACACGGGCAGAAGCAGTGCCCCTCAAGCCCCTCAATAGTTCCTATCTCCTCTGAGCAAGAAGATCCAAGGAGAAACACAGGTGTCAACTGAGGAAGGCCAAGTCTCAGTTTCAGTGATTGACAGGAGAGAGTCAGCTGACCGGGTATCCTGGCTTCTTTCTTTCTTTTTATTTTTTCCTGAGTTCTGCAAATACTTGAGTCTGAGTTTTTTTTTTTTCTTGGCCTCCTGTCCCTAAAGTAATAGTTCCCAAATGTCAGTGCAAGGACTGTGTAAATAACAACTACCTGCTGGACTTCCAGAATAATCTGCACACCTTGCAGAGGAGATTCTGTGCTTGCAACTGGGGAGGGGTGATCAGCCTGTGGGATCTGCCCAAGGGAAGCCATCCCCAGTCCTTAATCCATGGGGTCAAGATGTCACAATCCCAATTTCTCCTCATTCACTGTACTGACCACAGTGGAGTACGCTGGGTTAATGATCAAACTCTCCAGTCAAAACCACAGTGACAGGCAATGCCCACTATCTTCCGTCCCAGCTGAGAAAAGCAACTTGGAGAAAAGAATATACAGATGGAACTATTATCTCCACATGCACAGCTTTAGCGGGAAGGACACCACAGTTCCTGGCAGTTCCTCCCAGGAGGCCTTCCCTTCCAGGGGACACAGAGGGGGAAAAGCCTCTTTGTTCCTAGCTTTCCTATCTTCTCACTAGGGAGAACATGAATCCAGTGTACTCTGATACTGACTGGCCACCGACCAAAAATGCCCACAGGGGAAAAAAACTTCAGAATATTTAACCTCTTACAAGCTTCTTGTTCGTGAAACATGGGTTGCCATTTTAGTTAAAACTTCAAGGGTTTTTTGGAATTGCTGATTTGACTAACACAAGGAAAATGTAAGTTCCACATTTCTTCTGTCGACTGTAGCATCTCCACTCCCTGCGCCACTGCTCAGCTACACATCGTCTTGATTCTTTAGATGAAAGAAGCCTGTGAGTAAAAGGAGACTTGAAACCATCTGCTTCGGGTCCTTGGTCTTAAGGACAGGACGGGAGGCCAGGAGAGAGCCTTCATGGTTATAGAGGTGTGGATAATCTAGGAACAGACCACAAGTCTCCTCCCTTCCCTGTCCTCCCACCTCAGCAGAAGCAACCATGCATGAACTGGAGAGTCACAGCCTGCACAGAAACATGGGATTCTATGCCTGATAAACAGCAATCAGAGCATGTATCAGTGAGAATCCTGACCTACCAGGACAGAAACCAACAAGGGCACAGGACAGCAAATGCCTGCTTGAAAGACAGAGAAAGCCCCAGGCAAGTAGCAACTGGTGTAGGCATTGGAGAAGCTCCATCCTAAAGGAGGAAGGGCCAGAGGCAACTTCATTTCAACCACACAGGTTCTTCTAGAAGAGGAGGCAAAGGTGAGGCAGGATGGCTGAGTCAAATTTTATCAAAAATCAGTTACCCGCCCCTCCTACCTTCCATGGTGCTAGTGAATGTGTAGGGGTGGGACAGGAAGCCTCCACCCCAACTCCACCAAACACTAGGATTGTTTCCTCAGCAAGGATCCATGGACTGGTTCTAAGTTCAACTCAGAATGGAGATCCACACAGAGAAGAGAGTTTACAGAAGTTGAATGTCAATGTGGAGACCCCAAGACTTCCACCCAGACCTCTCTCACTGCTTCTATTTTCTCACAGGAAAGTACCATCCTTGTGAGGGGGTGGGGGCAGGCTGTTAGCGCTAGGGACTCAACACAGAGCCTTACACAAGTGCCCTGAGCCATGCTCACAACCCACCTCCACATCCTCCCTTTCTTTCTTTCTTTATAAAGGAAGGAAAAAATGTCAAGTTTACATTCTTGTCGAAGTATTTCATAAATAGCTGGAGTCAACGATAATAAAGACCTAAAAATACCAATATCAAGGCTTCCTAAAATCAAACAGTCCAGCCAAGTCACTGTGGAGGAAGCCTGGAATTGTAGGAGGAATTGTTAAAAATCCCCTAGATAAAAGAAGGGGGAGGTGAGAGTGGGGGACACACACCAGGACATCTTCAGACTCATCATCGGAGACGAACATACCTGTGAGAGAACAGAAGACATTACCAAAAGAGAAGCACCTGGAGGACAAAAACTATGGAACCTCAAATTGTGGCAAAATTAAAAATTCACCAGCAGGCTTGAGAGATACAATCAGGGAATGTTCACGAAGCTGACCAAGAGATCAAAGGGGAATTGTGCCAAGTGTGGGTGTCAGTATCAGAAGACTGAAGTTTTCATGACCAGAAAAACTAGAAAGGAAGAAAAAATACTCGAGCACAAAGTACATTATTTTTCTAGAATTAAAGGCAATTTTGCTTCCAGAACTAAACTTTCTCCTTTAAAAGGAAGGAAATACATGCACACCTTTAATCCCAGCACTTGGGAGACAGGGAGACCTCTGAGGGTTCAAGGCCAGCCAGGTCTATGTCAGTGGTTCTCACCTAAGGGTGGTGACCCCTTTGGGGGTCAAATATCAGACATCCTGCATATCAGATATTTACATTATGATTCATAATAGTAGCAAAATTACAGATGAAGTAGAAACAAAAATAATGTTATGGTTAGGGGTCACCACAACATGAGTCACGTGACAAGAGTCACAGTATTAGGAAGTTGAGAATCACCGCTGCATGGTGAGTTCCAGATCAGCCGAGGACATTAAAAAAAAGGAAATGAAGGGAGGGTTTCCAGAGCGAAAGGATCTGCAAATGACCCACACGTTAACCAAGGTTTCTAAATCAGGATTCAAAAAGAAATGCCTACAAAATTCCACAGGGAAGGTTTTCATACAAAAGATTCAATTTTGGAATCTGATGTATGCAACTTTCGAAGAAATAGCTTGAGAAACACGTAGAAAAGAAGAAGGTGCCAAAATTCTGAAAGCTGACAGCTTCCAGCTAGAACATTCACACTTTACTAAGCCATCACTTAAGATCCAGGGGGATGAGGCATTTTCAGACGTGGGTCTCTCATCTCTGGAATCCCACTTCCTCTGTGAGGCACTGGAAATGGGTTCATAAACCAACCAGGAAGACAACACACAGCAGGGCTTTTGTATAAGACAGCCTAAAGGAGAGGGCAGGATGGTGCCAAGTGGAAGCCATTCTCCACCGAGTGGAACGGGTTTTGGGTCCTGACAGATTCCCAGTTGGCTGGTTATACAGAACGGAGATTTACAAGTAGTAAAGAATTTGAAGTTGAATTATTCATAACTATATCAAAAATTAATGATAAAAAAGTCAATACTGGTCACATAAACTAATCTTGAGAGAAAACATAAACCAAACTATATTAAACGGCTCATCTGTGGAGAAGATTCCACAGTTGCAATAAAGTAAACACTGAATATCGATCTCACCCAAATTACAGTACAATTACAATATGATTACGATTGGCAAAATGAGGACAGAGAAACGAGGGGCAAGAAGATAAGAAAGCAAACACTGACACCAAAGGATAAAGCCTAAAACTGAAAAACAGATAAAATGCAATTTCAGCATGTTGATTAGAAATATTTTGCAGGGAAATGACTGTAAGAATCAGACCAAGATGAAAACTCTGGTCTCTAAGGAACAGCAAATAAGAGATAGTGCGGCTTTCACAACAGATTAGGAATTTCATAATTATTGACTAATTATGAAAGGATACGCCTAGCTCTGTAAATCTTTTTCATTATTTTTTTCCATTTCTTTCTCTCCTTTAAAAGGGAAAGAAAGACCAAAGAGAAGGGTCAGCGTTAAGAGCATTTGCTTTTCTTACAGAGGACCCAGCTATGGTTCCCAGCACCGACATGGCGGCTCACAATCCCTCTGATTAATTAGAGGCTCACAATGCCTCTAGTTCCAGTTCCAGGGAAATCCAATGCCTTCTCATGGGTTCCTGCACACATGGTACATAAGCACACACAAACACATTAAATAATACACAAGTGGGTTTTTACAGAAAGGAAGAGGCAGGTATGCAGTTCAGTAGTGGAGCTCTATGTCAATCACGGAGACTAAAAGAAAACAAGAGTCCATCTCAGGAGCTCCAGGACTTACAACTGTGCATGTAAAGATGCACCAATGCACAAACCATAAAATGTTCTTTGGGGGGAGCTTGAATTCTGCAGCCGAAGCCTGGTGTCGGTACTTCTAGAATAACTTACACTGCTTAGTGATAGGAAGGAAATACACAGGCTGCTGTGGCAGATAATGCCACAGGCAACTATTTGGGGCTGGTGGTGAGAGGAGAGTCCCTGGGGAATGCTATCTGAGCCCTGAAAGGATGTGACAAAAGTTGGCTGCAAAAGGAAAGCTTTGGGGGAAAGGGGAAGAGTTGATGGCGGGACAGCAGAAAGTGTTTCCGTGTGCTTAAGACAACGCCTTGGTGTCAACCCGCAAGACTGAAAGAAATTAAAAGACAGAGAGAGTGCATCCTTCACGTCAGACATGTCATGCTATCCAGCCAACGTGACCCCAAAGGAAGGCAGAGATGAGAGGCTCAGCAACAAACAGAGGTAGAGGAAGAATCCAGATGGAGCCCAGTGAAACACATACTTCCAGGCAAGCAATACCGGGGCCCCACAGCATCACAGTGTTCTCCGATGCAATGGTGGGAGTCACACATCAGAACACTGTTGAGGGCAGGTGACAAGGACGACTGAAGTAGGAGACAGAGGAGACAAACGCAAAATCATTATGGAATGAAAACTCAAGTCCTGGAGGGAATGAAGACAACCAAGGAGAAACCAAGACTTTCCCCAAGACGTGAGGACAACATTTCAACTCTGGATACAGGGAGAGGGTAACACCATCCACAGACGGGGAAAGTAGCAGAAGAAGAGGCAGGATGGGTATGTGAGGCATGAAGCAAATCTAGATTTCATCAGATAGAGAGCTTGAAACTCAAAATAGTTAAAAAGGGTTTGTAACTGAAATCCTTGGGGTACAGAAGTATATGTGGAGAAACCTATACCAGAAAAAAAAAGTCAACTTTCTGCAACTTTCTGACATCCTACAGTCAAGGAAACGCTAACAAAGGACCAAAGAATATAGGAGCTGGGAAGACAAACCAGGAAGTAGTTCCCAGAAGGAAGTGAGCTGTGCGCAGAACTCCGATGAAGTAGCCCCCCAGAGCAAGGGAAACAGCATTTTCGGAAGGTGACACACCAGATAAGCCTGAACTCTGTACAAATACACGTTGTGGCTGACTACGCAGGAACGGGGCTCCATCACGACATTCCTCACCTAGCCGTGTGTTCAGATGACCGAAGGGGCCAGAATAGTGATCCACAGCTAGGTTAGAATAAACACGTCTCATCCACCAAGCTTAGTCAGAGATCTCCAGGAAGCAACCAGGAAACCCTGTAACCCATCTGTGAACCATAAAGAGTTGATGGACAAGCTTCCCAAACAGGAAGTGGACAATGTCCCGGCAGAGAGAACAAGATTTGTGTACATAGGACAGAACCATTTTATAAGGCTACTATATTTTTCTAATTCAGAGCCCATGGGAAGAAAATAGTGCAATGAAGCTATGATGTCTCATTTGACTGATGCAGAAACTAAGGCAGAGGGATTTTTCCACAATCATGTAGGTAGCACACCATGGAGGCCGGATTCTCAAATCCAGGATCTCAGCGATGAAGGCCAAACCACAAATCATTTGGCTCATCGGCTTCTTCCAAATCAAACGTATCTGAGAATCAGATCGCGGATTTCTAAGGCTATGACTTTAGACCATAGGCGGCCGTTGGCTCCACCCTCTTAGGATGACGTAATTTGCAGAGTGAACACACTCACAGAAAGTGCTTTGCTGTGCACTCACGCTGTGTGTACATCACCTCGGTTGGGTTCACTACCACTCACCACACCACGCTGCTGCACACCTGGTTTTTAGAACGCACTTACCTTGAACTTAAGGTGCTGCTACAGCACCCGTTCATGCTCCTCTTCCAGGCCTGGACGACCAGCAACCACTGCTCAGCTCTCGGCTTCTATGAGTTTGACTTTTTCAGATTCCACAAATGAACAGTAATGTTTTTGCCATATTTTAACTAACACAATTCCTCTAGACTCTTGTATGGTATCACAAATGTCACAATTCCTCCTTTTTATGACTAGATAATACTCCTAGGTGTGTACATATGTACACACACATCCCATAATTTCTTTAATGATTTATCATCAATAGACATGTATTTTCATACTTGAGCTATTAACAAATAATGTTTCAAAGGCCACAGAGACACAGACATTGGTTTCATCTCCTCTGGGCACAGGGAGAACCAGAATTGTCTGGCAGTTCCGCTTCATGAACCACCATGCTGTTTTTCATGGCAGCTCAACAATTCACACACCCGTTGAGATGGACACTGCTTCCCTTTTCCCCACACTTCACAATTTCATCTCATCAACTTATCAGTGCTTAATAGAAAATCCAAGAAGCTAACACAGTGCTTCTCAACCTTCCTAATGCAGTTCATGCTACGGTGACCCCCCCCACCATAAAATTATTTCATTGTTATTTCATAACTGTAATTTTTCCACTGTTATGAATTATAGTGTGGAAATGTCTGTGTTTTCCAATGGTCTTTAGGCGGCCCCTGTGAAAAGGCCATTTGACCCCTCAAAGGGGTCGCGACCCACAGGTTGAGAAACACTGAGCTAAAGCATGTGCTCTTCCACCAGGATAGTAAATGCTCTCCGTTAATACGCAGTCTTATTTGGAGACCTCAACACCGGACCAAAGACACAGGACTTTGAAATCAGAAAGACTTGAGTTTAAATTCCAGCTCTTCGGGGGGCAGGGGTGGGCGTAGGGAGTGTGTTTACTTGTAAAACCTGAGCCCCAAATTGCAGCTCAGTTACAGAAGGTTAATAGTGGTGACTTAGATGGGAAGCTTGTGTCTTATAGGTTTAATACATTAATTTCTCTCTTCTTTCTTATTTCTAAAAAATACAGCCAGGCCTCTGAAGTTTGGATAGCAAAAGTCAGTTACTCATCACTAGTCTTTTTACTGGTCTGTTGAATTCTTCATCCAAAATGTAAAACAAAATAAAACAAACAAACAATAAAAACGCAATTCAGCAGAAATGGTTCTTGATATTTTGGGGTTTTTTTTTTTTTTGGTTTTGTTTTTGTTTTGTTTTCTGGTTTTTTGAGACAGGGTTTCTCTGTGTATCTCTGGCTGTCCTGGAGAGATTTTTGTTTTAAAAGTGACGAAAAACGCATGTTTTACAATATAGTAAAATAACTCAATATAAAAATGTTTTACAGTTTGGAACTAGGTGTAGTGGCCCACGTTTGTGATCCAGTCCTAAGGAAGGGGGAGACAGGAAAATCAGGAGTTTAGAAACATCTTCGAGATATGGCAAGTTCAGGGCCTGCAACAGGAGAACCTGTCTCAGAAAACAGGCAAACAGAAACGGTTTGCATTTATCTCCAGGTAAATCTGTTTTCTTTCCGCTAACACTTTCAGGAGTGTTTGTTTGGGAAGCATTTCCCTGACGCGTGGCGGGTTCACTTCCACACACCCCGGTTGTGTTGCGACAGTCCCTGCTAACAATGAGCCTGTGAGTTGTCTTCTGCAGATTTCAAAGGAGGTCTATGCACTTTGGCCACTGTGCCTCAATACCGCCGCATCCTAGGATCTACCCGCAACACCGCCAAATTTGCAGTCCCGGTTCCAAGGTTTCTGCCATGACAATCTTTCCATGGGTCACATTTACAATGAGCACCACAACCACCTAAAGGCTACAGAGCCACAACCAGGAAGCACCGGCACACCAAGCTGGCAGAGATTTCCCAGGAAAAACCACGGTCCTAAATATCCAGAATGACAGAGGAAAATGTATTGCTTGCGTCATTTAAGAAAACTGGCATGTTCAAAGCCAAGGAATTTAACTCAGCTATCTGGCTTGTGGCCTCTCAGAGTTACGTGTTCAGCATGAACACAAAGATGATTTAAAGCACATTTCCATGAAATTCTATTTTCATCAGATCACTTTCGATCTGCCGAGGGGGTCACTGGCTCCATTTCACCACATCAGCACCCTGACGGCAGCATGCTAGTCAAAGTACCCTGGTCCACATGCCAAGACACCAACATCTTGTTCTCATTATTCTGCCATTAACACTGTCTTTCCAAATATCCCCTCCCACCACAGGATCATGACCCATAATGCAGCAGGCCACAGGAAGCAAACTTAGTTGCCAGAGTTAGTACACAGAATCTGATTATTTTTAGCAATGCATGCGAGCCGACGGATTAACCGAAAGTTAGGGAACAGCAGTTCAACAAATGGTACCTAGAAACCTAATGCATCAGGTTACACAGTGAACAAGAACGTTAGGGGCTGCTCTCCAAAACCGACCGCGCGAGTGAGGGGAATCCTAAAGAAAAGTGCCGTTCAAACACAACCGAGGGGATCTTACCCAGACCGGATGGTAGGAGAGAATGAGGAGCCAGAAAAGGCCTCCTGGAGTCAGGAACATCACCTGAAGGATGAGGAGGTATCAATAAATACGATAAACAAACATACAGGCTGGCATTGGCCAGAAGAGGCATCAGACCTGAGTCCCAGGCCTGCTCTGTAGCAAAGGGCTGACCTTGACCAAGTCACTCTGCTTTTCTGGATCTCGCTTTTCCTTATGTTAGGACATGGTTAGGTCAGTTAGTCGGTTGGCCAGACTCTTGCTGCACATCAGAATTGCCCAGAGCCTTTCAGAAACCCCGTTCCCTCCAGAAATGTGGTCTTATTGGGTGGGCATCAGGGTTTCCTCAAAACCTCCAGGAGCCACCAGTGTGTGGTCAGGTCTGAGATTTACCTCACAAATCGAGCGCTCAAATCCCTGGCCTCTTAACCTGAGGACATAATAAAACCCCAGTGGAGACTGCATCCTAGACAATTAAACCAGCACCTTGGTTTTGGGGATCAGGTCCCAGACATCTGAAAATTCCCAATCTGGTGCCAAGCTGTACCCAAGGTTGACACCTACTGGTCCAGACCTGTGCTTTAGGTTCCTATACGGGCAATGGTGGATGGGAAGGAAGAGAAGCCGGGAAGTCTCTCCCTCCCTCATTATCCTGTTAAATTAAAAAAGAAAACTGAACACCAGAGACCACCAGTGAGTTTGAAATGGGTTTGCACAGGGTAGCTGATTTCAGGTGTATGTGTCCTTCATGCCGGGGCAGGACAGGTGGGAAAGTTCCAAACAACAGAAAATCCAACAGCATGCTTCCCTAACAATGGCTCCACTGTGTGCGCTCTGCAGTCCTTGGGTAGAATTTGATTTGCATGATTGCCTGTAACATGAGCGTTGCATTCCACGCTCCTGAGGTTACTTACATCTACTTATTAGGCACTGGTGAACCAAACAAACAGTAATTAGAAACCATGCCAACAACCCTTTAAATCTGTTGCTGAATTACACATTTCCCGCGCCCAGGCCCAGACGTACATGCCCATAGCACGACAAAATCGCTAACACCATCAGAAATACTAACACTATCAGGGGGACACAGGTCACCTCGGGGCCTCCTTGGGACTGTGAAGGGAGCCAAAGGCTGCTTTGGAAGAGAGCTATTCTCTTCTAGTGCTTCTCCCAGCCGGGTAAATATGACACTGGTCACGTGTGTTTTAGAAGTCCCAGGTGAAAATGAACTCTCCAGGAGCCAGGAAATGAGCAACACCTCTAAGAGACGGCTTCATTTCCAGAAACATAAAGAGCTTCTGCACCTTAGTGCAGCTTATAAAATAACGGCAGGTGATACCTAAGGCAAAGAGAGGAGCGTGGGAAACCCTGCACCAAGCAGAACACTGCTCCACCCTCAGCATCCAGGCCGCATTGGTCTGCTAACCTCAGGAGCTGTTGGCCTTCCCGGCCTGCGCCGAGATCTTGGTGAGGGCTAAGACTGCGCACATTCCATCAGAAAGCTGGCTTCTTGTCACCTTGCCAGAGGCTGGGGGCAGGCAGAAAGGAGTCAGAGACAACAGTCATTCTCATAGGAAAGGCTGTTCGACTTAACTGCAGGTGGGCACTCCCACTAGTGACTCAGACAGACCCCTCTCCCTGGGCAGGGCTGAGGGTTGAGATGACCTCAGTGGCCAAGGAAAATCCCTTCCTGCACAGCATGGGCCTCTCCTAAGAGGCTGAAAAATTCACACAGCCCTAACCAACAATAAACAGGAAGCTAAGAAACAGAGACCGTTTTTTTCACCCAAAGTAGAGGCTGACTCACTTTATTAAGTGGTTCTTTCCATCTTAGGCTTTAAAGGGAACACAGTTCTCCACCTTGGCAGTTAGGAGTGGGCGTGGCCCTGGAAACAGCCTGAATGGCCACTGATAGTGGACCAAAGTGAAACCACACACCACACACACACACACACACACACACACACACACACACACAGGATGAATTGCTACATACCATTTCAGGCCAGTCAGTGTATGGATGCCTCCCTATGACACATTAACACATGGAAAAAACTGCACTCAGCCTCAAAAAAAAAAAAAGCGCAAATGTCAGAAGTTACTTGCCAGGCAAAGGCTAGGAGACAGAACGTAGTTTTCCCTTACTAGCCTCCAAAGCAGTTTCACGCAGCTTTTGGTCTCCTTGTCCCCCTCCCCACTTAATAACAGACAGTAACATGGCACAGTGCTAATCTTGGTTTCTTCTTTATACTCTTCTCCCCATACGAAAAGAAAACAATGCTGTTTTAAATCAATGTTAAGGGAACTGTGACTCAGAATCTCTCTCTCTCTCTCTTTCTCTCTCTCTCTCTCTCTCTCTCTCTCTCTCTCTCTCTCTCTCTCTCTCACACACACACACACACACACACACACACACACACACACACACACACACACCGTTCGAGTCCTAACACTTGGCTCCTTCGGAGGGCTACACTTGGAGCTGCAGCCTTTAAGGAAATGATTATGCTAACTAACATGAGGCTACTAGGGCGGAGCCTAATCAGACTGGTGTGCTGAAAGAAGAATTCTTTCTGGAAAAGATGCCAGGTGTGTGTGGCCCCCACAGAGGAAAACCGTACGGGGACATGGGGGCGGGGGCAGCTGTGTGCAAGCAGGGAGGCTGACCTCAGGAGATCAGGAGGGCTGATACCTTGACCTAGCCCTTCCAGAACTGTGAGGAAATAAGCTTCCGTTTGTTTAATGACCTGTTCTGTGATGCTCTGACGGCTGCCCTAGCAAACAAAGACTGCTGAAGGAAAAGCAGAGTCAACTAAAGAGCATGCGGAGCCCTGAATCCCTGAGACTCTTCAGCGGCTGCTTGGATTCTCAGGGCCTCTTGGAACTCGTGATCAAGCTGACGCTGTCAAACTCAGAATGCCCAAAATCAATGTTAAGTTGTTTTCACACAAAAGGAATTGCATAGGCCGATGCCAGTGGGTTTTAAACAACTGGATTTAGTGGCTCCCACGTTATACTCAGGAAAGCCATTTTCATAAGGAAAACGCCAATGCTTTTTAATTACGGATGGAATTGCTAGCATAAAAAAAAAACTGACAAGAAAAAGAGGAATCACTCCTTCCACTCTTAAATGAAAGGCCTTGATAACACAGCGAAATGTTTTACAATCTGAATCACAGGAAATTGTCTAGATTTAACCCTGGGGTTTTCCCAGCTGTACAACAATTGATTCAGGGCTCATAGCCTCAGACCAAATCCCAGGCCCTTTCTCTTCTCTAATCCCTACTCTCACAGCCCCTGGTCGTGAGGTTAGTGTCCTTCTGCTGAAGTAAAGATGGCGGCACCATATCTAACTCAACAAGGCTAACATCCCATGTGTATGATGCTGGAGATACAGCTGACGGCCTTGCCACGCATCAGGCAAGCCATGACCTGCATTCCACACTTTTCCCCAGTAAATCTGACTTTAAGAGGAAGATTAACTGTATATTTTAAAAACATGTACACTAACACAAATATGCAAGTGTTTGGAGGTGTGTCTTAACAACTAAACATCAACTCTCAGGCATTACCAAATGAATATATCAAACACCTATAGAATATCCCTGCTCCCTAAAGTAAGATTTTATCTAAAAACTGTTCTGTTCAATCCTGGAGAGGCCCTTGCATTTACTGTATCACCAAAGTATGATCTACTTCTCAAAACCCAACATCACTAAATGAGCCTCGGTAAGATGTACTGGATGACTTTCCCAGACTTCACAGAAACTTTCCAATAGAAGAAGAGATGCAGAGAACACTCTGCAAGAACTTGTGTGTGTGTGGGGGGGGGGGGGGACCAGAGCATGAGAAATACGCTCACCAGCGTGACTCATGCCTGCTCTAGACACCAGTCAGTATGGATACATCTTCAATAAGGAAGGCGGATATCACCCTAGAAAGAAACAGGAGAGGACACCTAGAGTCCCAGCGATTGGAACACAGAGGCGGGAGGGCGGCAACTGACACAGTAGAACACTGATGAAAAAAAACAAAAAGGAAAAAAATGACAAAAATTCCTTTAGGGAGAAAACAAAGGCTAAATATGAAATATGGCCAAAGATTTGCATGAATAAACATTTTGCAATTATTATTATTTATGAAAGCAAAGAACTGATGCATGAGATTTGCAACAATCAAGGAATGATCTCACAAATGAAACCTCGAGCCAAATTCCCCTCATTTATATGACCCCACGAACCCTGCGCCGAAACCGCTGCAGGAATCAAACTGGCCATTTCCTCCTGGATTCTAAGGTCATTTAGAACAAACGCCATTATTTTAATATTATTTTTACTTTTACATTACAGATGCTTTACCTACATGTCTCTCTGTGCATGCCAGGGGTCCAAAGAAGCCAGAAGAGGCCATCAGATCCCTTGGAACTGGAATAATAAACAGTTGTGAGTTTCCATGTGGGTGCTTGGAACAGACCCCAACTCCCTACAAGAACACCCAGTGCCCTTAACTGGCAAGTCACGGCCCCATCCCCCCAGATACCATATTTTGTTTATTATTTTAGCCATAAACTATGACAGTGAGCACAAAATAAGTATCTGCTATGTGTTTACAGGTAAATGGGATATAGTCAGTCATATGTGACAGAATATTACTCAGCTATTTAGTGTGGTTTGTGAGATCTTACAGATGTAGAATACAGATAATGAAAAGTTCCAGAAATGAATAACAGTGATGGTTGCCAAACTGAATATGATTTAGTGCCACGGAAATTAGAAAATGGCTAAAATGATAAATGTTATATACATATTATCACAATGAAAGAAATAAAATAAGCGGAAGGAATACTTATAGAGCAGGGGGCGGAAAGAGCAGGTGAGAACCGGCGAAAGCCCTCCGAGGGTGGGAAGGCAGCCTGCTAAACCATATCCGGTGCTGCTCTTTAAGAGGTAACACTAGGGGGGGTGGGAAATGTTTGTTAATGTCTGATTTTTACAGCTTTCCATAACTTCCAATTTTTTCTCTAACTGCTCACATATTCAGCACTTGCAGATAAAAAGGGGTATGGTACAGCTGAGGTGGGAGATATGAAGGTTTATCAACAGCCGGTTAAATCCGGATCAAAGTCGATTCAGCTTGCTGCCACCCTGATGGACTCTACACTGCCGATCACTTTTTTTCCATGATGCTTGTCTTCCCCATGAAAGTTCAACTCAAGCCATGTTAATCAAGACTTTTATCTTTATTATAACGAAATACTTTCCTTTTCTTCTTTTTCCTTTTTCCCTAAGCAAGCTCTTCAGACCTGTTATACTACTGAGCGTGTCTCAGCCGGGCAAACAGTCTCAACGGATAGGTTTGTCCTGGACATTCATGAGCAGTTGTTCTCAGGATACAATGTATGTTTTCAGGAACCTGGGACAAGATACAGAGATGACCTGAGGGAACATTGGAGTCACTATAGTAACGGATGAACTAGGAGCAAGACATTTATAGTCACACAAACTCGGGCAGATGTTAGACAGAAAGAACTGCCATTCATCACGAATGCTGTTTGTCTTCCTAACCCCCAAAATGGGCACAACAACGCTTCCTTCCTGGGAAGTTCTGAGCCTGTTCTTAACAGGTGATCAAGCCATATCATAAGCTTCCTTCTAATTCCTGTTCAAATGGAGAGTCAAACCCCAAGAAGCAGCGGTGAAATGCTGAAGGTATTAGCATTGACAGTCATTAGGAGAGAAGCGCAACAAAACCTTCGACAGACTTCCTAACCCATCCCAGTGAAGACCGTGTAATAAAGTTCACGAAAATTCTCCTATTCTTTGTTCCTCAATAATAGAAAAACATTCATCACTAACGGGCCGGTGACCTCATACGCCAGAAAAACCATCAAGAGGCTTGCATTTCCTTTTTTGACAATCCTGTTTTAGAATCTTGCATTCCTTTCTTTAACTGTCGCGGATCCTCAGAGCCCTCTGAAAGGTCCCTCCATGATCTGTTGTTACCCTAGCAGGGCTGAACACAGTGCCCAGCTAGCTCCTGAGCTTTGAAAAAAACAAACCACAACATTCCACTTCTGACAGCTACCCGACTCTAAGTGATGATGACAAGACTATGCTCCTAGACAGTCCAGAGGGCGGGTGTAACCAACAAGGCCCTCTATGTCATACCATGACCTTTATAGAACAAAGGACTTGAAATTACCCACACCGTTTAGCAGATAGCATCAGAAGTTGCTGCAGATCAACACTGAACCAGACCCCTCCCTGTGGAAAGGCAGCTCCTATCTTTGCTAAGATCAGCCTCCCTCCCACAGAAGCCCTCTTTGCCTTATTAAGCCAAGAATACCAGAGACTCTCCAGCTGTCGGGAGCTTCCTTTGTGCTCAACAAACAACACAAACTGAACTCGTTACCTTCAGGCTGGAAAGCCAAATTCACTCTTTCAAAAACACATCAGCAATAAGCGACTCTGGCCTGATAAAAGAGAAACACAAACAACATTGCCGAGGTCCATGGCGTTCTAGAACAAAGGTATGCAGAGGGCCATTAAGTCTAGGCCGAGTGGGGAATCTGCCTGGGCAGGATCCTAAAGGCTGGGGAGTTCAGTCTCCCTCTATGGGCTGCAGGGGATGAAGAAGCAGACCTACGCTGTCTCTAGCAGGTTCGTGCTCCATGCTAGAAAACAGATATCACTGAACCAGGCTTGTTGTGCCTGCTTGCCTGCTCTCTTCACAGAGGCACCTCAGAATAAAACATGGGGCACTCCCTTTCTCTCTCCAGTCTTTCAAACCCATGTTTCCTGCCCCTAAAGTGCTAGCTATAGGGAAAGATGGCTTAGTGGGAGCAAACGAGGCAGAAACCGCCTGCTTTAAGAATCTGGAAGAAGTATCTGAAGTCAGCATCCAGAGCATGACTGTGGTCAGTCGTTGTGGGTTCTAGCAGGTAAGGGCCTGCCCAGTGGGCATCAAGGGCACCCCTGCCAAGCTCCACTGGGGTCAATACACCCTCCTACCATTTCTATGCTCTGACCCTCTATCATCCATTTCTGGAGGGCAAGTGTGTGTGTGTGTGTGTGTGTGTGTGTGTGTGTGTGTGCGCGCGCGCTTTTCACATATGATACTTTAACAGATTCTGATAAAATATAAAAACCCTTCCTCTGGAAAAATTCTCAAAAGCAGACATACATGGAGAGTATTGCATAGACTCTGTGGGAATTCCCAATTCCTAAGCCCACTATATACATCAAGAGAAGGGATACTATGCAGTCTAAACATTTCTGAGTGTCTGCCACATGCCAAGCACTGAGAAGAACCCACCTCAAGCCCAGTCCCTCACCATTCTGAATTCTGGCCCATCCTCCCATGACCTGCCTTTGTTCCATGCAAAACTCCCGCTGGGCACACCTCTCTGGCTCTGTGTTATCGATTCAGGAAACAACTAGTCAGGACTTTAAATATCATCTCTTGAATAGGAATATGAAACACACCACCCCAATGTTTTTCCCAAAAGCCACTCTTTCCGTCTCTCCCTTTGGAGGCCCTGCCCCAGAGATCCCTTAGCATAGATCACCCTGATGCAGCCCCACGCTCGCTCGCTCCTTCTGTTAGGACTGTCAGCAACAGGGAGGCCATGGCCGGCAACTAAACCAGGTTTGATTTTCAGCTTCTAGTGAAATCCCCACACTGGAGGAGAGCATGCCACGGGGTACACAGATGTAAATCAGGCACTTTTAAACAGACGTCCTAATGCCCAACCCAACGAGATGAGTGAGGTCAAGACAAATCGTAACGGGACAATGGCAATAACCTGGACAACAGGGGTGAACAGCAAGGGCAGGCAGGAACCTGCAAGAACGAGGAACACAGTACTCAAGAGTTAAGGATGACCACAAAGTCAGGCAGAAGGTTCGGGAGCTGAGGCAGGAGAAGGCAAGAAACATACAGGAATGTGGCGTTATCCTCTGTTTCTTGTTTTTACTTGGTAAAGTAACAAATAATTGTTAGAGAAAATGGACAGGATAAACAAACAATCGTGACCTCACTGTACACAGATCAGCAGGATCACTAAACAAACAATCGTGACCTCACTGTACACAGATCAGCAGGATCACTTTCTCCCATCTTTATAAACAGGTGTGCCTGTGCACATGACTCAACATGTTTCAATTCTACTGAATGTCCATGTTTACTGTGTGCCAGAGCCTGTGTGACTATGAAATCACTTCATCACTACTATCAATCATAATCATGGATGAGGGCACTGTCCAAGACCACACAGGTCACAGGCACCTAGGGCGAATTCAACGATAAGTATTTTCATTTCAAAACTTGATGTCTTTTTTCTTATTCTTACTGGGTTGATTTACAGGGACAAAATAAATTCATTTTTCCCGTTTTCTCGGAGAAGTTCCTCCAGGACCCCGATTAGCATGCTTATAAACCTGAGAAATGAACTCCTGCTCTTGTCATTTTCCCACACAGGTCCTTTTACAACCCCACCATAGGACCTGGTTCCCTCCCTTACAGCATGTAGATCCTGGAAGACGACACAGTCATACCCTGCTTTAGACAGATAAATCTGGAAACGCAGAGGAGGAGGGCGCGTTTGGAATAAGCCGGCAAAACGAAACTCAAACCAAGATGTGGTCACACGGCAGGCCTAGAAAGAAGCAGTCTCCGGGAAAGAGCAGAAGCCTGGCTCAGAACACAGAGACGAGGTATTTAAAGGATATGACGTTCCGTTGAGAACAGAGAGGGAACGGGTGGAAGGAGGAAGAGGAAAGGAAACACTGTGGGTGGACAGAGGATGCCATTCAATGGGAGGAGAAAACCAGATGGCATGTGATTCCCCGCATGGCTGAGGGAGAGGTGGGAATGAACCCCACTCACTGTGAGCAGTCAACTGTATTCCAGAAGTCCAGGATCCGGAAAGAAGCAATGGGGCCACAGAGGAGAACAGGGAGGGGACCGTGGTGTACCCGGGAGCAGGGACTCTAAAAGGCCATGGGTGTAACTAGCATTGCCTCTGGAGAGCAGGCACTGCAGAGAGAGAGAGAGAGAGAGAGAGAGAGAGAGAGAGAGAGAGAGAGAGAGAGAGAGAGAGAGAGAGAGAGAGAAAGAGAGAGAGAGAGAGAGAGCGCAAAAGGGGCTCAAATTCACTTTCAATTAAATCGGAGGAATGGGGCCAAATGAGAGGGGAAAGGAACCACAACCCATCTTGAGGTTCTTCAGCCCTTCGGCTTCCCAGAAATATTCACTTTTTAAAATAATTTGGAGGTCAGTCAGCTAATTTTAAATGGTGAACTAAATCACATAAAGTTCACGATGGGGCAGGAATTTTCATCTCCAGGCTGCCTCGCAGAGCTTCATTTAGCAGCCATATGGAGCCAGCGATTAATATTCAGTAGGAAGGGAATTTATAATCAGGCGCCTGCCATTCAAATGTGAAATGTTTTCTGCTCAGTACCCCCAATAATATCTGAATATATCTCCAGTTTAAAATAACGCTTATGAATAATTTTATAAATGTCCTAGCAAGAATGATAATAGAACAATCTATTTTCACTGCTACATGAAACAAAAAAAAAAGAGGAATGAATGATTCAGTTAAACAAAGAATTTAATATGCTCTATAATAAATATCGAACAGTCATTACTTGGGCTATTTAAAGGGTGGCTGGGGTCAAAAGACGATTATAATAGCTAGCATTTGTGCCCACATTTATTTTCTCTCCGTTACTTACATTGACAGAAGAAACTTCCTAGATTCATAAATTTGTTTTACCACATTAGAATGCTGGAAATCAAATTTGTTTTTCTTGATTTATATACAGGCAGAAATAATAAGATTCGGTAATGATTAACCGCGGTCACAATCACATAAGTGGAAAGTGCAGCCTATCTAAGGTACCAGTACAACAAGAGACAGACAGATATGAAAATAAATTACCCAAATGCCTTAGGCAAATGTGGTTTAGAATCTGAAATGACCACTGTGGTGGAGTGTGTGTGTGTGTGTTGTGTGTGTGTGTGTGTGTGTGTGTGCGTGCACACTCATACACGTGTCAGGTACATGATCAATTTTATGGCACCATGATCATAAACAGACCTGTGATAACGTCAAGGGGACACACCCAGGGGCAGATGAAGTCATCTGGACCACACAATGTGATAACATACTATCCCAATCCCAATATGCCCTCAACAAACACTGCACCTGTTCTGGGTCCAGGCCACTTATTCCATTATGGTCTCTACTGATGAGGATTCTCAGTTTGCGATATATTTCTCTATGGTTTTGTGTTTTTGAGATGCGGTTTCACTATATAACCCAGACTAGCCTCAAACTCATGGCTTTCCTGTCACAGTCTTCCAGGGCTGGGTTTACAGGCACGCACCACCATCTGACTGGTTTTGCTGTTCTTGTTTGGGATGGTTCTTCCCAAACTAAGAAACCTATGATTCCATGGTAATGCCTTTACAGATAATAGCCAAGGAGCAGGGTCTACGGCAGCCTCCTTCATCACAGTTCCGTTTTTCCTAGAAGACAGACACCCAGGGCAGAGGACAAAGCCACAGTGCAGAAGAGGTTTTTCTGAGTGGAAAGGGTAACCAGGGTTAAAGGTGACTGGCAGATTAAACATGCAGGATTAGAATAAAAGAGGAAAGGAAGAAATGAGGTTGCATGCATAAACTAGAGGAGCAGGCACTCGTAAAATTGGGAATTCTCTAATAAGCAGACATGCTGACAATCTGAGCATGTTAGATGTAAAACTGGCCTCTTGATGGGATAGCATTCACTACTATAAGAAAGAGGTATTTATTCTATGGAGACATTTTAAGTAAAAACCAGCTTATTCTCGACTATAAAAGAGAAATAAAATGTTGTCAAATCTTGAACAGAGTTATCTTAAAAACACAATTGTTTCGTGACTTGCCATTCAAAGGGAAGCACATAATAAAACATCTGAACCAGGAACCTCTGGCATCCGCGTTTACTGTGTATCGTACAGGTTTATACCACATCGTTAGCTCATCTACTCTGAGGTTTCCCTTTGTAACTTGGGGGATTTTTCACAATTCATTTAATCGCAGGTCTTCCAGTGGAAAGGTTAAATACTACAATCTCTACCAAAGTGCCACAGGCATCTGATAAAAAAGCAAAATTATCTGGAGGTGGAAGCAAACACCTCTAATCCTAGCACTTGGTAGGTGGCAGCAGGAGAGACCAGGAGTTCATGCCCAGACGGAGCTATAGCAAATTCAAGGCTAGTCTGAAGTCCTGGCTCTTGGGACTCTGTCTCAGAAAATAAATAAGTAAACAAAGAAGCAAATGACGAACAAAAATACCATAATAATAAGACACTTAGGCTATTTTCTAAAATCAAACTTAAAATACGGGAATAAAAATGGGTTCTAGGGCTGGAGCTATAGGAGCTCGGGGAGTAGAAACTCTTGCTGCCATGTCTGATTGCCTGAATTGGCTCCCTAGGTCCACAAGGCAAAGGCTTCCCTCTGACCTTCACTTGTGTGCACTGTGGCTAGCATGCATCCATGAAAAAAAATGAGGGGGCGGGGGAGGAGAAAGAGGAAAAAAAAGAGAAAGTAAACAAATAAATGCAATCTTTAAAGTGGGATACATATTTTCCCCCAATAGTTCTAACAAGCGTTGCTAGTGCCTACAAACCTTCAGCAAACTGCCCAGTCACGTGCAGCCCGTTCTGCTAAGAGAGGGTCCAGCACAGTGGTGAGCATCACGGATTCAAAACCCAGAGGCCCTACATTTAACTGTCAGATCAGTCCCTTGTAAGCTATGTGATCTTGGCCAGTTACCGGATGTGTGCCTCGGCTTTTTGTGCTCATAGAATGGACATCACCGTGGTGCACACCCACCAGGTTTCCTGTGGGGAACCACTGAGAAGTATACGCGGGAGAGAACCCAGCACCCATCCACGCTGTTAAGGGCTGGCTTTGTGATACAGTCTTATAATCATCACTATGACTACTAGTCATTAAACAAAAGCCAACTCGGGCAGGTCTGTGTACTCAAGTCTAATAATCAGCTGTTCACAGAATTCCGTATTTTAGTGTATACCATAATTAAAATCTAAGGCCCAAGTGTGCTCTTAGTGAAGTACAGAAGGCCATTGTTCAAGGCTAGTGAAGGGGAGAGACAACTGGGCAAGGGTCTCCCAACACAGGTTGATGACCCTTCTTTTCTTAGTAGTCTCCAACAGTTCTTAGCACACTGCAACAACACGTACAAACAAAGCCACAAGGAAACCCCTCCACCAAGTTTCCCCAGAGATCATTTTGTGGGGGCCATATTAAAAACATCTAATTTCTCACGATTGCTGGCCTAGTCTCTGATCTTTGAGAGGACAGGAAAGATGTTCTTCACTGGGCCAAAGTCATGAATCTGAGCAGTCAGATATTACCTAGCAGCCACAAGATATACCCACAACCACAAGAGATACCCAACCATGGATGCTCAAGCCCCTGATAGGAAATCACATGGTGGTGTTTGCATGTGACCTAGCAAGCCTCCTCTACACTGTAAACCATCTGCAGACCACTGACAGAAAATGCAAAGCACACGCTGTGTAAGCAGCTGCGGTGCTGTGTTGTTAGTGAAGAATGATGGAGACACTCCTGTATGGGTCACAGCTCTTCCCAGTACTTGGATCTGCAGTTGGCTAAATGCAGGAATGGGGACCCTGTAGATAGAGAGGTATAACTATACTGCCTCCCCTGGCAATAACGGCCAACATCTCCATCTTCCTCTCACCCCACTTCTTGCCCACCTGCAGCAGGTATGCAGAACTATATTACAGATTCAGAATCTCCCAAAAACCTTCCCCTCCCCGACCCTTCAAGTCATATAGCTCAACAGTTTTTCGTTATTGCCTTCTTCCTTTCTATCCAGCATCCATCCATCAAGCCTCTCCTCCTTAGATTGCAGAACCTTTTGGAAGGGCTTTTGCAAACCCAAAGCATAAATCAAATCTCCCCAGACTCTTTACAGGCGTTATCAACATACAGTTAATGAAATCAGCAAGCTGGGAGGACTCTTGGATATCTAATCTAATCCAAATCTTGCTGTTTACTGACAAGGGAGCTAGGATATTGGTGATTACCCATAATAAGAGCAATAACTGACTCACAGTAACCTAATATGTTTATATAGCTTGGGCGAAGCACCGTAATTATATATCATCCTCCTTTGAGACCTTAAGTCCTTGTTGAATGAGGTTATTCACTTAAATTCAGGTTCTTAATGGTATCTTGTACCTTCTAACTTCTGTAGATATAAGGCTAATACTTAGAATTTTTAATCTTTTGTGCCTCTTCCTTGAACACCAATTTTACATTGCTGTTATTAACAGCACCAGCATGTGATTCTCAAATTATTTCAAACAAGGTATAATTTTGTATGTTTAGGATTTCTGGATTTTATTTCCTCTGCCTACGATGGGATTAATGGCCAGGGCTTGGAGGGATTTGGAAAATCAAAGTTTGGACTCCTGTTGACTTCAAATGAGAAAACCCAGTAGGAAGCTATATGATGAAGAAAATCATTAAAAATACATTTATTTTCCCGAGATGGTATGTTCTTCTCAAAAGATGTACCTTCCTTCTGCTAGAGAGAAATATTCTGACATTTTATGGGTAACAAGCTAAGTTAAATATAAATTTACACCAGGATTGATTATGTATGCCTGCAATTCCAGCATGCAGTAGGCTGGAGGAAGAAAATTGGGAGTCGGGGACCAACTTTGATTATATAGGGAAATTGACTCAAAAGAACAAACAAACAAAAAGAAAATTTTAAAACAAGCAAGAAAAGTCATCTTTTAATTCTGTGGCCTCGATGTCTATGTCTCATACTTAGATACCATCAATGAAATCAGCCCAGAGAGTGGTAGGAGGGGGCAAGGTCACCAAGCTACTCAGGCTCTCAAGTTTCATGATAGGCAGGGGAGGTTAACCACAGGGGACAGACCCCACAGTGGTAACCAGAATACTCCCATGTAGAAGGCCAGGACCCATCCTGATTACTGGTGCCCTTGCTCTACAGACTTTATTTTACTGAAAAACCAAATGCTGACTGACACTAGGCACTATTGAATGCTCCTGTCTCTGAATAGTTTTATTCAGTCCAGCGACAATGGGATCCGTAGGCAGCTTAGCAAAGGTGACACCGAACAGCCAGATTGACAAACTGCTCCCTGCCCCTCAACCCCACATGCGAGGGTCTCAAGAGACATCTCATGTTCAACAAAGCAGGTATTTCCCACAGAGTAAGGATGGGCGTGCAGTCTGAAAATAAACAGCTATGATAAGCCCTTATTAATGCTACATCACATTCTACATCCAGAATAAGCAAGCAAACTTCAATGGGAATTCGTTCCTCAAGGAGAAACAGAGACATCAACACCCAGAATGAGTGAGGAGCCATGCATGACATGTTCCTGCTGTGTGACGATTTCCACAAATCCCAAAAGACGATTTAGTAAAGAGATAAAATCATAACTTGACCAGTTTGTTCCTCAGAGTCAGTATTTACTCATATAACTGTTTTAAAGTATGCTAGTAATGAAATCACCATATGCAAAATACAACATAAGAAAATAAAATACAAAACCTAAAAAATGTCCGCCACAGGCTAGTATTTCAAAGCCTCTGGTGCTATTCTGTTGGGGAACATCAGGGTAAGATGATGGAGACAGGTTACTAAGATCAAGTAACTAATTCTTGACAGTCCTACCTCTGTTCCAGCCATGGTCTCTATTTCCTCATCTGTGTCATGTGATCATTTGCCAGCATCTGTTGCTGTGGTCAAAGACAGAGCCACCTCTGTCTGCTACCACGGCCTCCCTTCCAGGAGAACTGAAATCTCTCTGAAACTGTGAGCCAAGAGAAACCTTGCAGCCCTTGGCCTCTCTGTCAGCAACCCCAAAACACCTCATATAATGCAAGCTTCCCACATCCATAATGTTAGCTCTGAACCTCGAAAAAATGTGAGAACAGTTTTGTTTCAAGGGAAGAATAAATTACCCCCCAAATTCAAATTGCTATAGGCCGTGGGCAATGAAACTCCTCCATGGTGTGAAATGAGCATCAAAGAGGAACACTGATGCCCACCCAAACTTCAGCATGGACACTGCCTAAGAAGCAATAGCAATTCACCAAAAAATGGTGGTTTAAAAGCTCACTTAAACTCTGTGTTTGTCTACATGCTGAAAATGACAAAGTTGGTAAATGCTCTGTGTCCTTCACCCCAAGGGAGGCCCTCGTTTTTGTCTATTTGTTTGTCTGTTTGTGATAGGGTCATATGTACTGGCTGTTCTGGAACTTGCTGTGTAGACCAAATTGGCCCTAAACTCAAAGATTCCCCTGCCTCTCAAGTCCTAGGATTAAAGGTGTGTGCCACACACCCAGCCCCAAGGCAGGCCCTTAGAAGAAAGTTTTCCCAAACTCTGTCACAAGGTGTTTTGTTTTGTTTTGTTTTGTTTGAGATAGTATCTCAAATAACTTGGGCTGGTCTCAAACTCACTGGGTGGTTAGGGATGAACTTGAACTCCCAACCCTCTTGCCTCCACCTCCTAAAAGTAAAAGCTGCAGGCATGCAGCACCATGTTTGCAGTTCATAAAGCAACAAAGTTTTAAAGCATTGGTGGTGATTAAAGGCCTCTGAGAGACAGCCGGTTTAAAATACAGGCTAAAAACACTAAATGAACAATCAAAAATGACAGGAGAATGGCCAAGGAAGAAGGAATGGAGAATAGAATATTAATTTTGATCATTAGCATTCTCTCTTACAGCACAAGGAACGTAACAGCCAATCTGGCAAGACACATCCATTAGAGTGATACTGGCACCAAAGTTATGGATGTAACCAACCACTTTCTTACTGGATTTAGGACCTTGTAGACAGAAGGAAACCCACGCCTGGTACTGTAAATCCGGCCAAAAACCCATGGCTGAAGAGCACATAGGCCCCAGAAGTGTGGCTACTACTACATTACTTTGCTAAATGGGCACAGTATCAAACTCTAAATGCCTATCTGTCCACCCTATACATTACTACAACTTGAAAGGTGGAGACAGAAAGGTCAGGAGTTCAAGGCTACCCCCAACTTGTGGTAAGTTCAAAACCAATCTGAACTACAGGAGACCCTGCCTTTAAAAGAGAGAGGGCTGAAAAGATAGCTGAGCACTTAAGAATGCTTACTGCTCTTCCAGAGAACCTGTATTCAGCTCCCAGCACATACACAGGCCTGTGAGTAGAGCTCTAGCGGATCCGACGACAATGTTCTCTGGTCTCCAAGGATACTCGCACACAGGTGGATAAACATATAATCTTTGAAAAGGAGGAGGCTGAAATGCTTTAAAATGGGAACCATTTGCCCTGCCAATGAATGGATCAGTTCTTGTAAACATCATTGATGTTCGGCCGGCAGCACATTCAGGAATGAGAAGAATCCCAACGCTCTCAAAGGTATTTTCTGAATTTGCAAACCTTTATCAGTTGCAGAATATTTAATAGACCAAACTCAAAAAGACAGATTGCAATCCAAAGAAATAAATATCTCAGAAGAATTACTCAAAGCAACCCAGAGTACAACCTAAAACTGTCTCTGAATATTTCATGAGCGTGACAGGATGGAGAAATGCCCTAGGGGAGAGCAATATCTTAATAAAACAACATGTTTTTTTTAATTATGCATATTGGAGTTCTGCTTCTTTGATATGGAAACAGAGTTTGGTTCAAACCACATTATTTTATTTATTAGGCCTTCCAGGTTTAAGACACATAGCAATGTGGATGAATCTCTACATCAGCCTGCAATTAAGTCGCGGAAGCAAGCTAATACCTGCTCTGTCATCTTACCTTCCTCCAAAGTACTACATGATGCCACTGGGAGAGAGGAAGAGGCTTTCTAGAGGAGGTAGACCTGGGGGGCATGACATGCTACACCAGGGCTGCCGTCTGACTCGGGGGACAGCCACAATCTGACTGGGGAACAGCTTCGACGCCAGGAACACATTTGCCCTCAGGAGGCTCCGGAGGACACCATATGACCTGTAGTGAACTCTAAGACTGACTAGTGCCAATCTGCCATAACAGTGTATCTCAACCCTGTGTCAGGATCTTCCTCCGAAATCCTCCAGATCTATTCACTCTAAACGCCTGCTTTAACTCTGTTTCTCTAAAAAGTCCTGTGTTCGCAGATGCTTTTCCCTAGCTCATATAATCCCGATAGCGACAAAAGAAAAGCAATCTAACTGCCTACACACATTTCTTGATGAAGTAACAAGACCGTGACAGAAGTACAGGGTGACTCTGCACTCCGTCCCCTCGCCCACACAACTGATGTCCTCCCAACTTCATATGCCTGCCCTAAGATGATGGGCCCTAACTATGCCACAGTGACATAAAATTAATCTAGCTCCGTCATATCTGAAATGTCAGAAAAGCGAATGGCCTCCTGACAGTATTTACCTTTTGCTGCATTTTTCCTTTTGCTAATTCATTGCACTATTTGTGTTGTTTTCCACCCAGGGAGAGTTTAGCAGAATTTTCAAGGCAACCAAATAAAATTAATAGAAACAAGCTAATACACATTTGGAAATAAAATTTAAGCTGGGCGTGGTGTACTGGATACACCTAATCCTAACACTCAAAAGGTACAGCAGGAGGATCAGAAATTTAAGGCCAGCCTTTGGGCTACATGAGACCCTGTCTCAAACAAAGAAAATGAAATAAAAATTACTAAAATGGCAGGATATTAGCTAATCAAGTTATTAAACTGAGATAGTCCTGTTGGATTTGGGGAGTTGCTTCTTGTGAGCTTTTATCTGTAATTAGATGCTATAAACTAATTGCATTCTACCCAACTTCATAACATGAAATCCTGGCTGTCAATCCGGTAGGATTCCCTGGAGCCTCTGGGAGGTAACCGGGGTCAGATGAGGTCAGGAAGGTGAGGCTCACTATAAGATTAACATTCTTCTAAGAAGAGACAGGAATGGGCACTGCAAGCCAGAAAGAGAGGTCATGGCAGAAACAGCACACTGCAGCCTCCGCTCACATCTCTGGCCTTTATAACACAGGCATGGACCACAACCTCTTGGCTACAGGACCTCCTTACAGAGATGGGATCTGAACCAGCTGACATAATCTAGTCCACCATCAGACCAACCACTGCCTTATTTACTTTTATTTAAACAGTCTTGAGCAAACAAGTCTATATCTGGGGATCGTTAAGTGCTTAATTAACTCACAAGAAGCAACTCCCCAAACCCGACAGGACCGTCTGTGTATCCACCTCTGCATTATTGCAGGCCACTGCTTAGCTTCCTCTTCTCAGGCCCAAGGACTTCAGCCCACTGCATTCTCCTCCCTGTGGCAATGTTTATTTCGACTTGGATTCTCAAATACAGAAATATTTCAAGCACTCTATTAACCCAGGTTAAAAAAATCCTGAAGAACTCAAAAAAGGCTTAGGCTGGAAAAGTGCAAGCAAACCAAAAACCACAAAATAAACTTGCTCTGGGTTTCAGTCCCTCGCTGCTTTCAAAGAAGGGCGCTGGAGAATGGTCCTGATCGGAATCATTTACTGCAGAAGGTAAATGAATATGTTCATTTTAATTCACCCCTACTAACATTAAGAGCAGTGAGTCCCCGTATTAGCTGAATGAAATCACCAGAGGAATAAAAAAATCAATTAAACATGTACTATGTGCTTACACGCAGACAGACTCAGGAATTCAGTGGTTTAAGCTAATTTCCCTCTTGGTATTTCCAGACCCTAATTCAGTAACACAAGTAATGCTTATTAGTAATATTAATGCACCATATGCTATCACTGTCAACTTAATAATCTTGAGGGTTTTTTTTTTCTAACTAAAATGTCAATCTAACTTCTGGAATCCCACTCAGGAGAATCTATGCAAAATTATAATTAACAGATTCCTTCTATAGGCAGAGTGATTAGCTGTGAGCCCATTCAATGAATGCCTATAATTAAGCTATTTTATGTATTATAATGGTTTTATTTGAAATCATGAGATTTACATTACTAGGCCAACATAAGCAGCTCCTAGCCCCAGGGTCTAAGCCATGGACCTTCATACTGAGAGAAAGCAAGCTCTGAAAACTCAACAGCTCACTAGGACTGTACTGTCACTATGTAGCAGAGTCATTTTGCAATTCAGGGAATCTCAACATCAGGAAAGTCTCCTAATGCATATGAGACAGGAATCTGAAAAACATTTGCCAGGAAGACAATAAAGAAGCCAATCAACACTAAGAAGTATTTTCTATAAAAGAGCCACCACTGATAATAACTCCAGGAGGAAAAGGGGGGGGTGAAATCAATTTAAACTTTGTTTTTAACAAGACAAATCAATAAAAATGTTATGCATCTGATTTTCATATTAAAAATCGAACAGCATATTAAAAATTACACGTCAGTACATTGAAATAGCTGATGGCTTCACCACAAGACACTACAAAGATTCAAAAGAAATATTCTCATTCCCAACGCCCTGATGCAGCTGAAGTAATTCTACTGCTGGAATGTAGGACTAATGACTGACACCTGCCCACAAAGGCGGCCTCAAGTACCATCTGTGACCCCACAAGAGCCACTGGCTGGGCTCCTGAGGACAGAAGCTACCAGAACTCTTTCATTTTCTTTTGCTTTCCTTGTTTTCACTAGTTCTCCAAGAATTTCTTGCCTTGTCTCTGATCAAAACCACCCCCACGCTCTTTCCAGATCCCTCCCCCAACTTCTTACCCAACTTTACATCCGTTTTTTTTTTTTTTGTTAATCTGTCAAGTACGGTTTGTGCTGCCCACACACCCTTAGACGAGTGACCTTCACAAGGGAGTGGTCAACCCAAGGGCCACACCCTTAAAAAAACTAACTCTTCCTCTCCTAGCAACTATCAACCACCAATATCTGAGGTCCACAGGTACCCCTGCCCTGTGTGCTGGAATTTTATCTGGTCTGAGCCCGAACAGGTCTTAGGTAGGCTGTCTCAAAGGCTGTAGATTTGATATCTGTAACTGCCCTACTGTGTCCAGAAAACACTGCTACATTGCAATCATCCACCACCTCCGGCTTTTACAATCTTTCTGCCCCTTCTTCCAGAATAATCCCTGAGCCTTAGGAAGAGGGGTGTGATAAAGATGTTCTCCTAGTCAAGGCTGATCATTCCAGTCTCTTACTCTCTGCACCTCAATCAGCTGTGAGCCACCATCTTCTGCAAATGGAAGCTTCTCTGATGAGGGTTGGGAGATACACTACTCTGTGGGAATAACGAGAAGCCATTAGTTTAAATGCTATGACCATTCTGCAAAGTCACAATCATGGGTTCTAACCTGGGGCCTGTCACCTATCGAGCCATGGGTCTGTAGACCCAATAATAGTACCAGGTATAGATAAGTCATTCTTGCTGCAGAGATTTCCAAGTTGGCTGAAAGGTAGAAGCATCAGAATTCCTCTCAGGAGCCGAGAGCCAGCCCGGCCCCTAAGGCTACAGCCTGCACACTCTGGACAAACCACTGTGTGCGTGTCCAGGCCCTGTGTTTTGAACTTCCTGTGCCCTTTGACCAAGTAATTAAAACAGGAAGCCAAAAAGCAAGGGAGAGAGAAAGGGAAGAAGGAAAGGGAGGAAGGGAGGGAGGGAGGAAAAAAGGAGAGTCCAATCTGAAGGTCAGAAAAGCAAAACAGCCAGACACTGGCTCTTCTACCTCAGTCCAAAACGGTGAACCTGCCTCCAGGAATCTCAGAATGAGACTGTGTGTGAGAGCTGTCTCCTCCTGTCTTATAGTCCTTTCTGGTACTGGGATCAACGGTGTGCACCACACCACTACCATCTACTTCCTAAGGCAGACTAGTGTGGCTACTGGGATTAAAGGTGTGTGTCACCACTGCCTGGTCTGTTTTACTCTCCGAACTTCAGGCAAACTTTATTTATAAAAATACAAATAAAATATCACTTCACAACACAGCTATTCAAGGGAACTCACGAGGGCTCACAAAGGCTAAGACAACAGCACTGGAATTCGGTTTCAAAAGGCAGCAGCAAGGCTTAAGAATTCCACAGCACTGAGCAATCAAACCTCAACTCCTCATAATTAACTCACGGTTATCCTGGAGAACAGGCAATGAGGTCCCCTTCAGTATCTAAGGAAAATTATGGCTATGTTCACCAGAGACCTACAAAGACCTATAACATACTTCCCATGCAGTTTAGGGAATTCAAGGTACAGACCAGGGTGAGAAATTTCTATGTAGTACCTGTGTTCCAACAATGAAGAAAACTGGGGCAAAGAGTAACATCTAGGTCAGCGTTTACAAAGGGCCACTCACTGTCCTAATTCCCGTCAAAGGCCCTTGGCACTTTTATGTGTGCCTGTAAGACCAGCACTGAGGAAGCCGAGGTAGTACGAGCTCCAGTTAAGGCCAGCCTGGGTTGCAAAGTAATATTCTGTCTCCAAGAAGGCGGGGAAGGGGGAGGCGCCTCAGATAAGACTGAAACACGTAGTGTGATAGAGGTAGAAAAACTAACTGTTGGCTGCAGCCTATCAGGACAACGCTACAAATACAATCCCTTTAAAGGTTAAGAATGCAAGGTCCGCATGACCCCTAGAAACAAATCCATTTAGACTGCCAAAACTAAAAAGCAATCTAGAATAATCATTATTTTATCCAAATAATCTCTCATTACTGGGGATAGAATGACAGCTGAATATTTCATACAGCAGAAAGGTAGGTGATAGTGTTTTACAATTGTATGCAGAAACCTAACTAACAGTTAGCCTTTCTTTGCCTCTGGATCTGCATCTAGAGTTTCAACCAACCTCAGATTGAAAATATTTCTGAAAAAACAGCAACAACAAACAAGAAAATGGTACCCAAAGGGAGTGGCACTATTAGGAGGTGTGGCTTTGTTGTGGTGGGTGTGGCTTTGTTGTGGTGGGTGTGGCTTTGTTGGAGTAAATGTGTCACTGTGGAGGTGGGCTTTGAGGTCTCACAGATGCTTAAACTAAACCCAGTGTCTCAGTTCACTTCCTGTTGCCTGCAAGATCTTGAACTCTCAGCTCCTTCTCCAGCACCATGTCTGCCTGCACACTGCCATGTCCTGCCATGATGATAATGGACTGAACCTCTGAAATTGTAAGCCACTCAATTAAATGTTTTTTGTCATAGAGATGCCATGGTCACATTGTCTCTTCACAGTAAAAGAAACCCTAAGACACACACTGGCCATGTACTTTTTTTTTCCTTAACATTTTCCCTAAGGAATACAGTGTCCACACCGCAACAGCATGACAAGTAACAACCTTTGCTGCGTATTTGGCCCTACAATATAGAGCTGACTTACAGTATCTGGTAGGATATATAAAAGTGTCACACACGGCCGGGCGGTGGTGGCGCACGCCTTTAATCCCAGCACTCGGGAGGCAGAGGCAGGCGGATCTCTGTGAGTTCGAGGCCAGCCTGGTCTACAAGAGCTAGTTCCAGGATAGGAACCAAAAGCTACAGAGAAACCCTGTCTCGAAAATTAAAAAAAAAAGTGTCACACTATTGATATAAGGGACCTGGACATCTGAGGACATTTAAGACCAGAAGGTCTTAAGAGCCAAGCCTCAACAGATACCAAGGGATGGTACCACCAGTGTAGCAGCTAAAGAGGGGACCTGGGAGAAAGCATAAACTATTAGATCCAATAAGGGGCACTAAGATAGGCAGGCACCTATCAGGTCTGCTTCGGGCAGCAGGCAAGAAGCACCAACCTGGACAAGGATTCCAGGCACGAAGGCAGTTGGAAGACACTGGCAAGAGTCAGAGAGAACCAGTGGACCTCAGCTGAGGAAAAACACTTCCGAGAAAGGAATATGGACACACGGGGGCATGTGCAGGGAGGCAGGCGATATTATCAGACCTGACACTCGAGGTTATTGCTGGGCTAATTGTAAGTACTGAGTCCTTCGGTGCTTCTCACGTGAAGCCAGGATAGGTTCCTCAGACTGGGGTGTGGCTTGCTCTCGGTGGAGTGTGGATGGGGGTAGCAATTTGAGGCAGGCTGTTCCTAGGCCGCTCTGTAACAGGCAGTAAGTGACTAATAGTGTAGATCAGACACAAGAAATCATGAGTCACCCTTCAGGGAAGCCGGCACCGGTGCCAAATAACTTCTCTGAGAACTGGAAACACATGGGCTTGGACAAATATTGTGGAATCTAGTATCTGGAGCCAGCACTGAATACGGCTCCTTCCCTTAGCGTAGGTCAGTTTTAGTTTTGGGTTCTTAGTGACCACATGAGGCTAAAGATACCCATCTCAAACATGCCTCAGTCAAAAAATAAGTGCTGACCTTTCGGAAAAACTAATGACTATGCTGGACATTCTTGTGCAGAAGGAACAAACCTACCCGCGCTTCTTGACGGGTTGTTGTCACACGCAAGGATCAGCAGAGCGCCCGCTTAGGGCTCGCATGCCGAATGATTCTGAGTTTGGAGTCAGAGAGCAAAGCAATTAAAATCTGAATTTCTATACAGTGAACCATGAGTTCACTTTTCCCACATCACCACCCCCCCACCCCCCCCCACACAACTTAAAGTTAGTTAACTTTGCATTATAGGTGAAGGCATTGTGTTAGCTGCCAATGAGATTACAAAAATAACTAAGACACACACACACAAAAAAAGCTGACTTTAAAGAGAATGAAAAAACAGTAATTTTAGGTAGCACTTTAAGATGTAATGTCTTTTCCAGGTTCTTGTAGTTCAGATACACTGGACAAATAGGGATAGAAAACCATATGCAGATTAATTTCCCAAAATACCATTCAGTGTGAAAAGGGCCAGGCATGAGGAATTACTATACTCCGCTTGTTCCCATTTACATGAAATCACATCTGGCAAACTCAGTTTGCAGGCGCAGCCATTAAAATGCCTCTCCTGGAGTGAGGAAAGGAGCAGAATAAAAGGGAATAGTGGGGTGTGGGGAATGGCCTACACCTGGTTGTGAGTGTACTCACACCCACGACTGAATTTTCCAAGCTGAACAGTTAACAGTGCACATCACTATATAATCAAAAGCATCACCGGAGCCAGGCTCACGGTCAGACAAAAGCATGGCAGAAGACTCCAGCAGTAAATCTCATGCTTTCTCAGATTCACCATTGGGAAGGAACCACATGTAATGGACAGAAAAGTAAATCGAGGAAAACAAGCAACAGGATTTTTTAAGTAGCAAATGAAAAGAGTTGGATTCACGTCCTCCTGCCTCATGAACTGAGAATAGAACAAGCCTTAATTTTGCCCTTCCCCATGACTCTGGGTGCTCTGACTAATCACAGGGAAGGGATTCTGCAGAGAGATCCAAGACGCAGAACCTGGAGAAGATCAGGAGAGTCACCTGTGGGGCTTTCCCACCTCACAGGACCTCTGATTCATGCCCCTGGGGGCCTTGGTTATGACTCCCAGCAAAGTCAGAGCCCCTCCTCCTCCCAACTGAAGTGACTCACTCTGCTGAGCAAATCCAACAGGAAAAGAGAACCGGTCCCTGGCTGAGAACCCAGAAGATTTACTCTCCTCTAGGTCCCCATGCTTTTGAGGTCAAGAGAAGAACACACTGGATGCAGAGAATGGCTGTACCCACTGTCTCGCCTCTTCCTTTGATAACTCAGGAAAACAAACAGAAGTGACGACATCAAAGGTCTCAGTAGCCCATCCTTGAAAACCTACAAGGGAGAGGGATATACTAAGCTGAACTGCAAAGTCATCATGAAGAGACACGAGGATGTCACCAAGTTTTATTGCCGCTAACCCAGTGTTGCTATTGCAGTCAACACACCAAGGAATAGTGGGGCGTAGGACTGTGAGCAACAGTATTCTTCAAGGTGCATTAAAAACCACAGAAATCAATATAAAGAAAGCCTGTGCCTGACCAGCTCCCCAGGACAACTGGAACTGGGAGTCTAAAAACACATGCAGGGTTTCACACATTCGCCAAATGTACATTTGAGCCTTCTCCCAGCCCTGCTTTTCGGAGATGCTCCTCTAAGCCCATGTTATTTTTAGAATCATGAAAATGACTGCTGCACTCCCAGCCATCCCCTGGCGAAAGCTCCTCCCCTGGACAGCGGTGGGCACACCCAAGATCTCTTCTCACTGTGATCTCCTGGGTGGCTCTCCTTTTACAACCTTTAAATATAGCTTGCTGCCCTCAATTGATAGGTCCGCTTCAGACTGCCAGGAGATCCACGTGCTAGGGGTAGGGGCCATTTCTTATCTACTGTTCATTTCCTGTGCCACGCACCACACCCAGCACACAGAAAGCACCGAGTGGACTGGAGGTAAATGGGCAGAATCCTGCAGGCGCTAGGGTTTTACGCATCACATCTAGACTACAAACTCCACTGAAGGTGGCGCCATCTCTACCTGCTTCTGTGTCCTCAGATCTTATGGAGCGCTTGGCCTATAGGAAGTCTTCAGTAGACATTTGACAAATTAATACAGAGGGAAAGGTGAGACCGTTCCTGTGTGCCACCATAAATAAAATCTCTATGCATATGGATTTAGAAAGAAAAAAATCCGGTCTGATCTGCAAACAGGACTCACTGCTTGCCAGCAATCCAGTCAGGGTTCAAAGAAGCTTTTCTGGTCAACTAAGTGAGTCAACACTATCTATGATTGAACTCTTCAAAATAAGTACATGAAGTATGAAATGAGCCAGAAGCCACAGCTTAGGCCACCGTAACGCCCAGGAAAACCATGATTACCCTATTGCTGGAAAGCCTTTGGTGTTTGCTTACCCTGCGCACGATGAAAGGCTTGTCTGCAAGTGTTCGCATCTCCTCTATGATTTGGAGGCTGCAGTGAGCCTGTTATAGATGCTTGTACCCAGTGATTACTAACCACTATTTACATTTAGAGAGAGGCAGGAGACATGAGAGGCCCTCGTGGCAGAGGCTGGACTCCAAGCCCTGTGAGGGAATCAGGCTTACCAGTGGGAGTCCCTTCAATCAAAGGTGTGAATGTAAAGCAAATAGTCTCAATTCCCCTCTTCCTTCCACTTTTCCCTCCCTCACCCCAAGGGGATGCAAGGCATTAGCATTCCTCAGCCTGGTGCTTCTGGAGAGGTGGCCTGAAGGATAGCCCCAACAAACAGGCTACAGACCAAAGAGTCCCCAGCTTCTTGGTACACAAATCGAGAAAGCATTGCCTCCTGTGCCTAGCCGCTAGCCCGCAAATGAAGTCACTTTTGGTATCTTGAAATTCAAAAGAATTAAAGCTACAAGGGCAATAGTACATAGCGTGCTCATTCTCTGTGTATCTCTGGCTGTTCCGGCACTCACTCTGTAGAGACATTTGCCTGCCTCTACCTCCCTGAGTTCTGGGATTGATTAAAGGTGTGTGCCATCACCACCCAGCTAACCTTCAAGCTTTTTTTTTTAATTTATTTATTTATTAAAGATTTCTGTCTCTTCCCCGCCACCGCCTCCCATTTCCCCCCCTCCCCCAATTAAGACCCCCCCCAGCCCGAAAAGCAATCAGGGTTCCCTGTCCTGTGGGAAGTCCAAGGAACCCCCACCTCCATCCAGGTCTAGTAAGTTGAGCATCCAAACTGCCTAGGCTCCCACAAAGCCAGTGCGTGCAGTAGGATCAGAAACCCACCTTCAAGCTTTTTAACACTACCCAATGAACAGAAAAATTTAAGTCTCGTGGGCAATTAAACATTCTGGAATTTTTCCTTTTCAATTCACCTACTGTTAGAATAAGTGAAAAACCATGCGAACTTCACCTCCCAACTTGATGCAGCTGTGCTGGCAGCTCCCCTGCATGTCCGTGATGCTCTTATCCTTGATCAGAGACCTTTTCTGTGCGGTGGGCAAGAGCCAATTCAGACTCATCCCTGGTCCAAGGGCTGAGAAGAAGTGACTGCTGGAATCTCTACATCAGCGCCCGCCCCCACCCTAGGCTCAGAGACCATCGAGGAAGAAGGGCTGGAAAGACTGTAGCCTGGAGGTAGGGAAGTCAGGAGGGATGTTGTAAATGATGTCGCCATTACAGGCACAAACTTAAAGTCCATGGTAACTTGTGTAAGACCTAAGGATGAAGTCAGCCAAAATTCTAGCGTGGATGGTGAAGGGCTCCCAAGGCCCAAGCTAGGGGAAGGAAAAGTCATTTTCTTTGGGGGTGTGGCGCCTGATAGGTTGACCATGCTCCAGTAGATGGCCTAATAAATACCCATACCTATTCAGGCAGCACCGATTGGACTCGGAAGGTTAATTAACAGGGGAAGAAGTGAAAAGGCTAGGGAGCATCATACAGAAAGGGAACGTGAGTTGAGAGGGGACATATTGGGTGGTTCCAAAGAAACTTGGAGGAGTTAATGTGGGGTAAATATGATCAAAATACATTTTATACTTATGTGTGGTCTTATTTGTTAGACATTTTTAGAATGAAGACTATCAAAGTACCATCTATCATAATGGCCCTTTACATTCTAATCCTCTGATCTTTCTTACTGAAATCGTATCAAGGTAATACAACCCTGTTATAAAATTCATTTAATACTGTAAAATCATACCTACTTTTAAACACCCCAGCCACTTACACTTCTTCATATTTTAGTTGTTATAATGGCTCTGATTGGCTGGCCTATGGACCAAAAACCATCCACTGGATTGTGTGTATTAATCCTATAACTGGCATGCCCAAGGGCCAGGCACTATTCAAAAGGCCTAGCTTTCCAGTCATACATCAACTCTTTAGTAGTATCTTTGTTTTATTTATTCAGCAGAAGCTATGCATCAGGCACCATGATGGCCACTAGGGCCCCAGACCGTCCTCAAGGTAATCAAGTAGGAAATTAGGACAATGGGATGTGGCCGTAGCAATCACTGGCCTAGGGAAAAGGTGAAGCTTCTACAGAACAACCAAGAGGTAATGCTGGGTTCAGACTTAGCTAAAAAAAAAAAAAAATAGCTACACAGACGGTTGGCAACATCAGTTTACAATTGCAGAGGGCTCAGGTCAGCAGGCACCACGATCCTGCAAAGTACATAAAAGTTTTAAGTGATGTCATTTGCTACTCCCACATCCTGCATGATAGCCCCATTTTACAGAGGAAGGCCACATGGCTCACTCGAGGTCACACGGCTGGCGAATGCACAGACCACGTTGTGAACCTGCGTGATCTCCATTTGTGTGTCCAGCCAGGCCACGGCACCGGAAGAAGTATGGAGATAGACGATAAAAGACTCTAAGAAAAATGATGGACAACTGACAAGGCCAAGCAGCTGACATGAGAAGAAGGAGCAAACAGAGTAAGCTCCACAGGCTAAGACAGGGTGACATCCTCAGCTCCAGGCGCCTGGCTGACCTGGTCCACATATTCCAGGATTTGGAAGGAGGAAGACTCTTCCATTACACCACCTGGCCCCTCCTCCCCTCCAGATCCAGATCGATTCCCAAGGCAAACCTAAAGCCCTGGAAGTCTCCGCAGAGAGGAAAATGTAGCTGAGACGGTCAAGACCCAGATAACTCTGAATTCTACAAGACATTCAGAGAGGAGGAGACTGAACTGGGTGCTCTCTGCCAACACAGTGGTAGAAAACCTGCAAGGCTGGGTGAGTGGAAAGTTTAATCCCCAAGCTACCCATCCTTCCCCTCAGGAGGTTCCTGACCGGCTGCCCTCCGGAGAATAGTGAAAGGGATTCTGTAACTCCAGTATTAACAGTGTGGTCACAGAGGGCTCTGATCGCCAATAATCCTGCCAGTCAGTGTCCTCTGTTTCTTCTCTTGTCATGTTCTGAGAGCTAATTTATAACGAAAGCGAGTCCCTGTCTTAGGACTGTATTGCGGAGAAGAGACACCAAGACCATAGCAGCTTTTTATAAAGGAAAACATTTAATTGGGGCTGGCTTACAGTTCAGAGGTTTAGTCCATTATCATCATGGTGGGAAGCAGGCAGACTTGGAAAGAGTTTTATACACAGATCCGCAGAGAATAGGAAGACAGTGTGACCTACTGGGCCTGGCTCAAGCTTCAGAAACTACAAAGCCCACTTCAAGTGACACACTTCCTTCAACAAGACCATACCTTCTAATGTCACTCCCTCTGGGCCTATGGGGGCCATGTTCATTCAGACCACCACAGTCACACTATGCAAGGACACACACACTTCATAGACAGCTCCCTGCCAGCCACTGGGGGATGATGTGGGCCAGAGACCACTGACGGAGCTCTAACCCCCTCTTCTCAGAAGCCGTGTGTAAGGAGCCCACTGCGCATTAACCCCTACTGCCTTTGGCTAAGATTCCCTAAGAAGAATTACTGTGGAAACACGCTCCCTAGTGTTTGGAAAACATTATCGGTCTGTGAGACTACAGGAAAAAAAAAAACACAATAATTATCTCTGCGGGCACTGTTAGCTCTTATTCCTTAACTCCTACCTTTAAACACACAGGGCTACAGGGTGGCCACTGTCATGACCACCCTCAGCCAATCACGAAGCTCCTGGGTATATAAAAAGATACAAGAGAAACAGGCAGCTGTGGTTCAGAAGAAACAGTCCAGTGGTGCCAGAGGTTATGAGGAGCAGTTCCTATGGCCGCCTTTAAAAACAACAAAAAGGAATCTACTACAATGGTGACGCTGTGACGTTGTGACTAGAGACTGTAGCCTTGCTACGCAGCGTGGTGCCTGATGCACAGTTTCTGATAAATGGATGAGTAAGCGAGAGAGAGAATGGTACTGATTACTGAAGAGCAGGCGTGTGAGTGTGTGCCCTCTTCCCAATACCGATTATTAGAGAGCAGGTGTGTGAGTGTGTGCATGTGTGTGTGCTGTGTGTCCTCTTCCCAATACTGATTATTAGAGAGCAGGCGTGTGAGTGTGTGCATGTATGTGTGTGCTGTGTGTCTTCTTCCCAATACTGATTACTGAAGAGCAGGCGTGTGAGTGTGTGCATGTATGTGTGTGGTGTGTGTCCCCTTCCCAATAGAGATTACTGAAGAGCAGGCATGTGAGTGTGTGCGGCCTCCTCCCAGGTCTAACAATATCACCCTACATCCTCCCATCAACCTCATAGGGCTGAAGAGACAGGCTTTGACAGGTGAGAAACTGGCCTCAGGTGACAGGCTCAAGGTGAACACCACCAGGTGCTAGCTGACGCAAACTCAGACACCACTCAAGACTGTTTCACTCCTTCCCGCTCGGCAATGAGGGCAACGTGGATCTTTATGGGCTCCCTTTTCGTCTATAAAATGTCTTTCTATCCTTTATAACAATTGCCTTTTCTCAAAGAAAGTAAGACGCTCCTAAAAATCTACTTTTCTCTGTCCATTAGCAGCATCTAAAGCCACTAAATGTATCTTCATTTCTTTACATATTATTGTGAAATCCTGGTTTTTCTTTTCAGAAATAGTAAAATTGTTACACAAAATTGTTTCATTACACAAATGAAACGCACAAGATCTGTTTCATAAGTAACAGAAAGAGATAAAATGATTCAAATGAATACAACGATTTCAAATCATCATGCAAATGAGGGTAAACCTTAAAAGCAATAAGGCTCTAATTATGTTTAAAATAAAGTACTGCTTTTTTCTTTTGAATATTTTTTCTCAAAAAACAGCACAAATAAAAAGACAAAATGTTTAAGATTGTGTCTATGTGATGATGCCACAAGAAAAAAATTAGCCACGATTTTGAGTGTGTAAAACCAGGGCACATATTATTTTTTCAACCATCTAGCTGCGATATCTGGAGAGATCATAAATTTCAATTATGTAAACAGAATCTTGGTTTCTACCAAACAAACTTTATAAATAAACCTTTAATTTGCATGATTGTACTTTGTCAAAGAACATCTATTTATATGACTTTGACGAAAGGGTAAAGTTCTGTCAAAGTTAAAAGAAATATTAAAGAAAAAAAGCAACTTTAAAAGATCAATACCTTTTCTCCCCCAACCTTAAGTGTATTTTAAAGCAACATGGCAAATTACAGAGTTCCGATATCTTAAAAATAAAAGTATTAAATACAAAAGCAACATCTGGACTCCACCAAAGAATGTACTTTCTTTTATTTGTGTTTTTGGCTGCTGAATGACTTCCTGTGGCAAGATCTGCCAATTGGTATTCAGAAATGTAGCCAGGGCACCCATAAATACAGAGTCAGGGGAAGCTGTCATTAACCCTTCAATGTGTCTCTATGCACAGCCCCTGGATCCTCTGGCTGAATGGTATCTGCATTCTCATTGGCCCACAACCAAAATTCTCTGCTGTTGACATAGCCATCTTAGGGTCCTCGAACTGGCTGCTTCTCAGGATGGATGTCAACTGATTTTAGCTGCAAAGCTAAAAAGACAAAGCTAAGCAAAAGCAGAAAAGAATCGCCGTAATGACACAGGCCAGGGGTGGCTCGGTGGTGGAGCCCTTGCCTGGTGTGCCAGAGGCCTGGGCTTCCATAATAATGGCAATATTGGAATGACACAATCATTTGGCTACTTTAAATTCCCACACACTCGGTCCTAAAATTTATGAATCAGTCCAGGAGCACATTTTCTCGGGTGAAGGTAATTAGATGTGTCTCTTCGTTTTAAAACTAGGCTGTCTTCACACAGTCGCAGGCCTGAAGGCACTGCATCTGAAGTGGATCAGACAGCTTAAATCATACGGCATGAAAACCTAAACCAGTCCTATAACAAATGCTTTGCTAAGCACCTACTACGTGAAAAGCATCGTGATGAGTAACATAAAGCTTCTCCCAGTGAGACTACAGCTCTTGGGAAAGATGTCCCGCTAACAGGACACATAATGGTAGCTGCAGGACAATTTTAACTAAACTACGCTCATGTCAATCTAGCCTGCTACAAAGACCACCTCAGAGTTCAATCATCCCCTACCTCACGCAATAATTAATACTTTTATCTCCCACCAAGGTCAGCATTAAGACCATATCTCCGATGGAAATGTCTGTAGCAGTGTTTGAGCTAAATGTCTTGGCTTCTAAAGGGAAAAAAAAATGAGGAAGCAGCAACACATGCCACTGTGGCAACCCCACCCTCACACGGACTTTCAGAGAACTTCTCTTAGGGTGCTCTTGTCACATGCAGAGCAGTAGGTGGCCAAAGAGAAGAGAGACAAAGGGACCCTTTGCAAAGCTGTTATCTGACTTAAAAGTTAGAATGTGGGTGCAAGTCATGACAAGCTGTGGAACACTAGACTGAATGGGAAAATGGCTCTGATCACTGTTTTAAACTCTCATCTTTCTGTTAAAAAAATGCATATGTATATACATACACACGCACATATATATATGCACATATATATTTACACACACGCGAATGTCACATAAGTTGAAGCTAGTACTGGGTTTATTTGGGTTTAAGCCATTGTGCCTTTAGCAATAATGTCCCAATCACCTATCTTCTTATCCCTCCCCAGCTGGCTCAGCTGCCCACACCCCTCTACAGCTAGATCAGCAAGGTTACATGCTGTCTCCTTGGTACCATTTCCGTACCAGGACGTCTCCTAACACACCCTTTGATTACAGAGCTAGTAATGGATGACTGCAATTCAGGGTGCAATGAAGCGGAACAACTGAGTGTATATGTTCTTCAGATAACACAAAAGAGAATTCTACAAAGCCATAAAACCGCTAGGCATTATGTTAAATCATTTCAGGAGTGAGTCAGTCCACAGTGGCTCATGCCTTGCAATTCCAACATTCAGGAGGCACAGGCAGGAGGAGCGGGAGTTCAGAGCCAGTCTCAGATACATACTGAGTCCAAAGGCACCCTGGCTGTAGGAGACTGTGTCTCCAAAATAACAAAATAAAAATAAGTAAATAAGGTACTTATAAGCAATATTATATATATGAATTATTCATTCTTTTAGTAATTAAAAGTGGTTGGCTTCTACATAAGCCCATAGGGACAACCTTAAAATTCAAAGTCATCCTACATTTTAGAGGAAGATGATAAAAAGACATGACTTTTTAAATTTATGAATAGATAAAACATTTGAGATATTTTACATAATCTCCCTAGCACTAAGAAATTCACACTTCCATTGTAGAGATAATAAGGGCACAACCAGGATGAAGGCCAAGTACACAGAACCAAGAAACAGGGGATGTGAAACTGCCCTGGGAGCAGTGGAGGGCTGGGGTTATCAGCATTATCTGTAGGAGTCTGTCACAGGCTTGGAAGGAGGAAGAGTCAGGAGAAAGGAAGGAAGTGGGGCAGAAAGCAATGGTCTGAGCCAGAGCAGCCAAGAAAATGACCACTGAACAGACACCAGCAGCTAGCCCACACTCAGGACACCGCCCATCCTTCCCTTCACTCAGGACAGTGACACACACCAGGCGCGACAGCCAGGGTCAGATAGTTAGAAATGGCCCTCCCTCCGCAAGCTACAGCTCATATTCCTTAATCCTTGGGTCACTGCAGACACCCCTAAACTCAGGACCATTTTCCCCCTCCTCTGCCTCCCTTCATGCAGCCAAGTGCCAGACATTCCATGACATCTTTCTTGGGTTCCCAAGTTACAGGTGAATCAAGAGTTTAAAATGCATGGAGAATTTTTCACAGGACAGTCCCTCCACGCTCCCCCTCACCCCCGGGGTCTGTGCCCCGAAAACCCTCTTTTGACTTTTGTGCACCTGCATGGGCCAGATTTCCACAGTGTGGCCACCTCATCTACAAATGCCCTCCCACCGTTTTGCATATACCTCAATAAAGCCACCCTACAAGGGTTCTGTTTCAAGGGACCCCATCCTGGGCAAGGGGTGCATCTTGGCCTGGTTCTAATATACACCCTCCAGCACTTAGCACAGAAAGGCTGTGCAGCTAATGCTGACACGGTCTAAGAGACCAGCCCTAGATCTGCGCGTGATTCAACATGAAATGGACCAAGGGCGTAGTAGGTGGGTAGGTTGTCTTTCTAAGACAGCGCTAGCGAAAGGAACACAGTCTGAAGAGGAACGGCCGGACCATTACCTCACATGGCCTCTATCCACTTCCCAAAGGATGAGAACCATCATCACCAAGTCAACTACCAGAAACAGACGGTAAACCTAAAGCTGTCTGCCACCTACCATCTAACCTAACTAGGGAGCCAAACGCACCAATCAGCTCTCCATATCAAGCCAATCCCATCTGAACCCTGAGTTCTTCCTCATCGCTTCCATGTCGAGAACCACTTTCCTTTGGCAGAGTTTGAACCATAGACAATGCAAGAAAATAAAAACTTTTAAAAAAACTACTATACAACCATTTGAGGAATGAGAAGCATTAAAGAAACGTATTAATCAAAAGCTTCTACATTCTGCTGTAAGAGCTGTGGCTATCACTTCTTAAGGGGTTGGGGATGGGATGAGTGCCAATGCAGAAAGGAAGGTCACAGAGCGTGTGGAAGTTAGCGCCCTCGTTCTGCCATGTGGGTCCGGGAATTGAACTCAGGTCCTAGGGCTTGGTGGCAGATGCCATTATCCACGAATTCATCCCACCTGTCTTATTTCTATCACTTCCTAAATCAAGAAATCAGCTCGCTGGCTAATTGGAGGTGGGGACTTGTGGAGACAGCCAAGGACAGCTCTCTGCAGCACCAAGCACTTGCAATTACAGATAACTCCACTAGGGCCCTCCCACGACTGCTGCCTACACAGGATTTCTGTGGCTGGTTGGTGAAATGGAGAGAACAAGCTTTGCGCGTTGGTTCATTCATCAGCATGCCTTTTAGGCATAATCTCCGGTGGCCACGCCATAAGCCAACGAGAAAGACACGGTGGGAAGTTTACCACTTTTAATTCTCTATATTGGTTTATTACACATAAGGAGGCCAACCTGGCACCCAAGTACCAAACAGCTTCAAGAACAACCTGAATTAATTGTTTATATAGCTCTATAACCCAGTCTCCCAGAAGGCTTGACTTCACACGTGTAGGTGAAACTTCTCTATGATGCTATCGTGTAGTTAAAAAGGTTTTACTTTCATTGCTTGAGGTCAGCCTTAGATGACGTCAGGGCCTCGTGCCAGAGTAGTTTTCCCGCCCTGAATTATAAAGAGAAATTCACCAGAAAATGCAGATATTGCTCATACTTTCAACGATCATACAACTACCGAGGAAGTCGTTAATCGAGAGCTTTAGCACAATTTGAGGCATGGTTACTGCTACAACCTTCTTCCCACCAGGGTCTCCTCCTCTCCCACAGTTGGAAATCAGAATTACTGTGTAGTCGCCTGTAAACCACTGCCTACTTCAGTAACCGCCAAGGAAGCACATTTAACCATTACCATTTATATGACATAGACACATGGACAAACGGTTTCTGACACTAAGGTCACTGCACTCCACATTAAAAGTGTAATTCGATACAGAACAACCAAAAGTCGCCAGGACCCGCTTGAATATTTGTCTGGCAAAATCGGTTGTCTGTCTGCTAGCTACACTAAAATGTCAATCTAAATACTGGGGGAGGGGGGTGTCGGTGAGAAGAGGCAGAGGAAATTTAACTGCATCTGCTGTTTTACTTCATGGAACAAACCTGAATTACATCGGGCACTAAAAGCAAATCCAGCCTCCTGCCCGGCACTGAAGAGGAACCTATGACGCCTAATCATGTAACCTAATCATATAACAGGGGCTAAGACCAAATGAGATTTTCTTTCTAAATTGAAATCTGACGGAGCCAAGTAGTTACACTGAGTCACTTGTTTATGTCAACGTCCATTCCGGCTTGGTTCTCACTTGAGTACCTCACGACGATAGACAAGAATATTTTCCTAAGAAACTTGATGGTGTTCATTTGAGAGTAACTTTCTAACGCTGCTCCTACGGGGTGGTATTTTTAGGTAATGGTCACTTATTATCCAATCCCACAGAAGAGTCGCATCCTAGATCGTCTGCCTGGCAGTGGCCAGGAGCAGAGCCTTAACTTTTGCACAAGTCGGGTAAATCAGAAACTTGGGCTCAACAGGGTGAGGCGCCAAAGAGGTCAACCTGTGCGCACTTTTCTCTCCTTTTAAAAAAGGAATACTGTTTGCTCTCTCCACAGAGATGAGATCGCTCTGTGAGAACGCAAGGCCGAGAGGCTAAGTCTTGGAGTGTAATCCCCAAGTTTGTCTTAGAGCGGGGTGTTATCAAATTCCTTTGATTTAAATGATTTGTGGGTAAAATCTGAAAGGAAGGAAAAGCCACACCCAACTCCTAAATTTACTTTGTAAAGTGTTTGGAGGCCGTGAGAAGGAACGGTTTGACGTGCAGGAGGCCTGTGGAAACGGGCCACCGTCCTCCGCCCGGCGTCGCCCCGCGTCCCTGCCCCGCGCCCGCCGCTCCAGCCCTTTTGTTTTTTGTCTCTGCGGGCCGGTGCGGGGCTGCGGGCGGGACCGGCGTGAGGTGCAGCCTGCGGCCTCCGCGGCACCGAATCAGGTGTGTCGTGGACCCGGGGGCAGGGACCCCGCAACACCGTCCGGAGCGGACGCAGGAAAAGGCACCGAGTTGCTTTGGCTTCCGCGCAGAGGCGTCCGCCCCGGATCCCCGCGCCCCGGCCCCAGGCACTCACCGATGTCTCCATCCTCATCGTCGTCCTCTTCCAGCTCCATGTTCAGCAGAACGTTCCTACTCATCATCTGCATGTCTCCCCAATACCGGCGCTCGGCCCTGCTCGGCGCTGCTCGGCTCCACTCGGCTCGGGCCGCAAGCTCCGCTCAGCCCTCTAGGCACAGTTTACTGCGCTCCGCCCGCGCTCTGCTTCTCCAGCCGCGCAGCTAGCGACTGAGCATGCTCAGAGAGACTCCGCCACTCCCGCCCCAGATCAAACCGCCCCGGCTTCGGGGCGCCCAGGAGGAAGTAGGGGGGCGGGGGAGAGGCTGGGTTCACCCGGCTACGCCTGCGGCACGCGCTGAGGCTGCAGATACAGGAGGGCTCCGAGGGGCTCGCAAGGGCTTTTAAACTATTCTGCAGAACGGCAAGGAGACAGAATGTGCCAGATTACTGTGGAGCAGACTACACGTGCGCACGGAGTGCCCGCTGTCCGCCGGTGGAAGCAATCGCACTGAGTGGACGCGGGGTGCAGCGGGTGCTGGCGATGCAAATCAGACCTCAAAGCCAGGGACCAGGCCGAACACGTCACAGCTACGTGTAAACTCTTCTATAGGGCAATGTGGGAAATTACAGTACCAGGAAGAACAAAGAAATGAAAGGGAAAAAGGAAGGCGGAGAGTGAAGGAATGCCTCTGAAAACCCAAGGAGTCTGGAGCGCAGGAACGAAGGGAGTCTGCCCCAGAAACGCAGGGAAACAGAGTTGCAGGGCCTTTGGGTAGCTTGTCTGCAGAGCTGCTGTCAAGGACGCTGATGAAAAGTCGTTTTTCTGCTGTGCTGGATGAAGCTCACTGACTGGTGGAGCATTTGCTTCCCGAGCCCATTCCTAGTGTATGGTCCAGCGCTGTTCAATGACACTAACTCTGCTGCGTATTTTATTCTTTCACACGCTTACTCTTTTTCCTCTTTCCCCTCTCAGAAGCTGGGAATCCAGCCCAGCACCCCTGGCATGCTAGGGGAGCACTGTACAACAGCCAATACTCATATAGTTATTTTTAATGGTCTCACTTGAAGATAAAAAATCAAGATCAATATTAACGTAGGAATATAACCACAAATATGCACTAAGACAATATGCACTAAAAGAGTGCAAATTACTTTTCAGAAAAGGACCAGGGAACGCTATCCCTGCTTCTTAGGGTACAGTTTTAATAAAGACCACTTCTAATATAAAAACTAGCAGAGTTATGGAGATGTTGAGATGGGGGGATCTTAGGGAGAGCCAACTGTGGCCTGTAATCTCAACGAAGACCTCTATCCCAGCACTGCAGGGGCTGAAGCAGGGCATTCTGAAGCTAGCAAAACTGGTCTTCAGGACAGAGCTGGAGGGGAGAGGGGGAGGGGTACCTTTGCTGAACTCTTCGCTCTAGGGGCATTTGAGTTACTCAAGCAGTTTCTAGGTTCCTCATTCAGCAAATACTTACTCAGTGCTTTTTAGGCGCTGCATAGAGTTCTAAATGGGTCACAGTCGTCTTTTCGGTCTCAAGCTACCAGTGATCACCGCTCTTTCACTTGAGTCCCAGCCCAGCGGGCCAGCATTTTGTCTAAAACCACACCGAGAGATGGTGTTAGGGACAGAGTCTGTACTATGAGTGTGTCCTGAGGGGCACCCACACCCCTTCCTCCAACACTCCAAGTCTCATCAGTGACCTGCCACGGTTCTCAGCAAATGTTCGGTGTTTTCCAACCCAAGTCTTTGCTCAAAGCTAATTCCTACTTAGAAAATTCTTAGGGGTTCAGGCTGAGATAAGTTTCAGTGAGTAGTTTGGGATCATTAACAGATTTTAGAGATTCCATGTACTGTCTTTCTTGATAAATGTTGCAGAGACATTGCTAGTCTTTTATGTAGATATGGCTTTTGCCACAGGAAACTGAATTATTTACTTAGGCCAGCCGTGGGTCTATTATTAGCATACCCCATTTGATCCACTAATGCATTCCTACAGTTCTTCTCATGCATTGTTTTTTTCAATTGATCAATATATGTTGCAAAAATAATCCAATAGGCCTGTTTAGGAGCCACACCCTTCACCCTAAAGGACAGTCTATATTATAGTTTGTGAGAGAAAATGCTCATGCGCAGCATATTTGTATCTGCAAAGCTTTGCCAAGTGAGAAACCATAGACCAAGTACTTTCTCCCTCATTTGTTTTCGGCCATAAGGATGCCTCGTTGGCCCAGCCTGTGAATGTCGGTACTTCTCCTTCCCTAGAGAACGGATGACACTCCACAGATCTAACTAAGACAAGACAGGAGAGGTCTATGGGCATTCAGTGTGCCTCTATATTTCAAAGAAGTTTCTGAAACCTGAGGTTTTGTAGCCCTACAGTTGTTATCTTGAATTCCTTTTTATTTTTATTTTACTTATTTATTTATTTGGAGACAGGGTTTCTCTCTGACCACAATCAATCACCCAGACTATAAAGAGTAAAGAATGTGTCACTCCTGCCCAGGCACAGAACTGCCATCTCTGTCATGTGAACCGCAAGGCCTGGCTTGACTTCTGCCCCTTGTCAAAGCGAGGGTTGTCAAACCGGCACCAGATGGAACAGAGGCCCCGCAGCTACTGAACCTTATATGCTCTTTGACTAAAGGGCTCTATTTTTTTTATAATTTTACAATTTTAAAATTCTAATATTTAAGCTTTACTTTTAATTATTTGTGTATGCAGTGTCTGTGTGTGTGGATTAGTGCATTTGAGTGTAGTGCCTTCGGAGTCCAGAAGAGGGCATCAGGTCCCTCGTATCTGGAGCTGGGAACTGCTTGACATGGGTGCTACACTGCTCTTAACCACCCTGTCATTTTTATCCTGTAACTCTTGTGTGACTTTTTCTGGAAAGGCATGAGCAAATGCCTCCTTAAATCAGATACAGAGCCAACAGCAGACCCAAGCAACACCTCCGCAGGACTCTGCATATTGGAATTGCTTATGGAATTCATTACTGGGGCATGAATGGCTTAAGGGCAAATGCATCACTGAAGAGCCTATCCCCCAGCACAGGTGATGAGGAAAGAAAGCTTCCTTGTGAGAGCTCTGCTTCCTGGTGCTCCCTGAATGACCTGTGTGTGGTTCACCAGGTCAGAACCTCCTTCCAGCAACTCAGACCCAGGAAATCTCTCTTCCCCCCCCCCAATTGTTACTGTTTACATAACCTTGGGGGTAGGGCTTCAGACTCCTACTGAGGAGGCTGACTTCCTGCCTTTCAAGGAAAAGGAAGACCCAGAAAAACTATAAGATTAATGCATGCAACTATGGTCTGAAGGGCAAGTTCTGGGCAGAAGGAAAAATCAATACAAATGTTCCCAGGAGATGCAGCAAAGAGGATGTAGCCTATTGGGACGGTGAGAAGATGCCACTTAGGTGCCACTTAGAGCAGCAGTAACTATATGCCAGTGCAGCTTCTGACTGCGTATGTTCCTCAAAAGGTACTGGAACTAAGTGTTACCAACAACATGGAAGGGGACCATTTATCAGGAAGGATAAGGCAAGAATTTTGGTGTCTCCCTAAGCAGCACTGTAATTCTACAAGATTCCAAGTCTAACTCAAGGCATTAAGAGGTCCATTAGAACTGCATGTAGTGATGTTCCCAACGCTCCAGGCTTCTTCCAGCCAGGGCAACTCAGGGAAATCCTGCCTCTAAAAAGCGTGTGTGTGTGTGTGTGTGTGTGTGTGTGTGTGTGTGTGTGTGTGTTAGTCAAGGCACTAACTGTGGTCATCGTGGATACTGTAAATCTCTGGGTCTTATTTTTCTAACTGAAGCACTTCCACTTTATTCTCTGCTCTTGCGAGATTGACCTTTCCAAATTCTGCAGTGGCCATAACACTTAGTATGCTGAGGCAGGAGGATCATTTGAGCTCAAGAGTTTCATCACCTTAGGAAACATGGCGAGATCTGGTTTCAATCAGTTCATGGAATCAAAATCATGTCATCTGTGTCTCTCCGTGACTCCTTATTTCAGAGTTTAATGTCCTCAGGGTTTCTTTGTATCACGTTAAATAGCATCTCCACTTGTTTAAAGGTTGATTATTCTATTATGTATATGCCATGTCTTCAGGCTTTTGTTTGTTTGGGGATTTTGTTTTGTTTTTTGTTTGTTTGGTTTTCAAGACAAGATTTCTCTGTATAACCTTGGCTGTCCTGAAACTTGCTCTGTAGATCAGGGTGGCCTTGAACTCAGAGATCCACCTGCCTCTGCCTCACAGTTGCTGAGATCAAAAGCAAGCACCACCACCGTAACAGTGGTTTTGGGGTTTTGTTTTGTTTTTAAGATAGGAGTCTCACTTGGTGACCCAGGTTGGACTTGAACTTGCTATGTAGTGCAGAATTCTGAATTGTTATATGTAGAATTCTGAATTTTCCTATGCCTACCTCAGAACCTCTGGGATTATGGCATGTGATACTGCACCTGGCTTTTGACTTGCTATCTTGACTGTTGTGACTAGCACCAAAAGCACACATGAGGGTAGGTACTCTCTGGCACTGATCCCATCTCTCTTGGATATGGACCTAGTTTGGGGGTTGCTGGATCATGTGCTAGTTTTAGTCTTCAGTTTTTGCAGAACCTCCAAGCTGTTTTCCCCAGTGGCATTACCAATTTACAATGTGAGCAGTCGCTTCAAACGGTTCTCTTCTCTGTCCCTGGCACTTCTTTCCTTTTGTCTTTTTGAATAATAGTCATTGTCAAAGACGTGCGCTCATTTTAATTGCCTTTTTTTAGTGTTTAGTTTGAATTGTTCAGAATGTTTTCACATACCTATTATCCACTTGCGGGCTTGCTTTCGGTAGATGCCTGTTGAGGTCTTGAGACCACTTTCCAGCTTTAAGTCTTACTCTTGAGTCTTTAAGTAGTTTGAGTTGACCTTTGTATGTGAGATGAGATGTGGATCTGAATCCCATTTGATGCTTCTGCAGATGAATATCCTGTTGTTCCAACAGCATTTAGGAGACTGTCATTTCCCACAGTGTGTTCTCCACACATTTGTCCAAAATCAATTGGCTGTAAGAATGTGGATTAATCTCAGAGAGCGCAACTCTGCTCCATTGGCCAATGGGAGCTTTGCTGTGTTCTGCTTTGGTTTTACGACAGAGTCTCAGGATTTCGTCTCCACTGCCCTGGATCTCACTATAGAGCCCAATGTGGTGGTCTGAATGAGAAATGGCTACCCTGTAAGCTCAGGTTCTGGAACACCTCATCCCCAGATGGTTATGCCTTTGGGAAGGGTTTGGGACCAGTAGAGGGCAGAGGTTGCTGGAGGAAGAACCTCACTGGGGGTGGGTGTTGAGAGTGTATAACCTCTCCCCACTTCTAATTGACTCTCCTTGCTTCCCATACAAATTGAAGATGTGATCTCCCAGGCTCCCGATCTGGACCCCTGCTGCCATACCTCCCCACCATTAAGACTCTCCCTCCAGATCCAAAAAACCAAATAAACTCTTTCTTCTGTAAACTGCCTTTTGTCATTGTGTTGGCTATTCCTGGTTGACTTGACAACATCTGGAATTAACTAAAACCCCAAATGGAGGGTACACCTGTGAGAGATTTCTGCTTAACTTGAAGTGAGAAAGTCTATTTCTAATCTGGATCTTCGAAGTAACAAGGCACAGCTTTAATATTAGGTCTAACCTGGGCCACTCTTTCTACGGAAGCCTAGATAAGGACATGGAAGAAGGAATCTTGTGCTCCTGTCTGCTTGCTCTCACCTTGCTTCCAGGTCCACTCCCTTTACTAACATTAGAGCCTACTTCAGGACTCCAGTGTATACGGAAGACCAGCTGAGACAGCCAGCCTTGGAGACTGACTACTGGATTCTTAGACTTTCATGGCCAGCCATTGTTGGGTTAGCTGGATCACAGCCTGTAAGTAATTCCAATAAATCACCTTTCTAGATAGATAGATAGATAGATAGATAGATAGATAGATAGATAGATAGATAGATAGAAGGTAGATGGATAGATAGATAAAGGAGTTTAATTCTATAAGTTCTGTTACTTTAGAAATTCCTGACTAATACAGTCATGATATTTTATCACAGCAATAGAAAATTTGCATCAAATCTCCCTCCTCTGCCGCCTGAGTGTGACCCTGTAGTTGTGAGCCCCCACACATGGCTACTGTCGGAGAATGTGTGTTTCTTTTCTTTCTGACGGTTGGAGATTGAACCTCGGGCCCGTGCTTACACGTTTTCTACAACTCAGAAGGAACACATCTTTGTGAGTCTATTCAGTTCCCAGAATGACCTTTGTTGCACCTTTACTTCATTTGCCGAGCCTTTATGGCCTACACATCAGAAATCTTTATCCCTTGGCCCTTTTAGAGAACGTTTCCTGACCCCTGGATTATTCTGTTCCTTCCCTAACTTATTTTATAGAACTCTACTTTTGAAATGGTACTGTTTCTCTTTGTGAATAATCTATACATAGTCTTCTTCATAGAAAATTATAAAGAACCACTTATTGATGTATTGATTTTTACTCACTATTTTCAATAATTACACATCAATCCCTAGAGATCATCATGGAAGAAATCACCAAAGACTTCACAGGATAAGAAAGAAAGCTGCCCAAAAGGCTCCAGATGAATGGTCAGGTGTCAAGTGCCCTTTTATTTATAATGGTTTTGAATTTCTTGATATCGGCCCTTGTCATTTGGCCTAAGCTGGCCTTGGCTTCAAACTCTATTCTTCTGCCTTAGTGTCCCAAGGGATTTCCCAAGGATTATAGGAATATTCTACCATGCCTTCTTAAATATTTTCTTGACTGAATTTGGAAAGAAAACAAAATGTTGTTCAATAAAGGAATTATGACTCAGCCACATTTTTATTGCAAGGAACTAACTACAAGACCCCTCATGGTCATGGATTGGAAGACTAAGTATTGGGGTGTCTCCATGCCCCCTCTGAGCCTTGGGTGGTCTTGAGCCCCACCCTGATGGCATGGGTTCAGAAGGGCTGAGAAGCTTTCTTCTGGTTACTCACCTTCCTGGTGGTGATCCTAGGTGCCACTTCTACTAATCTTCCCTCCGTCTGCTTTAGAGACCAAATCTCTCCCTGATACATTCCATTCTTTGTGTCTGATGTGAATTTATTCTCCTCCACAGTGGCCTCACTCAGCAATTCTTACTGTGGTTCTTAAGCGCTCCAAGCCTCTTCATGGCAGAAGCATTCACATTTCTGATATTTATTAACTATACATGTCCACCTCCGGGTTGTCTTTATTGGCACCTCTGCTTAAGTATGAAGGGTAAGGAACTAAAAGACCCATGATGCTCATGTTGGCAACCAGGCTGTAGAGCTCCAGACTCCTGGGAGAGGAAATCACAGGGACTGTGGACGCTCTGTGTGTTCTCTGTACCCTGATGTACCTGCACCAGCTCAGTATGTTCTCAGTCTAGAACAGTACTCCTTGCCCAGCAGCCTCTGAGCATCACCCTGTTAAAGCCAATACCATGGCCAGCCTGGGGCCCTGCCTTGGGGTAAATGAGTAGCAGGAGGCTGGAGACCTGTGAAGAGAGAATACAACCAACTCACTGAAAAGAGACTGGAGGAGAACAGGAAGGGGTTTTGCTGTTTGTTTTGGTTAAAAACAACAAAACAACATAAAAGTGATCACCTCAACATTTGTGTGTGCAGTTCAAAAGCATTGCATAATCCACACAGCTGTGTAATGGATCCCTACAGCATTTTTTTTCCCTGAAGAACTGAAACTCTGTGCTGTCTGGGTAATCTCCCCTGCCCTGCACACAACCTTCTGTTGAGTATAAACAAAGCAACTTTATATAAGTGGGATGATACAGTCGGTGTTCATCCATATTGGTTTATTTTACCTACCATACTGTCTTCAAGGTTCAGATGCTATTTCAGATAAAACTTCTCTTTTTCTCTGGAGAACAGACCCAAGGTCACTAGCAGGCATGAGAATCTGAAAGTTAATGCAGAAAGAAGGAACGGAATATTTACTTAAGACTCCTAGAAAGAACATTGGTAGAGAACTAGCAAAGAAGACACCAAAAACCATGCAGAGGTCATAGGATTAAAGGGAAACCTGCCAGGATGGTCATGTGAAGGTGGTTTTGGTGTGGGAATGTTTTCCCTCATTTGTTTTATGGAGCTGTTGATTTCTAGAACAGTTCATGTCTGAGGTATTTGTGACAAGCAGGTGGGCAGTTGGCTATAACTAGGGTTGAGTTTGACTAGATGAGGTCAGCAGGAGGAAACGAGAAAGGAATGTAGGGTACAAGCAAGGGGATATTTTTGTTGCTGCATCTTGGATGCTATGAGGCAAAGCAGAGAGGTCGAGCATGAAAAGATCAATACATTGTAGAATGGGAAGGTAGGCTGTGGAACCGCAGGCATTATTTCATCTGTTTGGCTTCTTTCCTTTCCAATTCTCTCTCCCTTCGATGGTCAGAATGATCCTCGTGGTGTAAAACTCAGTGCCATCACGTGTTTCAAGCTCTCAAGGACTCTCGGTGTGCTGTGGGTAGTGGCTAAACTTGTCACAACATGAGACTTTGTGAACACTCCCAGCCCCATTCTCAGGATGTCTTCAGATCTTCACCTATTGGAGGGCATCATCCCCTGTCACACCGCCGTGCTACCATTTCTACTTGGGTCACTTCTCTCCATCTCTCTCCTTGGCTTTCCCTTCTCAGCTGGGTTGCAGCTTTAACTTTGATTCCTTCCTCGATCTTCCCTGGCCCATAGCGAATGCCTCTGGGGCACGCTTGAAGAGCAGCTACTTTCACCCTATTCTAACATTTAATTTATGCTCTTCATAAAGTTCACCTCCTGGTTCACTTACATCTGAACTAGCTGTATGTTCTCTTCAGGAAAGGGACCCTGTGTGAAGTAGGAAGTAACCAAGAGTGGACTGCTTTGTTCTGGAATAAGGCTTGAGGACTCAATTCTTGGCTTTTGCTGACATGACAGGCACCGGGTCTGTTTACTAAGTCTTTAGATGGTTAGCTCTACCTCCTATCATGTATTATCTTAAATATATTGTAATATTCATTCAGCCTCACGGATTTAAAATAGTACCCCCCATATCTTGATGTTATACATCCGTATCTCAAACTTGGACATTTAAGTGCTCCATTTTCTCACCCCAACCCTCCACTGCACATTCTGACTTTGTGAAAACAGACTTCTTACCTCTAAAAACTACCCAAGCCACCCCCATGTTGTGTCTTGCCAGATGGTCTTCATTACGGATAGTCAATCCAATCTACTTACCAATTGTCCACATGTGCCTTTTGTCGTGATGCCTAGGTTCATGTTTACTTGACGCAAGCAAGCTAAAGTTACCTGACAGGAGGGAACCTCAATCAAGAAAATATTTCCATAAGATCTGGCTGTAGGACATTTTCTTAATTAGTGATTGGTGAGGGAGGGACCAGGGCATGGTGGGCAGTACCCTTCCTGGGCTGGTGGTCCTGGGTTCTATAAGAAAGCAGGCTGAGCAAACCGTGAGGAGCATGCCAGTAAATTGCACCCCTACATGGCCTCTGCCTCAGCTCCTGCCTCCAGGTTTCCGCCTGTTTGATTCCCTGCCCGGACTTCCTTCACTGATGTAATGTCACCTGGGTTTGTAAGCTGAATAAACCCTTTATTCCCCAAGTTGCTATGGTATGGTGTTTCATGACTAATAGTAATCCTAACCAGATTATACCATAATCTGTTTCATTTGCTGTTCCCAAATGAAAAAATGGAATCCATGCTCTCTCACCCTGGGTGTGGGTACAGTCTGGACAGCCTTGAGCATCATAATACAGAGGAAGAGATAACAGGTGGCTTCCAAGGCTGCACAGTTGGAAAAAAAAATGAATTTTTCTACCTGGTTCTCCTGGTTCCCCTTCTTTGGGGGATTTTCTCCTTTAGAAACCAGTCACCAATGCTGTGACAAACCTCAGACTCTGTGAGTGGAGAGTTTGTGTGTGTTTCAGTAAATGGGCACAGGTGAGACATGGAGTTAATGGGCAGATTCAGGTAGCTCCCGCCCTGAGCTATAAAGTCTTTCAGCTGAGGATGGAGATGTAAAACAGTGTGGTGATTTGGAAAAAAAAAAAAGGTCCCCATAGGCTCTTAGGGAGTGTCACTATTAGGAGGTGTAGTCTTGTTAGGGTAGGTGTGGCCTTGTTGGAGGAAGTGTGTCACAGTCTCTTCCCGCTCCCTGCAGATCTAGGTGTAGAACTCTCAGCTCCCTCTCCAGTACCTCATCTGCCTGCATGCCGCCACGCTTCCCACCATGACAACAATGGACTAAACCTTTGAACTGTAAGCTAGCCCCAATTAATTGCTTTCTTTTTTAAGAGTAGCCTTGGTCATGGTGTCTCTTCACAGCAATAGAAATCCGAAGACAGACAGAAACAAACCTTCTCTGCTTTCACCTGCCCGAGCTCTTGGCTCACTGGCTCCACAGTAACAAGTGGTTATGTTTTGTGATAACGTGTTACCTAGCTTAGCCACTTTTCTTGTGACCAAACAACTGACAAAAAGAAGCTCCAGGAAAGAAGGGTTTATTTTGGTGCCCAGCTTGAAGACACAGACGGTGTGGTAACAGACGGTGTGGTGTCTACAGCCACGCTTGCTGTGACATCAGGAATGTAGGCAGCTCCTCACAGGCTATGGCAGCCGGGAAGCAGGAAGAACACAGCCGATCGGCTGCTTTCTGCTGTCGTCTTTCTTTGTTTAGTAGGGGGTCACAGCCATGAACGTTGTCACTCACTTTCAGGGTGGGACTTTTCTCATCCCTGTATGGGACATTTCTCATCACAGCATGCACAGGGACGTAATCTCCTAGGTGATTACGAATTCAGTCAAGTTGACAGTGATGACGGAGCATCGTGCGTAGTGCCTGGTATTCATATGGGATAGTAGCTAGACCTTTGTCATGGCTAGGGTTACTATTGATGTGAGAAAACACCATGACCAAAGTACCTCAGGGAGGAAAGGGTTTATCCGACTTACACTTCCATATCTGTTCACCGTCAAATGAAGTCAGGACAGGAACTCAAACAGGGCAGGAGTCTGGAGGCAGCGGCTGAAGCAGAGGCCATGGAGGGGTGCTGCTTGCTGGCTTGCTCTTCATGGCTTGTTCAGCCTACTTCCTTATAGAACCCAGGCCCACCAGCCCAGGAATGCCACCACCCACCATGGGCTGGACCCTTCTCCAGTGATCCATAATTAAGAAAATGCCTACAGTAAGATTATTTTTTCAAGTTTAAATTGTTTTTATTAAGCTATACATTTTTTCTCCACTCCCCTCCCTTCCTCCCTCTCCCCTTCTACCCTCTCCTGTGATCCTCACGTGCCCGATTTACTCAGGAAGTCTTGTCTTTTCACCTTCCAATATAGATCCATGTATATCTCTCTCAGGGTCCTCTTTGTTCTCTAGTTTCTTTGGGTTTGTGGCCTGCAGGCTGGTTTTTTTTTTCTGTTTATGTCTAAAAGCCACTTATGAGAGAATACATATTATATTTGTCTCTCTGGGTCTGGGTCACCTCATTCTTTTTTCTAGATTCACTCATTTGCCCTACAGTCGGATCTTACGGAGATGTTTTTCTCAATTGAGGCTCCCTCCTTTTAGATAACTCTGGCTTGTGTCAAGTTGACATGAAACTGGGCAGCATAACACTTTATTGGGCCAAACACTTAGGGGTCATCCTTCTATACACAACCAGTCTTTCCCACAAGCAAACATATTAGGTGTCTCCTGCAGTCTGGAAAATGGAGCCGGAGGTGCCGCATAGTGTTCCCCGAAACATAGAGTCACCTCTTCATCAAAAAGCAGATTTGCCATATCTTCACCCCCAGAGCAGCTGTGGGTCAGAGCCCTGCTGACTGTGCTCTGGGAAGAACAGTGTACAGGAGAGGCAGCTTGTCTGACAAAAATTGAAAGACTCCAGAAAAATATACTTTAGTTCATGATATTTGCTTCAAATCTACTAAGTCTGCCATGTAAACCTCAATCTAGCCCCACATTCTCCCTATGCCTGAATGTATTTCTATCCCCATTATTATGTGGGGTTTGAATGGTATTCCCCCATCTTTTAGAGCATTTGTGCGTGTGGTCACCAGTCGGTGAGGCTGCCTGTGGAGGCTTAGGGGGTGTGGCTTTGCTGAAGGAAGTGTTTTACTGGGGGGTGAGGTTTGAGGTTTAAAAGCCTCCTGACACTGCCAGTTTCTCTCTGCTTCCTGCTTGTGGTTTGAGATGTGAGCTCTCAGCTGTTCCTGCTGCATACCTGCTTGCTACCACACCACTGTAATGGTGTAAAAGATTTAATTTTATTATTTTAAGTTATGTATAAGTGTGTGTGTGTGTGTGTGTGTGTGTGTGTGTGTGTGTGTGTGTGTGTGTGTGCAAGTGGTGTGGAGCCCATGGAGGCCAGAGGTATCTGATCTCCTGGAACTGGAGTTACAGGTGACTGTAAACTGCTCCACGATGGTGCTGGGATCTGAACTCCAGTCCTTTTTCTTTTCTTTTCCTTGTTTTTTATTTTATTTTTTGATATTTATTGAGCTCTACATCTTTCTTTGCTCCCCTGCCTGCCTCTCTCCTTCCTCCTTCAACCCTCCCCCAAGGTCCCCATGCTCCCAATTTACTCAGTAGATCTTGTCTTTTTCTACTTTCTACTTCCCATGTGGATTAGATCTATGTACGTCTCTCTTAGTGTCCCCATTGTTGTCTAAGTTCTCTGGGATTGTGGTTGTAGGCTCCAGTCCTTTTTCAAAAGCAGCATGCACTCTTAACCTCTGGACCATCATTAATTACTAGTATTACTAGTAGTTTTCCTCTCTACCACCCTTTTTTGGGGGACCAGATTTTGTTCTTTAGCCAGGCTGGCCCTTAACTCCTGGGCTCTAAGTGATACTCTTGCCTCAGATAGAGTTACAGGCACATGACACCAAGCCTGGCTTGAATTTACTGTTGTCACATATTTCACCATGTCCTATGCGTGTTAACCGAGCCCCTCAAAGGGTTCATTTCACTGTCGTGGCTCCAGTCCTTGTACCCCAAGCCCGGCCACGCTGGGTCTGGTGATGGACTCCTATCCGTCCATGGGAGGACTAACCTTGGTTGTCAACTTGACGACATCTGGAATCAACTGAAACTCCAAGCCACTGGGCACCCCTGTGAGGGATTTTCTTGACTGGATCATTTGAGGTAGAAAGACCCACCCTAAGCCAGAACCACACCTTCTGGCAGCAGCTCACACGAAAGGACATGGAAAGAGAAAACATTGGCTTTTTGCCTGCTTGTCCTCACTCTTGCTGGCAAGTTCATCTGTCCTGCTGCTGTGGCAGCTCTTCGTGGGTATTGAAGCCCACTTCTTGGGAATCCCAGTGAATACAGAAGACCAACTAACATATTCTTGTCCTTTCTGTCAGAAAACAGCCGTTGTTGGACTAGCTGGAACACAGCCTGTAGGCCACTTTAAAAGATCCCATATACACATATATGTACGTACGTACGTATACACATATATACATATACATACGTGTATATATATACACATACATATACACATACACACATATACATACGTATACACACATACATACACACAAACACACACACACACACACATATATATATATATTTCCTGTTCCTAGAAAATTCTGACTAATACACTCTGGGACTGTAAGTCCAACATAAACCCTTCATTAAGTTTCCTTGGTCATGGCATCTCCCAAAGGAGCATCCACAGATGTAGATGCAGGCACAGGAGAGTCTCCTCTGCATCCAGGGGAGAAAAGATAAGGAAGAGGACTGATGTGGCTCCCAACTGCCCACCCAGAGTAGTGTCCACCCCTGTGTTTCAGGTTTCAGAAAAAAAAAGCAGGAGACAGTAAGAGAAGAAATCAAGTTTAAGAAGAGAGAATATAGACAGAAAAATTAATTCAGTATCTCCCATAAAAATCTCAGACCAAATAGAAGCTATGGGGCTTAATTGTCATTGTTAGCTTGACTGAGATTTGAAGCACGAGGGTGGGCCCCGACACGCAAGTTTGCATGGGTCTGAAGGTTTCTATAGAAGATGAACTGAGGGAGAAAGATATCCCTCAGACATGGGTGGCGCTGACCTACGGGGCCTTGGACTCAATGAAGGAGGAGCAGAAGGCCAGCTGAGTAGGCTCCCTCGCCCTGTCCTTGATTCTACACGTGAAGATATTTCTCTACCGCACACTCACAAGATAGGAATACAACTCCAGGAGCTTTGCAAGAACGCATGCGTGCACATTCTGTAGGGAGGAATCTGTGGGTACTGCAGATTGCTGATAACTCTTGTTCTGTGTTAACCTCCCACCGTACACAAAACACGTGGGGGCGTGGGAGGGAAGACTCAATGACCTTGGGTCTGCAAATCCCACACTGCTACCAGGGAGGGAGACACGCGGAGGAAAGGAGTCGCAGAGATAAGAGCCACCTGGCCAGAAGGATAAGCCTGAAATTTTCATTGATTTTCTTTGTTCTAGTTCTCTATAAAACTGCTAATAAGAGCCAGGCGGTGGTGGCGCACGCCTTTAATCCCAGCACTCAGGGGGCAGAGCTCTGTGAGTTCGAGGCCTGCCTGGTCTGCAAGAACTAGTTCCAGGATAGGTTCTAAAGCTACAGAGCAACCTTGTCTCGATAAACCAAAATAAATAAAAATGAAAATAAAAAACTGCTAATAAGGAAAGAATTAATAAGATGGATTTCACTCTGGCTTCCTAGATTCTCAGCTTCTGGAATAAATCACAGGTTGAGAACTCAACTCCTGGCTTTTGCTGATGTGACCGGCACTGGGGCTGATGTGACAGGCACTGGGGCTGATGTGACAGGCACTGGGGCTGTTTACAGGACTCCATGTCACTGTGTACAAGCACATACAGCCAAGCTGAAGCTTCTGAAACCATGAGCCCAAACAAGCAGTCCCCTCCTTTAAATTGTTTCTATTAGGTTTTTGGTCACAGTTATGCAAAAAAAAAACACATGCACAGTATTTAATAAATAGCATTTTCAGAAACTGTCTAAACCCGGGAACATATGTACATAGATATTATAAATGAGACTATTTTATTTTGGGGCGTGTAGATCCTGGACAGAAATATGAAAGAACAGTCAGCTATTATCAGTTATATGTTTGGTGTTTTTGGTGTTAATTGGTTGATTTACTGACTGTAGTGAGAGGGACAGAACTCAGGAGAAGACCACTACCGCAGAATTCCATCTCAGGATCTGTTTCCATTTTTTTACAAAGCCATCCGAGAATGGTCTGGAGACACCAAAGAGACAGTGTGGTGGTTTGAACAGGTATGACCCCCATAGACTCATGTATTTGAATACTTGTCCCACAGGGACTAATACTGTTAGGAGGTGTGGCCTTGTTGGAGGAAGTGTGTAACGGTGGAGGCAGGCTTTGAGGTCTTATAAACTCAGACTATGACCAGTGAGACACACAGTTCACTTCCTGTTGCTTGCAGATCAAAATGTAGAACTGTGAGCAACTTCTCTACCACCATGTCTGCCTGCATGCTGCCTTCCTTCTCTGCCGTGATGATAATGGGCTAAGGTCTGAACCTGTAAACCAGCCTCCATTAAGTGTTTTCCTTTCTAAGAGCTGTGGTGTTTATGGTGTCCCTCCAAAGCAGTAGAAACCTTAACTAAGACAGACAACTTCTCTGAATTAAAATAGAAAACAGTTAAAAGAGGTTATTTTTTCCCACCTAGAACGTTATACCCTTGCCTAATTTACATATTTTATTATTTTACGTGTATGGGTGTTTCTCCTAAATGCATGTTTATGCACCATGTGTGTGCCTGGTAGATGCTAGAAATTGAATCCAAGTCCTCTGAAAGAGAAGCCAGTGTTCCTAACCACTGAACCATCTTTCAAACCCCTCCTTACCTTCTTTTTAAAAAATATACAGATATCCTTGTTGTGTAATATTATTTTAACTAGGATAAGACATTTGTTTATGCTGCAAACTATTTAACTATGTAAAGATGTGTTATATTTGTTTATGCTGCATCTATTTAATTATGAAAAGATGTGTATCTCTTTCACCTTGCCTACCTAAGGCACCTGATTGGTCTAGTAAAGAGCAGAATGACCAATAGCTAGGCAGGAGAAAAAATGAGTGGGGCTGGTGGGCTAAGACAATAAACAGGAAAAGAAATCTAGGCTTGGAACAGAGAAGGAGAGAATGCGAGAACAAGGGACATGCCCAGGGCAAGAAGTCAAGCAGCTGTTAGCCAGACGTAGAGAAGCAGAGAAAGTAACATGTACAGAAGTAAGAAAGGTAATAATCCCCCATGGTATAAGGTAGATAAAGAGAAACAGGTTAATTTAAGATTAAAAAAAAACTAGCTTAAACAAGCCCATGCTAGGCCGATTATTCAAAACTAATAAGTCATGATTTGGGAGCTGGTTGGTGGTCTAGAAGAAAAAGATTGGTACATATCTCCAAGAAATGGGGACTTTAAAACCTAGGCAGCAGCTTTATATCCAGGTAGTTGCTAAAACAATAGTGGTTCCTGGAAGAAGAAAGAAATAGCAGGAAAACTTCCTTCTTCAGAGGCCAGTCCTGGCCACCCTGTTTACATGAACCTGGCCATGGCAGCAGGGGAGGGGCAGGCAGGCTCTCTTGTGGAACACTCCTTATCTTGTGGAGGGCCAGCCACTCCTCTGTCTCTGATATTTAGGACAAGCATGCAAAGAGCCTTGCAAATCAGAGGGGAAACACAAGGCCGGTTATGGTTCTCTCTGTTTCTCCTCTATATCACCACCCTGCCCCCAGGACCGAAGGCTGAAGATTTGCCAACCTAGCCATCATCAGAGAGGCTTTTTGAATGGATAACTTAATTTCCCTCACAAGTATCTGAAGTTCCGGCTATCTTGTACATTAGGGGAGGAAGTGGGGAGGGGAATCTTTAAATGGTTTGCCTAGAGACAATCAGAGAGAGAGAGAGAGTGGCCACTGCTTTTAGGGTGTAGGATGTAGGCAAGCTCATAATTACAGGAAAATGTTCATGTCCCCAACTTCCCATTTCTCCTTCAAATTGCATCTCTTGGGTCAGTGATATCCCCCCCCCCCCCCAGGTGGCTCTGCACACAGAGTACCTAAGTTGGAAATGAAGGCCCCAAGATGTGAACTCACTAAAAGTCTTGACTATGCTGCTCATAAACCGAGTCAATCTAGGCAAACTGTTCACTTTGCCGTGCCAGGGTCTTTGTTGAGAGGAGAAAAGATGTGCTAGAAATGAAATAGCTAACACAATTTATACCAGCGCTCACATGCAAGAGATGCTACTGAGTCTCCCGTGGGCTGTGCACCCAGGACACAGAGGTGATCAGGATAGCGATTGCTCCTCAAGGAGCTTAGATTCTGATGCAATTTTTTTTGAGACAGGGTTTCTCTGTGTAACAGTCCTAGTTATAGACCAGGGTGGCCTTGAACTCAGAGATCCTCCTGCCTCTGCCTCCTGAGTGCTGGGATTAAAGGCCGGCACCACCACTGCCTGGACCTGATGCTAATTTTTATTTAAGTGCCTTTGATACGTGTATGTACGTCTCATTCATTTGGTAAGGACTTCCATATGCCAGAAATCACTACAACAGCAGAGTCATCCCTCGGAATTCCTGGCCACTCACCGCCTCTACTTCAGATGGCCTCTGTTGGGGCAGTCTCAGTAAAAGGAGAAATGACGTGATGTGCCCAGTATTGTGCTGGGATGAGAGGAGAGGTGCTTGCTGGGACAAATGGACTTCATCTGATAAATATGGTGTTTCCTGATTTCATTCACAACATATTTGGTTTGCTTGAGAATGTAATGTCTCCACCCAGTGAAAAATCATAGCATTTAGCTGTTTGACATTTTCGCTTCTGTATTTTCTAGACTCGTTGACAACATACACGGAGGAAGTATTTCTAAATAGCAGAAGGACAGACAACAAATATTCATCACGCGCCTCTGTGGTGTCAGGCTCGGCCTAATGTGCATGTTTTTTCATTCAATCTTCATACCCAGTGTGACGGTTCACCTTCGTTGACGGCTTATCTGAATTTAGAGTTGTCAGGTCTGGAAGAAACTCCTTTTCTCACACCTTGGCAGACAGACAAAAGTCAGCATTCCCCCAGGGAATTGGGAAACTAGTTCACACTTGCCAAAAAGGAGTCATTCTCTTTGCCTGGATCAAAAGGGACAAATGGCTCTTCCATTAAAGTATGTCTGTGGTGCCTATCAACATTTCAAAGTTCATGCCAGCTTGCAGGCTCCCTTAGTCCCTACTCACAAGGACTGGAAGTTTTCACACCCCCAACTCACAGGCCCCCTTTGTCCCAGGTACCTATTCCTTTATAATGCAGAAGTTCCAACCAAACCACCACACCACACTGCCACTTCCCTCTGCTTTCCCAGAGAGATAGCTTGGCATTTTGGAATAAACTTTTCCCTTTTCTGCTTTTCTGAACCCCCTTGCACTCAAGAATCAGCTAGAAAACAACCTCTGGGTGGCAGCATCCGTGGACCAGAGTTCCGGGCTGAATACAAGGGAGGAAGTGAGCTGAGCTCCAGTGTCCGTCACTCCCTGCTTCCTGAGGGTGGGGTGGACAGAATGTGACCAGCGACCTCCTGCTCCTGTGCCTGCGGTATCATGGAGGATTGCGTCCGTCAGAACTGTCAGTCAGAGAAACTTCTCATTCTCTTCTTCAAATTCTTCAAAATCAGGGACTTTGTCATAGCAATGACAAAGAAACAAACACAGTTATACAGTGAAATGGTAGTGAGTCGTGGGGCCATTGCTATGATAAAGATAACCACATTGTTCTAAGGCGGTGGCTCTCAGCCTTCCTAACGTTGTAACCCTCTAATATAGTTCCTCAAACTGTGGGATCCCCCCCAGCCATAAAATTAAGTTTGTTGCTTTTTTATAAATAACTATGATTTTGCTATTGCCGTGAACTGTAATGTAAATATCTGTGTTTTCCAATCGTCTGGCAACCGATGTTCTAAGGCCTTTTGGACTTGTTTCTCGGAGGGATGTAAAAGCAGAATCTAATGGACCATTCTGGTAGAAGTTTGAAAGACCAGAACATTGATAGAAATGCAGACATTGGAGACTTCTTATGCAGTGTCAGAGGGAAGCAAGACTCTATTTAGGAACTGGGTTAGAGGTCACTCATGTTATTACATTATGGGGAAAAAAATCCCAGGACATTGGCTGCTTTCTGCAGTGGAGCTGAATTAAAAAGTCGTGGACTAAGGAGCGTGGTGGCGGAGATGCCAAGACAGATAGCATCCAAGCCACGTAGTGGTTCTTATCCACTGCTCTTATCAAGATATAGTGGCAGCAGCATTGAGAGCAGTAAGTGGAGCAGAAATACTGAAATGAGCAGTTTGCCAAGGAACAGAGTGTGCCTTTAAAGTTGCAGACAAGATAGATGGGCAAACACTGTAACTTAGCACCACTGAGGACGCAGACAGGGTAGATGGGCAAATGCTGTAACTGTTAGCACCATTGAAGATGCGGACAGGGTAGATGGGCAAACGCTGTAACTGTTACAGGGGTTAGCACCATTGAGGATGCAGACAGGGAAGATGGGCAAACGCTGTAACTGTTACAGGGGTTAGCACCATTGAGGAAAAATCCTCAGTGCTTTGCACAGGATCACTAGGAAGGATGCCCGAATATTAAGACCCCTTTCCCTCAAAGGCTCCAAGTTAGAGAGCTTAGATATTTATTTTAAAGGAGGGTGCTTAAAATAGAAAACATCAAAACCAATATTCCACGATGAAAAATAACCGCCTAAGGAAATGCTTCCCTGGAGTCAACCTCAGAGGCACACACAGGCTGCAGCTGTAATCCAAATAGGTCAGGTTACACGTTAAACTAGCAGGAGTACTCGGCAGCATCATTCACGTGGTGCTGGGTTTGCAACCATGAATGATTCAAGAGCTACAGAATCACACAGAGGAGCACTGAGTCTCCAGAAAGCCACCAAAGCTACACAGCATGCAGCAGGGCCTGCTTCTTTCTATAAGTAGGCCCCCATAAGTCATGTATGAAGTCAAGAAGCCTAAGCTGCAACAGAAATGCCAGGATGTTGGAAATACTAAGTCTCTGGTGTAGTAATATGGGCGGCGGCAGGGTTGCGTCCCCAAACACCCCAGCTGCCTGCCCGGCTCCGCTAGCTTATGCCCCAAAATAATTACACAGACACTGTATTCTTTTCATCACTGCTTGGCCCTTAGCTCTGGCCCTTACTGGCTAATTCTGATATCCCAATCAACCCATCTCTAATAATCTGTGAGCACCGGTCTTACCGGGAAAGATTCAGCATGTCTGACCTGGCGGCTTGCTTCATTGCGTGCGCCTGCCTGGGAGAGCGGAGCATGGCCTCTCTTCTGCTCCCGAGAGGAGAGCTGTGGAGTCTGACCTCACTTCCTCTTCCTCCCAGTGTTCTGTTCTGTTTACTCCTCCCACCTATCTTCTAACCAATGAGGGAGGACCACGCAGTTTCTTTTTATTTAACCAATGACCTTCCTCCATCATTTCCCCTTTTTCGGTTTAAACAAAAAAAAAAAAGGCTTTAACTTTAACATAGCAAAATTACATATAACAAAACAGTTATCAAGTAAAAGTTACATCAGAAACATTTATACATATAACAAAATTGACCGTAAATCTCTATCAATAAAGCAAAATCTATACTAATGCAAATTATTCATGTCTATATTATATCCCCCTTTAAATGTCAAAGAACATTTATAAACTATATTTGGGAACATGGGCGCAGTTTTTTCTCTCCAAACTGCTTCCTGCTGAATGGGGGTGTCGTTAATTAGGTCTTTCATGGTATAACCTGTGTGCTAGTTTCATCTCAATTGGCAGTTGAGCAAAGCAATTTTCTGAAGATGTTCACAGCAAACCTTCAAGAGGACGTGGTCCATCATACCAAATCGGAATTGAAGAAATGAACAGGGTCTCATCCTCTGTGAAAACAAAATAAGAAACTCCTTTCCAAAGCATCATATCCTTAGATCCAAACTCCGAAATCACACCCTCATGATATCCGTTCTGGTTCCACTTGTCAGCCCACATAATGAAATGTCTCTCTGTACTTAGCTCCTTCACAGTCAAAAATTTTAAAGAAAACACAATAATACAAAGAATCCAGACTCTGTGAATTTTTCATTTTTACGCGGCTTATTTTTACTCTATCACTTTACTTTATTCTGTCTCTTTAAAGACTTTACCTTTTTTTTTAACCCATTAACTTTATTCTCTATATTCTTTTTCTTCTCTCTCCCAAGCCTACGTACATTCATCCAACAGTGTGACTCATTTAGTGGTCTGAATCTGTCCTATTGTGAATCTACAATTTTTTACTATCCAGGAGCACTTTTGATTTGCGCCTTTAAATCACTAGGCGCTTAAGAATCTAAGCTGTGACATTCCTAGGTTAACTTTTTGCTTTTTGAGCGTATATCTTTGACCTGTGGACCAGGCTGTCTTTGAACTCTCAGAGATCCGCCTGTCTCTGCCTCCCAGGCATTGGGATTAAAGGTGTTTGCTACTACTTGAACTCACAGAGATCTGTTTGTCTCTGCCTTTTAGGCACTGGGATTAAAGGCGTGTGCTACCACACCTTGAAGTCACAGAGGTCTATCTCCCTCTGCCTCCCAAGTGTTGGGATTAAAGGTGTGTACACACAACAACTCTCTTCCTTTTTTTGTTTTTTTGCTTTAAGAACTTCAACTTTCAGCTAGCATATATTTTTAACACACTTTAAACCATTCAGAAATTTTCTCTGTCTTTGAATCTCTCTTTACTGTATATCTCTCTTTTTCTGACCACATGAGTCTTTAATTTGCCAAGCAATCTCAGTAGGACTAAAGCCGTGGCTTTGACGGCTGGATCCTTAGCTTTCCAGCCTCATGGCTGAGGTACTGGCTGTAGCCATGTTTATAGCCACACCTCTATGGCGTTTCAAGGTCCCTGCCAGCCAGCAAGCTACAACAGACAACACTCAAATCCTCTCTCGGTAGCCGGCCCTCCTGCCTCAAACAGTCAGAGTTTGCCCTGGCAGGATGGCCCAGAAAGCCGGCATTTTTAAAACAACACAGGTTTGTTCCTGCTGCTGAGTCAGGAAAATTTCAAAATGGAGGACGTACCATTTTGTGCTAGCTCCATCACCAGGTAGGAGCGGCACTCAGCACTTTAATTCTGAGACTGAGCGTGCAGCACAGAAATTCTTTTTATCCAAGTTACATCCAAATCTGACATGCAGAGCACTGCGCAGTCTGAAAACACGTCCCTGTATGGCGGCAGGAACCCGCCATGCTCTTCCGCCTGCCTAAGCCTGATTCTGCCTTCTGCCCAGGAGCAGGCGGGGAGCTCTGAGTCATCGTCACGGTCTCAGAGCACTCTCCTTCCGATCCCAAGCGGGAACACAAACATAAAGCCAGAGTTTGCACTGGTGGCACAGCCCCAGGAAGCAGCGCTTTAAGATAACGCAGCTTTTTTTCTGCTGCTGTTGCCGAATCAGGAAATCTCTCTACAGCACGCCACCAACAAACAGCAAAAATCTGTGTTAAACTCTCTCTCCCTTATTTTTAAGCCTTCTCAGGTTTTTTTAAGTGGGTTTAGTCCATCACGTGGGGCGCCATTTGTAGTAATATGGGCGGCGGCAGGGTTGCGTCCCCAAACACCCCAGCCACCTGCCCGGCTCGGCTAGCTTATGCCCCGAAATAATTACACAGACACTGTATTCTTTTCATCACTGCTTGGCCCTTAGCTCTGGCCCTTACTGGCTAATTCTGATATCCCAATCAACCCATCTCTAATAATCTGTGAGCACCGGTCTTACCGGGAAAGATTCAGCATGTCTGACCTGGCGGCTTGCTTCATTGCGTGCGCCTGCCTGGGAGAGCGGAGCATGGCCTCTCTTCTGCTCCCGAGAGGAGAGCTGTGGAGTCTGACCTCACTTCCTCTTCCTCCCAGTGTTCTGTTCTGTTTACTCCTCCCACCTATCTTCTAACCAATGAGGGAGGATTAAGCAGTTTCTTTTATTTAACCAATGACCTTCCTCCATCACTCTGGGACATCCGTGAGGGGAAAACCGCAGGTGTGGATTGAAGCAGGCTCAAGAGAAAAACTGAGCACGTTAGAGGAGGCAGTGAGGAGCTACTGTCACCTGGAAGATTGTGGAGCAGGTCTGTGATGCTGGACATGGTGCTAAAGGCTTTGGCATTTGTCCTCCTAAGTTTCGACTTTTTTTGGTCTGATACTTCTAGACAGGAGAGCTTTTAATAAGTAGCAAGAAGAAAGGCCCATAGTGAAAACTACAAGCTTGCCACAAATGTGTGATAGCTAAGAGAGCCTCATTCAACAGCCAGCAACACATTTGCAAGGTTAGAAGTGGCAATGCTAACCAGGCCTACTGGTTAGCATTGGTGAGCGGCAGATAGTTAGGTCCTCAGGTAACATCGCCGGTGGTCAGAAGGAGGCTTCTGTGTCCCCCTATTTGACGTGGTTCTCTCCATGGTTGGGCTAAGAACACACACAGAGCATGTCATTCGCTAATTGGCTCAGCTCCAATATGTTTAGAAAGTTAACCAGTCTCAACAGAAAGTATCTCAGTCTTTGTTCTGTTTCTGCCAGAAGTCATACAGAAAACCCCAGACAAGTAGTTCAGAGATTTCTTCCCCATTTTGGGTTCCCTCCCAACCTTCAGGAGTTTCTATCACTTTTCTTTAGTTTTTTACTTTCACTCAATTTTCCTGAATAACACTTGGCTTTTGCTTTGTCTGCACCCATGTGAACCCTCATCTTTAAGCTTGAGATGATAAATTCAAGAGCTACTCTCTGGGTGACTTTGATAACTGTTGAGTGTCTGATACAATAAGTTCCTGGGTCTTGCCCATCTGGACCAAGAAAGGCCCATTGTTCTTAAATAACTGCCTTATCTCTTCCCTGTGCGCCCTTCCTCCCCCTTGGAATGAGAATGCTTATTCTGTGTGTAGTTCCTTATTAGGAAACAGGAGTCTCAGAAGAGACTTTAGATTTTTGAACAGTACTGGGACCGTTGAGGACTTTTGGGGGATGTTTAGGGCTAGGCTAAGTGCATTTCTTACTATAAGAGAAAAATGAGATTTTAGGGGCTGGGGTTGGATGTTATGACATAAAGTGATGTGTTTGGGGATGGAATTGTGATGGCTTGTCTTCATTATCAAGTCGACTGAATTTAGACTCACATAGGCGATAAACCTCCCAGCAGGTCTGGGCAGACATTTTCTGAATGGTTTAATGGAGGAGAGAAGTTCTACTCTGAATGTGGATTACGTCATCCCATGGGCTTAGGCCCTATGCAGAGGGGAAAGTGAGTAGACCGCCCTCAACCTTCCTGACATCCGGGACAGTATGACCAGCTTCCTTGTGCTTCTGCAGCAGCTCTTAAGAGAGGGTGTTACAGAGTAAATGGGGGAGCTCTGTCTTCTTGCTGACTGTGTAACAGGAGATCCTGTGAGGGTATTTCAGTACTGCAGATCACAGGCTCATCTCAAGGCGACTCAAGCCGGAGGAGTCAGATCGGAAGTCTGAGTGAACCGGTTCACTGTTTCCTCAGTAAAAAGTTTCTTTCCCTGCCCTCTCTTAAGTTACTATGTTTTCCCAATTGAAACATTGCTGTGAGTAGGAAACTTAGGAATCCCATGCTAACAGATGACAGGGCCAAGGGAAGCTCAGAAAAGTTACAGGATTCAGGTTCCCAAGGTTCTACACAATAAGCAAAGGCTACAGTAGGGGAGATGCAAGGGGCAGCCTACAAGTTGTACTGGGGGCTTCAGGAACACAGCTTTTGTGAGTCGTCGCCCATACTGGAGTGAACTTCTTGGTGATTCAGCTGCCTTGCAATCCCCTGTGCTGCTGTAAGAACCCCTTGCTATAAACTTATTATTCCCAGGCTAGACTCGGGTGAAGTTGTTTCGTCCACCTGTCATTGGGGTCCTATCTGGAACAAATCAACAGCTGTTTGCTTTCTCAGAAAAAGTCCCACAGTACTTCCCATAGTTTAACTGACCTAGGTCCTTAAAACTGAACACTCAGCTGAAAAGTGAGCAAACACGGTTTTCATACTCTTGCCACAAAAGGAGGGACAAGTTCTCTAGTTTTGGGTAGAGAAGATGCGTTCATTGTAAACTATCTGCCAATCTTTGTTTCCCGTCTATTCTCTAAAAGGTTTCTTAAGGCAAGGTCTCTTTACGAAGCTCAAACTTGCAATCCTCCTGCCTCAACCTCCTGAGCTCTGGTATCACGAGTGTGTGCTACCGTACCCCATTTGTTTACCAGAGTAAATTAAGTTCTTATCTATAGTGAGGCCAACTCCAGGCTTCGCCCTTGCACAGTTGATCTTCTCACTGGAAATGAGAAACTTTCCCTTCTCTCCTAATTCACGAAGCGCAGGTGTCTGGACCCCAAGTGCCACCAACATTTTCCCTTTCTTTTGCAACCACTGTACTCCCTGAAATAATGTCTCCTGACCTCTGATTCCTTCAATCCAAAATGCCTTCTTAGTACTAAAGACCAGCTTCCCTCTAGTGTTGACCGACTGTGAGCCCTGATCCCTCTTTGAGACCTTCCTGTATGAAACCTCCCCAAACCCAAGCGGACCTAGTATTTTCTGAACTTGATCGAGGAGGGCCATTCTTTTAGAGCACCCCTCCTCTGGTCAGGTCTCTCTTGCTCCTAGTCTATTTTCAAGTACTCTCCGGTGTGTCCTCAGGGAATGTGTCCCCATGGGAGTGTCCTCCTCATAGGGTGTGTCCTCATGGGATAGATTTGTCCTCACGGGAGCCAGTCCCACTTTAGAGGCCCAGTGGAGACTGAAGATGCCTTTGTGAAGTCATTTGGGTTGTATATTTTGAACTCACTGAGAAAAAAAATTAAGAGAATTTTATACACTCTTTGAAATCAAATAAAATCACAAAAAACAGAAAAGAAAGTCATATAGGAGAGGCAAAATAATTTACTGTGAGTTGTTAAGTCTAAAAATCTCCAAGGGCAGTTCTATAATAATTTCTGAAAGGATATGGAACACAGAATTTATTGCAAGATTATACAATCAAAGACACAGTCAATGGCAGTTGACAATGTGATGCTGTTGCTGCTATTGATGGGCCGGGGGAAGCAAACCGGGTCCTTTAAGGTGACTGAGACATTAGCATTGTTTGATGACATCCCGTGTGAGCAGAATTATTCTGTTACTGCTCCCTGTATTAGAAACACACAAGAAGATGTTTTCTTCCATGGAGAAATAGATTCGATATTTCATCTTAAAAAATGATTGCCTGTCCCCTACGGCATAATGGAAGAGTCTTATGCAAACTGCTCACTCCTAGAAACAAAAGTTCTTGAAGGAAGTAGGAAGAGCTTTTGTCTCCTGTTGGCACCAGCCTTCTTTGTCTTCTTTTGTATGTGTTTCGCGGAGAGGCAAAATGACAGTCCTCGGGTAGAAGTTAGAATTATTGCCTAAAATATCTACTCAAACACAGTATTTTATTCCGTTTGCCTCGCTTCAGCCGTGTTTCATCGTTTCCAGGCGTTTGCTGCTTTCTGTTCCTGGTTGCCGTGTGGAAGACATCGTCAGTCTCGTTGACCCTCTACTGAATTACCCTGGTAATAACCATAACCAGGGAAATGCTAGCATTTTCTTTTGCAGGGAGAGGAAGACATAAATATTTGATCTTAGATCAGCGGTGTGTGTAATTGTTGCTATAGAGAAAACCGTTGATTGCTGCCCAAATCTAGTGGTCTATTAAAATTTAATTTCTAGGTCTTCTTTTTCTTGCTCTGAAACACAGCACATTTTATGGTGTACACATCAACTCTTCTGTCTCAGGCCCTGGGAGACATTCCTCTTCATTCCACTGGGCTGAGGGGAAGGAATGCAAGGCACTCAGAGAAATAGGACTTAGGGAATAGAGAAAGATTCCTTCAGTGAATGCTGCTAACCTCGGGAAAGAACAACTAAGGGAAATCATGAATTGTCTTTTCTAGAAATCCATAAAAAATAGGATAAACTCTCATTTGTCTGTATGACAATGGTGGTTAATATTTCCAGTACTTTGCAAATTATAGTTAAGTACTCTATGGGCTAGGGAGATGACTCAGCAGTTAAGAACACTTGCTGCTCTTACAAAGGACCTGGGTTCAATTTCCAGCACCCACATGGCAGCTCACAGCCATTTGTACCTCCAGTTGCAAGGGAATCTGATGCCCTCTTCTGGCCTCCACAAACACTGCGGGCATGTTGTGGATATACACACATGCAGGCAAAACACTCATATGCATACTAAAAAACAAACAAGTCTAGAAAATGAAGCCCCATGAAAAAATTGTATGAATGCCTAAAAAATTGACATGAAAACCATATGTTAGCTCATCTTCATAAAAAGATTTTAAAGGGATGAACAGAGGCTGGAAATTTATAGTTTCATATCAACTAGCTGCATTTAGCTATAAAGGAAAATCTAAAGCAACCAAAGGGTAATGTCTGAGGTTTTCCCTTCTGATGCTCACAGGTATCAATGGAATTTGGCTGCTGGCCAAATCATTGCATCATATCCAGATGAGTGAAGGCCTAAGCCTCTCAACTGTGCTCAAAGCTACTGTGAGAACACCAGTGACTGCTCCACCTTCTACCTCTTCTAGCTTCTCTCCTTCCCTTCTGGCAGGCTGTGGCAGGACCCTTAAAGGACCACAAAGTTTAGTCAGGTACAAATGTACGTGACCCAAGAGAGCTGGCTATGCCAGACTGCCCAAAGGGTATGAACAAACAGGCAAATGGGGATGCAGAACTCCCAGGACCTACGGTTTTCTTGGCATGCATCATGAAACCTCTCTGGGACTTGAGATCTGAGATGCCCAAGTGTGAGTTAGGAAAGGAGTAGTGACCCGAAGTCCAACACTCAGTGTATATACTTTTTTTTGGTCAACTTTGCACAAGCAAGGGTCATCTGGTAAGAGGAGCCTCAACTGAGCATAAATGTCTCTATCAGATTGGCCTGAAGGCGAGTCTGTGTGGCATTTTCTTAATTGATGATTGCCCTAGGAGTGTTCAACATATTGTTGCTGGTGCCTCCCCTGGACAGGTGGTTCTGGGCTGTCGAAGAAAGCAGGCTCAGCAAGCAATGGGAGCAGGAAGCATTTCTCCATGGCCTTTGCATTAGTTCCCGCTCCAGGTTCCTGCCCTGACTTCCATCAGTGATGGACTGAGACATGGAAGGGCAAGCCAAATAAGGTTTTCCCTGTCCCAACTTGCTTTTGGTGATGTTGTTTATCACAGTGATAGAAAGCAAACTGCGACAGAGGGAAAGCTTTCTAGACCCTGACTTCCTCATCTTCCAATGAGAAAAAAAAACAAGCTTTATATGAACTTTAAATGAAGCAGTTTCTGTGAACGTGGGGAAAGAAAATGGCCAGAAAAGACTGCTGATTAAGGACTCGTTACTAGCCTCCTCCCCATGACTGTAATTCTCAGCACTCAAAATATCATCCTATTTTAATGGGTAACCATAACAGTGACAGTCTAATGGTTTCCTTAGGCTGTTTCTGGGAAAGAAAGCTAAGTGCGCAAGCTCGTCTCATCTCTATATTCTGCTCTGACACTGTAACCTTCCAGTGCAGTGCTGTGTGTGATTCTGTGGGCCACAGCAGTAAAGGGAGGGTAGCAACCCTTGGTATTTGCCACAGAGAGCCACTTTGATCCTAGGTCTGCTGTTCACTTTCTTTTTTTTAATTTTTTTTTGGATTTTCAAGACAGGGTTTCTCTGTAGTTTTTGGTGCCTGTCCTGGAACTAGCTCTTGTAGACCAGGCTGGCCTCGAACTCACAGAGATCCGCCTGCCTCTGCCTCCCAAGTGCTGGGATTAAAAGCGTGTGCCACCACTGCCCGGTTGCTGTTCACTTTCTTAGATCTCTATGGTGGGGCTAGTCAGGTAATTGAGCAAGGGACCTTTTGGAGGCCTAAGCCGTCTTTCTGAGATTGGCTTAATTCAATATAATGTGATCATCTCAGTTAATGTGATTACCATCCATTTTCCTGTATGATATAGCTCTGTTCTTTATAGGAAAAAAAAGAAAAGGTAAAAGATAAGAAGGAAGGAAGAAAAAGAAAAAAGAATCCTGCTGTGTTTATATATGACATTTTCCTTACTCCTCCTCTTGTGACTGACACCTAGGTTGCTTCAATAGCTTAACTGTTGAGAGAAGGGTTATGGTAAGGATTGGCATGCAAGCGTGATAGATTGACTTGACTCTGTTGGTTAAATACCCAGGAATGCCTGGGTTATGCGGAAGGACGAGTACAGTAGACAGACGCATGCAGTGAGCGTGTGAGCAGAGGCAGAGGCTCATCACGAACCCTACAGCAGACGCTTCTGTTCTCCAAGTCTGGCCTCTCTCACCCTCTGCTGATGGACTATTCAGATAGCCAGAGACACACAAACAGTTTGCCTCTCAGTCTCTATACCACATGTCCTTCTAAGATACCCAAATCAGGACAGGGCTGTTGTGATTAATCTTGGCTGTCAAATCGACTCTATCTAGAATCATCTAAGAGATAAGGTGCTGGACACAACTCCGAGGCATATTTTTGATTAGATTATTTTGAAGTGAGAAGACCTACTACCCTAAGAATAATGTCACCTTCTGGTGGCAGCCAAGATAAAGGGAATCTGGGAGAAAGCTCTTGAATTTCCTATCTCTCTGGGGAGTTCACTATCTTGTTGTTTTCCTTATTCTGCTGCTGCTGCTGTCACCGTTGCTGAATTCCTGCGCTGCCATCAGGACCCGGTTCTCCAGGCTTCTGGCTTGCAATGGGAACTGAAGACCATAGCTCTTCTGGAATCCTCCAGGCCTTCTTCACCAGGTTGGGATGCTGAGTGATTCTCAGCTACTCCAACCTACAGACAGCTATTTCCAGACTAACCAGACTGGAGTGTGTAAGCCCATATAATAGCCCTCCTTTTTATATATATCCATGCTGTTGGGAAGCCTGACTAATACAAGGGCCAAACTCCTTCTCCAATGGGTAAGCATTTTACTGTGACTTCCTCATTTCTAGCAGCTGCATAAGATGCTCTATAGCATGTGCTGTCCTGGCAGGGAATTTAAAGTCTGGCCAGTGCTGTGAAGTATGGAGCCAAGATTCAGACCCCTGGGGCTCCGGTTTAGGACTGGAAGCCACACACACCACAACTAAGCATGAAGGACACCGACTATGCCATTGCAACATAAGCCTTGAAAGCACAGGTGCCTCCACTCAAAACCTAGGGGACAATCAGACCCAACACATTCCTAAGCTGGGCAAGCCCTCTTCACTGGGAATCCAAGACATAGATTGCAATACAACACTGTTTTTCACTTACAGTACTTTGAATACAATAACCCATTCCATTCTGGTATGAATGCTTTCTGCTAAGAAACATGCAAATAGCCAAGTGAAGGATCTTTTGTATGTGAAAAGTTCTGTGCTTTTGATTTTTGACAACTTGCTTATAGTGGTAAAGATTTGGGATTCATAGACAAAATCTCATGATTTCATACATCTAGATGTATATTCTTTCCTCAGCGGATTGTTCACCTTTCTATTACTGTGGCAAACACCTGAAATAATTATCTTAAAAACAGAAAAGATTTTTTTTTCTCTCTCAAAATAAAGGTTTCAGTGTATGACCTATGTGCCCTCTGCATATCATGATGAGTCTGGATGAAGATCCCATTCACGATCTGAGAGGGAAGTAAAAGAGAGAAAGAAGAGACCAGAGTCCCCAGATCTCTTCCTGGCAGGCACTTGATGTCCTAAATAGTTCCACTTTACCTTACCTCATGTTTGCACACTTCAAGATAGTATCACGCTGGACACAAACGCATAGACTTTGGGGACGTGTTGGACTGTCACTGCTATGACAAAATAGTTTGAGGTTGGAAGGGTACATTTTGGCTCATAATTTCAGTCCATTGGCTTTTGTCCCACTGGTTCTGGACCTAAGGCAAGTCATAACAGCAGCAGAAAAATGCGGCAGAGGGTATGTAGCTTGTAGTTGACAGGTAGCAGAGAAAAAAGGGACCATGAATAACCTTTAAAGGCACACCCTAGGGATATACTTCCCCAAGCTAGGTTTCAGGTCCTAGTGTATTTTATCTCTTGCCAAAACACTACCACCAGCTGGGGACTGAGTATTCAAAACACAGCCTGTGGGAAACACTTCACATTCAAACTCTAATAGGGAATATTTCTGTTCTAAATGGTCCCACCTGTAGTAAGGAGGTTGCTTGTTTGTTTTCAGCCCTGAAATAACCACACAGAAACTGTATTAATTAAATCACTGCTTGGCCTATTAGTTCTAGCTTCTTATTGGCTAGCTCTTACATCTTAAATTAACCCATTTCCATTATTTTATAGTTTACCATCAGGTTTATGGCCTATTGGCAATGTTCCAGCTAGCACCTTGCATCTCTCTCCTATGGCAGCTACATGGCAACTAGCAACTCTGCCTTCTTTCTCCCAGCATTCAGTTTAGTTTTTCTGCTTAGCTCTATTCTGCTAAGCCACTGGCCAAAACAGATTTATTCATTAACCTATAGAAACAACACATAGACAAAAGGACTTCCCACACTACCCACCTATGTCTGAGAAATGTTCAGCTGTAATTTCTGAGTATGCTTTCTTTTTCCTCTGAGAGTCTTTTTATGTATGTGTTGGTTGCTAGACTCTTGGAGTCTCACTAAGCTTTCTTACCTTCCTTTCCTTTGCTGCTTGGAATGACACCAATCCTTATGCTCACTGATCCTTTCTTCCGCCTGCTCCAGTCTGCTGTGAAGTGCCTACAGCGAGTTTTCAGTTTAGTTTCTGTATTCTTCAGCTCTATACCTCTTGGATGTCAGTTCGGTACAGCAAAGCATGTGTACTCATATTTTTTGTGTCTCTGTAAAAATCCTCGCTGTGTTCATACATCATGCAGTGATGTCCTTAAGAAAAGCTGAATTATAAAGAGAATTGATTGAGAAGGCTGACAAGCAAGAATCCTAGAATTCACTGTGTTTCATAAGAACAAAAGGCCTAGAACCTGAAAAGCTAGCCCAATTACTGTTATATATGTATTAGAATTTCCTATATCATGAGTACATATTTGCATCATTTCTACTCCTCCCTGTCCTCTCCAACTTCCTCTTGGATTTATGACCTCTCTTGTCTCTCTCTCTCTCCTCCTCCTCTCTCACACACACTACTGACATAATTTACCACTATACATATATACATGGTTTTGGGGCTGATTGTTGTGAGGTAGAGTCCTAAAGACCATTCAGCATGAACAGAGTCCAAAATGGGAGTTTATTTGAATCTAGTGACTGCCTGGAGTGAAATAACTTGTCCCACAGAAGCCCCAAATGCATTTTCCAGGGAGCCTTTTAAAGGGGAAGTACACAGCATAACTACTTCCTAGTTGGCAGTTGCAGGGGAAGCAAAGCAAGCAAACAGTTTAACAGAATACAAACACATAACAGTTAGCTGAGACCCTAAGTTTCTAGAACAGGATTGGGTACTTTCTCATGGGGAATAAAGAAAGGGAGGGTGTCAGTTTTAGGTTAAATCAAAGATAACTCCATCTGAGACAAGACAGAGGAGTCTTTGCCTCATCATACTGACCACTTGTGGTTGGATAGCCGATCGAGAGACTCAGAGGTTGGAGAAAATTGATTCTTGATTCTCCCCCTTCAGCAGTCATTGACCACTTGAAGGTCAATGACTCTTCATCGAGGAATGATGAACTTCCTCCTCCTCCTCTTTCTCCCGCCTTGTGAAATTTCCCACATCCTAGCTGGCATGGCCATTATGAAGGTCTTGTTTAAGGCAATTATCTTGTTGGTGTTTCGTATGTGTAGCTTCCATGCTGGGTTTAGAAAATACCATCTCATAGTTAGCTAGCATCCTGGTCCTCTTGTCCTTCCAAAATGTTTTCTGAGCCTTAGGCGACGGTGTTGTGCTGTGGATAACTAACTGGAGGCAGGCAAATTTTCTGAAAATTGGGACAACAAGGAAAGCTTTTAAGATAGGGACAACTCTTCCTTCAAAAGTTATTATCTTCCTTGGTTTTCTTCTATCTTTCTTTTTCAAAGGAAAACATTGGATTATACTTGCTGAATGGCTGCTGTGTTAGTTACTTTTACACTCATGAAAGTATTCCTGAGAAAAACAACTCAAAGCAAGGCAGGTTTGGGGTTCAATCCGTGGTCAGTTGATTCCATCTGCTTTAGACTCTGCTGAGGCAGAGCAGCATTCTGGGGGCATGTGGTGGTGTGAAGATGCTCACCCCATGGTGCTCAGAAACCAGGGGCAATCAGGAAGCACATGCCCTTTAGAGACATCCTCAGGAAGCCGTTCCTCCAATCAGATCCCATCTCCACAGATGCAATCCTCCCAAAGCACTGCTGAACTAAGACCCCTTCACTAGACTTTGACTAGATTAAAGCTATCACCATCCAGTCACTTCCTAACCTCTGAGTGTTGCACTGGGGATCAAGGCTTCAACACAAAGTTCTTCTGGGGCCATTTTATTCCTGAACCATGAAGCACTTGGACACAATGGGGAACGAAACTGGATCATGGTCCAGCCGCATGGAGCTCTGAGGAGCTTGTAGATGGTGATAGGAAGGGTGCATGGTTGTCAGTGTAATTTTTTAATTTAGATTCTGACTTGTGAACCAATCAAGAATGACTTAAGTAATACAAGCCTTATCTAAATACATGGGCCCAAATGAATTCGAGTTCGGCTAATTTGAAGCCAAACTACAGTGTTCGGATACATAGCTAAAGCAGCAACACACTTGTACTTGGTGGGTATTGCCTATGGGAATGCTAGCCTACTGTCATTGATCTCAAAGCTATTAACTCTATTATCTCTACAGTAATTCCTACCACCATACGGAATCCTCTGAGAAAATACGAATAATGAGCATGAGCTATTGTTTGTTTGGCCTACAAGACCTGGCCTGGGATCCAAGCCGGCCTTTCATCCTTTATTTATTTATTTACTTATTTATTGATTTTTATAAAACTGTAGCAGTGTTTGTTATTTGTGCCTGGAATTCCTGGTTTGGGTGGGAAGGTAAAGCAGGAAGAAGAGGTGCCAGGAGCAGAGATGAGTGTTCTTCAAATTGGAAACACTGGCATTACAAGGCAGGGACACCGTCCACCAATTAAAGACAATGGAATTAAACCATGATTTGTTCAGCGCCCATCATGCGCTCTATCTTCCAAATGTCATGGACTCATTCTTTTATATTGTTACTATTTTACATCCTGAAATTATCCAAAGCATTGACCGTGTGATTATCAATTTCCTGAAAAGTCATGAAGTCCTTTCAAATTATTCATTTGTTTAAATTGTTATATAGGTTGTTATATTCTTTTATCTATCCTTTTATAGATTACTTGTACTATTACCAAACACATTTAATTCTATTTTTAGCTTGCAGTGTATTGAAAAAACACAGCATATCCCAACATGTGCAGAATTTCACAGCGAACTTTGCTAACAATTGACAAACGTGTCCCAAGGCTTTAAAGTTTGGACTCTTTCCTTCCTCTCCTCTCCCCTCTTTCCTTTCCTTCCTTGCTCATCTTGTGTCATCTGTTTTTTCCCTCTTCCTCCTCCTCTTTTCTTTTCAGTCTCCTCTCCATCCTCCCCACAGCACTCTGCTCTCTTGCTCTTCTTTTCTCTCTCCTTGAGAACAGCTGTGGACGTACAGCAGGTTGTCTGCTTGAAGGCCACAGCCCTAATTTAGCCAAGAACAGATATTTCTTTTCTTTGTGCTTACAGAATACAAGTGCATGAATTTTTAAAATTTCATTTTAATACTGTGGTTCACCACATGACAGTATTGATAATGTTGGGGGCATCAGGTGTCTGCTAAAATACTTGACTGTGTTTTAATACCATATTATTATAGAACACGAATGTCATTACTTATGTTACACTCATTGCAAAGGAAATGGGTAAGAACGTTCTAGAAACAGCTGAGCTTCCAATGCTTACTATGTAGCAAATTGTCAGGTCCAATTTAAGAGATAAAGAGGGTAGGCTGGCACTTGGGAGACAGAGGCAGGAGGATCTCTGTGAGTTTAAGGCTAGCCTGGTCTACATGGTGAATTCCAGGTCAGCCAGGGATACATACATCTATCTCAGAGAGAGGCAGTGGGGGTGGGGGTGAGGGGAATCAAATTTGCCAAGTTGATATGGCAAACCAATAATAACACGATTAGAACCCAAGCATTCTAACTCCAGAGCCAGGTGGGTACCACTAAACAGCGTCCAGGAGTGATTGTTTTAAAAAAATAGTAAATGACCCAGGGGTCATTTATTCTAGTACTCTTTAAGAACCACTAGACAGCTCCTAGGCATACTGATAAAATTAATATTGCAAGGTATTATTATTATACCACAGGAGAGGGGACTTTAGGTGTCAGTCTTCAAATGTTTGCTCTCACAGAACCTGTGGGATGCTATTAAATATCCATCCTCCAGGATTCTTCTGATTGGTTAGCTTTTTCATTTCACTCTGCCCAAGCAATCTGAGTGTTCTGATCTTGGAGACAGCAACATCTTCCAATAAATTAGCAGAATTTCCGGAACTTAGTTGTATGTGTCTTGGCCCAGTGCAGCCGCACTCGGCACACCCCTAACCATCCCCGCGGATGTAAAGAGGAAGTCAAAGCATTAACCTCTCCTCCACCACTCACTCAGAGCTCCCCCTCCCTCATCTGCTGCCTGAGCTTGGAGCAAGCCACTGTACCTTGGAATAGAGTCTGCAAGACTCTAAGTTATTCAAAAGCAAACAAAGTCTTAAAAACAACCTTTTTTTAAAAAAAACAAAAACAAAAACCTCTGAGGTGGTTACAGGGAGCAAATTGGCCTAAGGAGTTCAGATAACCAAGAGACTCGGAGCAGGGCCAAAGCTAACCTTTTGATTCCTGGCTCCGTGCTGCTCCCTGGTGGTGGACTGTCAACCGCTCTGGTACCAAACCGACCTCCAAGACAACAATGTCCTCCCTTTCACTTCTACCCAAGAAGGAATAGAATGTTAAACTGATGGTAGTTGGGTCTTGATCCTGTTTAGTCTGCTTTCCGTCCTAGAGCTTCTAACCATCGTGAATCCGCCTAACTTTACAAACCTTCTAAAGAAAACGTCGGCTACATTACACATACCTACTTGGTATCCGCAAGAGGAAGAAAGGTAGACATTTCTTTATATGCAGCAACACATTATTTATAGGGTACCATAAAAATCTTAGAATTCTACCTTTCTAGATCATCTTGCTTATACCTTTTATTAACTCGCATGCTTTTGAGAAAGCACAAATACTGACAACAAACTCTGCCATGTGAAACTGTTGTTTCTCTTTAGCTGTGGTTCTCAACCTCCCTAACGCTGCGACCCTGGAATCCCTCGTGTTTTGGGGACCCCCAACCATAAAATTAGCTCATTGCTACTTCATAACGACTTTTCTACTATTATGAATTGTAATGTAAGTATCTGATGTGCAGAAGGTCTTAGGTGACCCTGTGAAAGGGTCATTCAACCCCTAAAGAGGTCATGAAAAGAGGTTTTCAGCCCACAGGTTGAGAACCACGGTTTTAAAGCATTTGACAGACATGCACTATACTTGAATACATTCTTCCCGTTTTCCCGTGACATGCTCCTCATGACAATTCAAGGCTCATGTGATGCTGAGGGGGTTGGCTACTCTTGATCTGAAGTTTCAGAAAGGAATGTCCAAAATTTTATATGCATGGGCACATATATACACCTTTCCTACACATGCATAGAATATCGGCCCTTAATTACTATGTAATACTAACTTTTATAGGCATGAAAAGGGGGGGGGGGAATTTGACTAAAGCAACTTCCTTATAATAGACACTTTTATCTGCGTGAGATACATATAAGACCTACAGATGTTGCCTGATGTGCTGGAGATTACCAAACCCATGGGTACCAAAAATATTCTCAATAAACATGTATAGCTCTGATTTGTAAAGCAAGCACAGTAACCAACTAACAGCGACACCTAACAACAAAACAGTCTAATATAAGAATATAATATCACAGCAGTTATGTGGATAAAGCCATGTCTTCTGTAAGCATCTTCCAGCTTGAATCCATCCTTCCTGTAGACCCACCCACAGATAAGGTGGGCTATATCATAATTCAGTCTAAAGGTAAAAGCCACCTTAGAAACCATCTTTCTAAATTCTACAAGCCAAGGAGGCAAGGACAGCAATCTATTCCTTTCATTTGCCATAAGAGGTGAAAGGTTCTGGTCCCTTGTGGCTTTCTGAAATCTGAGCTTAAGTTAATTTTCATGGGGCATTTGAATTCACTCTAGTGAATCGCAGGAGAAAACAGCAGTTCTGGAAAGGCCCACTCTGGATTACAGCCTACAATCTCTGGGTCAACTGTTCCTACAACAGGTGGAGCAGATGGCAATGTTCTCCTGAGCTCACCAGGCTGAGCTTTGCCCCACCCCCAGCTTTTTTATCTTTGTCAAGAGACAAAAAGTAAGAGCTTTGGTGAATGTGTTTTTCTTCTTAGAGGCCAGAGGGCTTTAATTCTGGCTTCCTTTTCCAATGTCGGCTGGAGAGGCTGGTGAATTTTTAGATATTTGTGCTGTCTTCAGGTTAGAGAAGAAAGAATAGAGCCTCTGTGTGGCTAAATCTGGGATCCAGATCCTGTGGGTTTGTCCTCCCTCCCTCCTTCCCTCCCTCCTTCCCTCCCTCCTTCCCTCCCTCCCTCCCTCCCTCCTTCCCTCCCTCCCTCCCTCCCTCCCTCCTTCTCTCTCTCCTTTCTTTTCTCCCCTCCCTCCCTCCTCTCCTCCCTCCCTCCCCCCCTCCCTCCCTCCCTTCCTCCTTCCTTTCTTCCTTCCTTCCCTCTTTCCTTCCTCCCCACTTCTCTTTCATTAACCCATTGAAACCTGATCCCTCTACTTTGGAAGTAAAGATACCTATGAAATGGGAGATAGGACTCTATTCGCCAAATCTACAGTTTGTGCTGAGTGATACTAAAGATAAGTAACGAGAGGACACCAACTCAGCACAGTATGAAAATGTAGTCACTTTCTTTCATATTGTCAAAACCATGAAGGAAGTGTGTTTGGATGCTTACTGAAAGGACAGGTGAACTGTGGGCAGTTGGGGTCCCTGACTATGAATCTAAGCAGTGACTTGAGTTCCTTTAATACCTGAACGGCTTTGATGAGGCCAATGAAGGCCATCATCTGTTTCCCACTTTTATTGCTTGTCAGTTAGAGCTGGGATGCTCCGAGTCTTCGGATAGGCAGAACAATAGCGGCATTCATGACATTTTAGCATAGTTAAAACCTGTCCCTCAAAGGTCAAAGAGCATCTCTCAAAGTGCTTGCGGGAGTAAGAAAATCATCCACCTCAAGTCATTAGATGTCCTTTCTCACCTGAAGGTGAACTCAGTCTGTAAGTACCAGTCTGTCTCCTATGTGGAGCATTAAACGTGAGAGTCCTACTTGGTCTATGTTAGGTCACTCCTGTATCCCAGCCCTCTCCGCCCTTTCCCGAATTTCTGCACTCATAGCATAGTTTCTTATAGCACAAATAATAAAAACACAGAAACAGATATTGGGGTTCATCCTGAGGATCAGAAAAGCAAAGCAGCCAGCCACTAGAGAGCTCTACCTCTATAAAATCTTCAGACTGGAAGAGAGCGAGGTCCTTTCTCATCCCACTCTATCTTCCTCTCTAGTGCTGGGATTAAAGATGTGCACCACCACTGCTGGCCTGCATGGCTGACTAGTGTGGCTGTTTGTGTTCTGATCTTCATATTTAAATACAAATGAAATATCGCTACAATTTCCCACTTCTTATCCATCCTCCCCATCGGGTGAATCTGTCCTTGGACATTTCTAACATTTTACATGACTCTAAAACACATATATTCTGTCCCTCTGTAGATTTTCTCTTAAAGCAACCTCTTCCATCTTACCCGTTCATCCTCATCTTCTTTTCAACTGAAGTCAATTAGAAAATAATTCTGCTCTTTTCCTACTCTCTCCTCTCCCAGACCTTACAAACTGGTCTGCTGAAATTCCTTCTATCACCTTGGTCCTTGCTGGTAAACTGGCAGAAGGGTGTGAGAGTAGACATGGGACCAACAGATGTAGATCTGCCTTCGATCCACCTCTGGCAGCTGTGTGGTCTTAGCGGTGTGTTTCCATTTTCTCAGTGTTGGCTTCCTCCTTGGCAACACAAGTCATTGTGAGGACAAATAATAAGAACACATTTTGAAGTCTGGCCTTCCCTGCTGTATAATACTTGATATTAATTGCTATTAATATGATGCAATTTGATGTTTTGATACCCATATACACGGGAGAGTAATGAGTCAGGCTAATTAGTATTCCCTTACCTCAAATATTTATCATCTCATTGCGGTAAAATTTTTGACTATCTTCTAACCATTTTGAAATCTCCTCTTCTAACCATTTTTGAAAAATACAGTAAATTATTAACTGTAATCACCTTGCTTTGGAATAGAGCTGACCGTGCCCATTGAGTAAATGCCTGTGGTAATCATTGCTATTACTTGCTGTTGCCAACGGCTGCTGTTTTAGTCTATTTGTGTTTCTGTCACAAAATATCTAGCTGAATACATTATGAGCAACAAATGTCATTTTCTCTTGGTTCCCTCTCATCCTTTGACTGTTCCTTCTGCATCTGGTTTCTCCTGGTCTATAGCTAAAATGCTCTGTTTGGTCATTCTGCATGCCTGTGTTACTTAAGATTAGATTTAGCAGTGAGTGATGCTAAAATCTCCCCAAACAATGTTTTAAGCAAGAAAAAGAATGATTCCAGATGTAGACAGATCAATGCTAATATCACAACTGTGCTTCTCAAAGCATGTTAGCTCCTGAAGCTCCTCCTAGTGCGGTCCTTCCTCCTTTGAGCTTCCATCTCTAATGTCATTTGTGGCTTAAGCACAGCCATGATGTCTGCATTCCCACAGGAAGGGAGAAAGGGTGCAGGCGAAAGGGCAAACATGAGCTTCCAGCGGTTTTTGATTGGTTAAGACGTCGTCATATGTCTGCCTTTGTCTTTCTAGGGGAGTGAGACATGCAGCGTTCCTGAGTTAAAAAGGCGAGGGTGCTGCTGTGGAAACAGACCAACTTACAGGCTGCCATGCAATGCCCCAACTCGCCCAGTTATTATCCACTGTAGTGCTTTGAAAATAAATTCCTTCCAAAGGGAGTGGCACCTTTGGCAGGTATGGCCTCGTTGGAGGAAGTATGTCATTGTGGGGGTGGGCTTTGAGGTCTCCTGTGCTCAAGCTACACCCAGTGAGACAGACCACTTCCTGTTGCCTGTGAGTCAAGATGTACGAAAGCTCAGCTCCTCTTCTAGCACCATGTCTGCCTGCCTGCCGCTGTGTTTCCCTTCATGATCAAGGACTAAACTTCTGAACTGTAAGCCAGTCCCAGTTAAATGTTTTCCTTTATAAGAATTTCTGTGGTCATGGTGTCTCTTTACAGCAATAGAAACCCTAACTAAGACATCCATTTTACTACATACAGTGTTTACTCAACTATCTCCAAAAATGTATATTAGCTTTCTAAAGATGGCATAATCTGAATGGCTTAAACACAGATACTTATTGTCTCACATTTTGGTATGATATATATATATTATATATATTTATATTTTTTCATATGCATATGTATGTGCACTTATTATATATCTGTAGGTGTTATTGCATCATAGGCTTGTATATAGAATTCTCCACAGAATAGTCTGATAGATAAATTACATATGAATTTGATCTGGCTCCTTTAGGAATGTAATAACAATATTAGTGTAGATTTGGGGGCCCTGGCACAACTCATGTTTTCAGTTCAGAACTGTGGTCTGTTGTGGTATCACATGGTTGTGTATCTTCTTCGGTACCGTCTGATGTCTTTACTGTCTCAGACGCATCCATACTTACTGGACGTTTCTACCATCATATAATTTATTTTTTAAAAAAGAAGATTTCTTAAATATCTTTGCTATCAGATATCAATGATAAAATATCATTGGAAGCTCACACACTTGTAATAATTTGATGTCCGAATCACTAATTGGAGAAACCTTTTTGAGACTATAAGTTCTCATTGGGTAGGCTCTGAAATACAATCAACAGACTCGGTGATGGTTTCCGGTTCTCTTCCCTTACTGAATTGTATTAGGCAGAAGGGCCTGTTTGTAAGAGGTACCACCTAGAACCTTGCCTGGTTCTAGAGTAAATGAGACATGGACTTGGTGGTGCCAGGCTGGCCTGTGTCGTTTTCTCTGTGCTATGTTATTATCATCCTCACATACCAGAGAACTTTCACGGCACAGAGAACACGGATATTAGCAGCATTTTCTCATAGTCCTCCCCATGCACCTAAATACACACTTTCTCGAGTCTCAGGTTAACAAGAAAACAAACAAAAAGTGTTGCCCAAGGATGTGTTTGCATTGCCCCAACAAGTCAGCACACAGTCAAGTCCATTATGTACAATACTCTTGGCAATCTGGTTTTTCCCAGGTGAGCATTCCTGAGCTGATTTGTGGTGATAACTATACAAGATTTTTTCCCCCATTTTTTAATGTGTATAGGTATTTTGCTTGCATGTATTCATGTTCACCATCTGTGTGCAGTACTCAAGGAGGCCAGAAGAGGGCACTGCATATACTTAGTCAAGAGTTATAGACTGTTATGAGCCACCATTCAGGTACTAGAAATTGAACCCCAGTACTCTGAAAGAGCATCCAGAGTTCTCAACCACTGAGGCATTTTCTTTGGCTCTTTTTAAGTACTTTTAATCAAATGACAATTTATTTTAATTATTTCTTTTATTTTTTTTAAAAAACTATAATTAAATCATTATTTATTTTATAAGCCTGCATCTGAATGGAGGGAGACACATTTCAGGAATAGGTGACACATTGGGACCATACATTTGCTACAAGAGCATACATAATGCCAAGTACTTACACATGCTTGTTAAGAGAATCTATCTAGTCACGATGCAAAACACACTTCAAACTCAGCCTGGTTCATTATAAATTGTTTAGTTCCAGGTTTAAAAACACAGTATTCTGGGTTCATCAGTATGGGCCATTTATGACAGAAAATGTCATTACGTCTGAATATCCCAGCCTGGTTGCTGCTGATGGAAGGAGAGGTCTCAGATACTGTCAAATGCACCCTTAGAGCACTGTGAGCCCCCCACCCTCTGCAGCTGCTCGCAGCTGCCCCGAATTTACAGAGGCAGTTGCTCACACAGCTGTGGTGGCAGAGAAGGACTCAGGCACCGCTCCAGCCCCCCTGCTGTTAGTTAATCCCTAGCAGATGCCTTAGAAGCCTGAAGAGAGATGCCTATTTTATAGTGGAAAGCTTCAGTTCTGACCACTCTCAGCCACTGAGGCAGCTGACTCCGACTTGCGTTCCTGAATCATAGATTTTTGCACATGTGAGAGAGAAAGCCAATTTCATGTTTAGATTTTAGGTGGGATTGCCTGTTCCTTCTCTCGCTCTGGACTCTGCCGTTTTCACGTCACTCTCCCCTCAGCAATATTTCATTTTCAGAATCCCCTTAATGTGAAAAAATAAATTCTGGTATACCATAATTTCTTTTAATGGTTTTGTTTACACTGGGGGACCATGATTCAATTTGTCAAATGTTATTGCTGGAGAGGTAACAAGAAAGAGATGGATTCGTTGGCTGTCACCTCAGACTAGCAGCGCGTTTAGCTGAATCACATTGGCAAGAAGATCAGAAGTAGACAGGGTTTTAGAAAGACAAGAAAATTGTCTACAAAACAACCCACCATTGCAGGACTCTTAAGTGTAATGGCTCTATTGACATCATTTGATATAAAGAGTGTGTAAACATGATTTTGTTCTGCCACAATGAAGAAAATACAAGCGACTCAAGCTGTTTCCTTTTCTTCAGTATTTATGTGTCCGACACTTGCTAGTCATCGTGGTGTAGAAGCAAATGAGACTGACCTTGTCCCTGGTATGATGGTGTTCACTGCTTTGTGCAAGAGACATTCAATAAACATTTCCCCAAGTCAACGAATTGCAATTCTTAAGAACGCTAGGAAGAACATGTACAGAATGAGATGGATGTGCGGGAACCAGTCCTATACTGAATAATTCATGTAGACATTTTTTTCTTAAACACATATGATATTTTTTATACATCATGGTAGGGAATGCTTAAATAATTATTTAAACATTTTAAGTGTTAAGTGCAGACATTGCGCAATGCATTTTTTGTATAACCTAATACATTTTACAGTTTTTGCTTTGTCTTATAGTTTTTCAAGACAGGATTTCACTATTCAGCCTTGGTTGGGCTCACCATGGAGACCAGCCCCCTACTTGAATGAACTTTGGAAAGTACCAGGTTCCACGTCACTGTGAATCTGGATGAATTCATATTCCATTCTGACTGCAGTTCCAGTATCAATCGCAAATATCCCCAAATGGTACTGGGCTATCAACAATACCTAAAATAGTATAAATGTGTACATAAATTGATTGGCGATTGGTTTTAGAACCCACAGAACTCCCAGCTTAATAGGCTTGTCCTGCCTATTTCAATAATCTTTGACTAATGTAGTTTTATATAGTAGATTTGTGGGGCTGGAGAGATGGCTCAGCAGTTAAGGGTCCTTGCTGTTGCAAATTTCCAAATGAAGGAAGCAACCAGTAATCCTACCCAGCTATAATGCCTGTGAACTGCAACAAAGGTCAGCATGGCACGTTAACCCTGAGGGCGCAGCAGGGGCACGAATACCTTGGGGTTAACCAAAAACTTTCTCGTTGGACTTAAGGTCTGTTCAGCAAGAGGGAAATCATGTCTAGTACTGAAAACCTAACCTAATAATCGAGACTAATGACATCATGGCTGTTAGAGGACAACCTAGGACTGCCAATCTACTAAACCAGCATAATCCATAAGCATTCTACCAATCTACTAAACCAGCATAATCCATAAGCATTCTAAAGGTTTATAAACTTAAACCCACAGAACAGTACAGTTCTCATGCCTCATCAAGAGAACGTCTCTCTGCAGCAGACATAGAGCATTACAGAAGACCTCAACTGGTTAAAATGCAGAAAACAAGTAATTGTGAGATGTCCAGCTCTAGTTAATGTATCTACAGCACAACTCCTACACCTAAGGCTCAGGGATCATTGTGGAAGTGGGAAGGAAAAATCATAAGATCAAGGGGAACAGGAAGTTTACCCATATCCATGAACCCTTACCAACATGCCTAATCAAGACCCGAATAAGGATGATACCAATGAGCATGCTAACATAGAAGGGGAAGGCTCAGGAGGCCTTAACTCTAGACAAAGAACTGAAGGTAACTAAGGAATGCTCAGATGGAGAAATCGTCTTTCCCAGGAAAGAGTACATCAACTGGTAATCTAATACTAAATGGTCAGCCCTGGGAAGAGTAACATTATATGGAATGAGCATGAGCATGTCTCTCTCTCTTTCTCTCTCTTACACACACACACACACACACACACACACACACACACACACACTCATATACACATAAGAATAAAGAAAGAAAAAGTAGCTATGAATTTGAGAGAGAGCAAAGGGGGGTGGAGTGAGGACATGGGAAGGGTTAGAGGGAGAAAAAGGAAGAGGGAAATGATCTAATTTTACTATAATCTCAAAAAATAAAAAATAAAAAACACTGTCTGCTCTTCCAGAGGACCTACACGTAACCCCAGCACCCACATGGCAGCTCACCACCAACTGTAACTCCAGCTCCAGGGGGTCTGATGCCCTCTTCTGGCCTCTGCAACCATCAGACATAAAAGTGGTGTACAAACACACATGTAGGCAGAATACCCACTCACATAAAAGAAAAATGAGGATAGAACTTTATGAATCACACTTAAAGTACCATGGACACTTTTAAATGTATTTCACTCAAATTGTAATATATTAAAACGAGTGGACATGTGACCTTCTGAAATGCAAAAGTTTGCATGGTTTTAGAAGGAGGTAAGATACAAAGCCCAAAGAAAGAGCATTCTGGGAAGCGTCACTTTGAGGTAGCATGCCAGATTCCTCCTGGAATCTCGCTCGTTCAGAGCAATTAGGCTGAAAATGTTGAGAAACACTGCGAGTCTATGTATCCTTCAACGTGTTTGTACTGAGTGAGTAACACGTGCTATTTCTGGAGCTCTCCTTATGTCTATGCTTGTGGGTGGGTAAGATAATTGTTTTTCAAAGTGAGATTGCTTTTTAATTTGAAAAGAAGGATTTTTGGTGAACCTTTTGGTTTGCAAAGTTAAGCAAGTCTTAAGCAACTAGTCTGGAGGTAAAAGGGGAGAGTCTCTCTTCAGAGTGTCCACACTGGTGTTCTGTGTGGGTTGGAGGTGGAATGCGCATGGGTCTTTCCTCATAATGTAGGCAGCTGATACTCTCTGTAAGTTGTCAGTTCTTGTAGATTGTGATAGGACGTTGTGGCTTAAGGGGAGGCTGGGCAAAAGCCAGAGTCTCATGTGAATGGACAATGTTTCCAGAAACATAGGACCCATGAGGGGCTATGGAGGAGACTGCTCCCAGAACACCCTGCAAGGGCACTGGGTGATGGGATGAGAAAAGAGAGACTCTGCAGTCCCCAAGGCTCTTCTTTTCTCCACCAGAGTTCTGTTCTCTCAAGTTATCCACTGTCCTTCGGGGAATGCAGTTCTGTGCTGGGATAAAGCATACCTACCGACTCTTATCCACCAGAAGGAATGGGCGAACTTTGGAGAGCAGCAGACTGGAATGAGAAAACAGCCAACAGCACAAGACAGTGAACGCTTCCTGGCTGTTCTCAGAATATCAGCGGCTTCTGGATTCCCAAGGCATAGGCATCTCCACTGGCTTCTTCGGACGTCTGGGATTATGTAAACACAGAAAAGGAAGAAAGGTTGGAACATAGGTTATGGGTCCACAGATGTGTTATAAGTGAGATGCGGCTTATTTCTGATAGAGTGCAAAGAATAAAGAAAAACATAGCAGAGATATCGATGTATTTTCCCTGAGGACGAAGCAGGATTTTCAGGAGGAGTGTGGGAGTGTGTGTGTGCATGCGTACATGCATGCGTGCTATTGGGAACTTGAACATGTTACATAAGCACTCTACAAACAAACTGTCTCTTTAGCCTTCCTCTTCTTTTTGAGACAATGTGTCCTGTGTAGCCCAGGCTGGTCTGGAACTCATGGCAACCTTCCTGTCTTGTCATCCCAAGTGCTGGGATTGGATTTTTTAAAGATGCCTCACAGACGGAACATTATCAAGTAAGCGGACAGGAGGAGTAAAACAAGAAGTGAGCAGGAAGGTTTTGGAAGGATCACAAAATCCTTCAAGGTCAAGGACTTCCTTCTATACCTAGAAGGAATGTTTAAATAGACAAATCTGGCCATCTCACTCATCAACTGGAAGCCTGCCCATGGTTTCCAACTGTTTGTAAAACAAGAGTTCTTAGTGGGCTTTATGGGGCTGCCCAAGCTGGCGATACCCTGTGCATTTCCACTTCTGGCCAGTCTTGGTATTTATGAATTCAGTTCTTAAACTTCAGGTTTGCACCTGGGCCTTCAAATGAAGCTCGTTGTCCGCTGTGCACTCTTCACTCACCTTTCCAAGGTACCTCGTCAGTATCAGATCTATTGCTGGTTCACCAGGATCCCCTTCCGCAGGCCTGGAATGCACGTGTTCTGCAGCACGCTGAGCTTCCTCTACCTGCTGACCTGAGCACCATTCTCTACATTGGAGATACCACAGTGGCAGCAGTGAACACAAACGTTCACTGTCGAGGAGGGAACTCTTTATCTTTTCTTCTCACAACTTAGTCTGGGAATCAGATTGCCAGAAGACAGAGTGGAGAAAGTTCAAGAGGAAAAAAATAAACGCATTTAATGTAGGTTTCACTTGACATAGGAGCCTAAATAAGGAAATGAAGAGCCCAAAGTGACAAAGACTGAATGTGTTTATACTGAGTTGAGCAAAGATGGGTAATGTTGGAGAAATAACCCAATACACGGGGAACTGAAAGAAGATAAACTTGATTTTAACATAGTCTATTTGTTCAGAATTCTGTAGGTCTCAACTCCCTGTCCTTTGTGAGAAAAATGTATCTTTTCTTTGGCTATAGGGAGGGTAGGTAGGTCTCACATGGAAATATGGAGATTTCATCTCTTGTGTTAAAGAAAAAGGAGGAAGTATACCCTATAGAACCTACTATTTTTACAAGATCGTTAACCCCAAATAACCAGTATTTCAGACTGGCATGGTTTAGGCTGGAGCGTTCCAAATGCTATCAGCTCATATTCCTCCCACTTGGAAAGGCGTGGTTGTTGTCGGTATCATCTGTTGACTCAGGTCTGTGGGGGCAGGGAACACGTCTGTCTTGTTAAGCATGTAGCATTGATGGATACCCTTGAGATGATTAGTAAAATAAATGAAGAGCTCCAACGTTCAAAATTCATTGGGGATAGCTAAGTCTATAAGACGGAAGCCTTAAAATGTCTCCACAGATATTTTAGGCATAGCTGACGGTGAAAAACTGTGCATCAAGATTGAAAAGCTGTAACTCTCGCTCAAACCTGTAACTGATATTACATACTGATATGGCTAGTTAGGTGGACAAACTTCAGCCTTTCGGAGCCAAATATTGATTCCAAACACTTAAAAAGAATTTCATGTTGACAGGAGCCGCGTAGATCAAGAGGAAAACCACCACAACTCCAGTGGCTTGTCAGAAGCTGTGGTGAGCCTCCATCAGTTGTGGTTGTAGAAGCAATTTAAAAGCATGCCTACATCTTTGAGGCAGTCTACCCTTGTGGGATTCTCAGAATCGATTTCCTTTGTGAGTGTATCTACTGCCGTGAGAGAATAGAATTCAGTGGGGAGATGGGTTGCCTCTCAAAGCGAGCACCAGTTTTCAACTAGATGCTGTTTCTGAAAGAGAAGCGTGAGTGAACAAGATCTCTTCAACTCCAGAGGGTAAATTTCCCGAGGACACTCACCTTTCAGTCCTCTGGACCAGGGGGATCCTGGCAATAACCAATTGTCCAGAAGTATTATTTCTTTTTTTTTCTGGATAAGAAATACAGTCTCTTGAGTGGAAAATAAGAGTCACTTATTTTGTTTAATTTACTTACCACAGAGATGGCAGAAAGGTTTTTTTTATAGGTTACTTTGATATTTTCAAAACAGCTAGAAAAAGTCAGCCACAATCAAATGAAAACAACTAGATCACATTATTAATACATGTTTATGACTTATCTATGTTCATAAGAGAGTCAATAATAAATGCAACAACAAAGAAACATGATAAAATAAAAAACATAGAGGAAACACTGGAGAAGAAAAGGACATTGAGACGGCGTTAGAGAAGAGGCATAACAATTTAGTACTATCCTCAGCTCTGAGTATCCTATTGGCTCACACCAAGAAGGAAACATGAAGGCAAGAGCGAGGTGGGAGTGAGTTGGAAAGGCCTGCAGGGTGATGGGGAAGGTCAGATCTTGGGGGGAACCTTTGCCACACTCTTGCTTCTGCCTTAGCCCATGAAGCTCTTCCTTCCTTTCTCGGCTTTGCATTTTGGGGGTTATTGCAGGCTATTCTCTTGGAGGAGAGGTCTGTTTAGAGAAGTGCAGCTTGTAGGTTTTGTGTGCTTATCCATGAAGCCTTCTGCTGTAGTAACTTTTGCTTTACTGTGACCACAGTATCTGACCGAATGACTTAGAAAAGGAAGGACTTACTCAGGCTCACGGCTCAGAGGATTCCGTCCACCACAGCCAAGTTCCATTGTTTCTGCATCTTTGCTGAGGCAGAGCATCATGGGGATAGCTGGAGCTCATGACAGAGGCTCCTCATCTCGTGATAGACATGAGGCAGAGAGAGATATGGGCAGGAAGGGGCCAGAGTCAAGATACACCCTGTACCCTACTTCCTCCAGTGAAGTCTCACCTTAAAGTTATTAGGGTTTTCTCTAATAGTGCTACTGACTGAGGATGGAGTGTTCAAACCCCGAGCTCAGGGAACATCTCATATCCAAACTGTAACACCTTCTTTAACCATCCTAACTGGAGATGGGTCCTTTTGCCCTGACCCAGCATTCATGACCTGCTTTCCCTGGTGTGTTTTTCTCAACATCTAACTTACCATATACTGCATATAATTTACAATACTTTCAGGTGTGTATCATGGGTGACGTCAGGGAACAGCATCCTCGAACTGGGTTATGGAGAGGGCAAAGGCATGAGTGGGAGTTACCATTGCACTGCAAGTTGGTGCAGCACCTTGGACAAGGCCCCTGTTGTGGCAATGGCAAATGGTGACCTAGTGACGTGCCTGGCCCTAGTAGTTTCTAGAGTGAAGGGTGTATGTGGGGGGTACAAATCTGGATCTTATAGCCAATCCAAGATGCGGGCCACAATTTAATATGAATGGAGAATAAGCAATTTTTTTTGTAAGACATTGCTATTTGGTAGTCACTTCTTATTACACTATGACTTCTCTTACCCTGATTAATACGGGTAAATTACTATATATCTTAGCATCTGTACTGGTCCACTGAAGAGCTGGAGATGGCAGTGATGGAGATCAAGAGGTCAGAATGCAGACCCCATAAACACCGTAGGATTATAACACAGTGAAGGCTGACGAAGAGAGGCCAGTGCTGTCAAATGTGCGGGGGCGTCAGTAAGAGGCAGTCACTGCCTACCTGGCAACAGGTTAAACCCGAGTGTGGTGGGAGCTGGATTATGCCTATTGCTTCATAAGCTATGTCAGGCTCACACTGGCCACTCAGGTTTCCTGAGCGGTGCCTTGGAAGGTGGTCAATGAGGGAATCTTTACAGCGCTCTGAACCCCAGATATGGAAACTATCGGCGTGTCTGGACAGGAGCTGCCGCTATAGCGCTGGTACTGGCTCTCCGGAACACTCTCTGGACTCCTCGGGAGGCAGAAGCCGCATTAGTAACTGTCAAGTGCAAGACACACAGGCCAGCATTAATGGGTGAGCTCAGTCCTGTCTGGGGAGGATGCGTCTTCTCACCCGCCCATTCTGCAGTCACCTCACCTCGGAGACAAATACATCATAGCCAATGACCTAATGAAATAATGAACTTGGTCTGAGTTTTGACAGCAGAAAATAATAGAGGACCTCACTCAAACTCACAGTGAGAGAAATAAGAGGCTTTTAAAATCACTCTCACACCAGAAGAGAGGATGCCTAGAGGTGGACAAAAAGTTACATCCCCAAGTTGTCAGGTTTCTGAAAGTCCCGACAAATCTATGACACTCCAGAAGCTTAGGAGAAGATCGGGGCGAGGCGGGATTGTTTTTGTATGTTGACTTTGTATTATGCTCAGTGGTCTCTGGCATGAAATTAATTGCTGGATATCAAGCATTTTCCCCCTTCCCTTTTGCATGGTGACACATGTAAGGAGCGGGCTGTACAGCAAGGCGGGTCTGAGTTTGAATCGCAGCCCTAAGACATTGCCAAGGTACTTACTTTCCCTGAGTCAATTTCTTCAACCGTGCCATGGGCAATTACATGAAACAATGCTCTATAGTACTTGGCGCAGCGCCTGGCACAGCTTGGTCTTTGTTCATTTTCTTCTTTAATCTCCTAGGGAGGTGGAGAGATGAGTGGGGATTTGGGCTGCTGGTGCAGCGTGCTTTTGCTTTAATGGACTAGGAAGCGCATCTGATAATCACGACGGAGGGAGAGAGAACACGGGGTGTTTACATGTCCCTTCAGGTCATCTGCTTGCTCTGCTCAGCCCAGTGCTCGGCTCTAAATGTCTACCTTAAATTTCTATATGACCTGTGGCCTCGTGTGGGGCATTTCAATGAAATCTTTTCTTCCTAGGAGCTGATGGTGTTACTCGTTCACATTCAATAAATGCAATAAGCAGTTGAGCCCTGTTCTAGACCAGACACTGGGATGGTTTCCTTGGACCCGTCTCTGTTCTGTACTTTCTCTTCTTTCCATTCAACATCATAAATAGAATGGCTGGTTTGGCTCTCAGTTCTGCCCTTTCTAGAAACCCATTCTTCCAACAGTAACTTCTTTCCTCATTCGTTGTCATCTCATTTCTGCCAGATCTGCCTCTGCTGGGACAGAGAACAAATAACCTGAAAACCTGAAACATGAACTGGAGCCCCCGCACACGGAAGTGCAGCTCCTTTCCGAGGGCTCTGCTACCTCCTAGCAGGGCAGGCGTGCAGAGGGAAAAGAGTCGGAGCTAATTATCAGGATGATGACGATGTATTTAAAGAAGGCTGTAAAAACCTGGGCCCTCTCCCAGTTTCCCATACAGAACAGCTAGTGTAAGCTTGTCCCTTCCATCTTAACGTGGTGACAACTTCTTCCTAAAGGCAATGAGACTGCAGTGCTGGCCTACGGCTAGAATGAAGAGAGAAAAAGCAAACAGAGTTGAGCCCATTTTCCTAGCACAGAAGCCCACTAGAGTTCAGTAGCATTCTGAAACAGGGGCTGCCAGAATCAAATAAAGATGGGACATCTATTCCAGAGGACAGGTGGAAGCTGTGTCCCTCCACCAAACAGAGGAAGTGGAGAATAGGGTCATTTAGGTGCAAATTTAAAAAAAAATCCAGCATTATTTTCTCCTTCCTTCGTTCCTTCCTTCGTTCCTTCGTTCCTTCGTTCCTTCCTTCCTTCCTTCCTTCCTTCCTTCCTTCCTTCCTTCCCTCCCTCCCTCCCTCCCTCCTTCCTTTCTTTCCTCCTTACTTCCTTTCTTTTTTTTCTCTGACATGTGAAAGAAAGAATTGTCATTACTGCCTGAGTGTTTGTGCTATAGACAGCATGTGTAGACAAAGGGAATGTTTTGCTCACCTCTGGGTGAGTCCACACCACAGACAGCCTAAGACATTGACCAGGCAAAGGAAAACAGTCAAGTGTTCCTCTCTTGTGCTGCTCTCTTGGTCATAGCAAAAATTCTGGTGCTATTTTCCATTTTCCTGTGTTAAAAAAAATATAACCTCCCAAGTCCTAAAGTGACAGGTTAGGGGCGAGTTGCTACACTGTGTTTTATGACTTTTCCAGGAAAGACAGGATCTAATATCTACTCTTCCCAGAAGGAGAAGCAGTCACAGACCAAAGTAACGATTCCACCATGGTCTAACTTGAGTGCACCCGTCTGTTTATTGGGATTATTTACAAGAGTATGAACAAGGAGCTACTAAAGGAACTGTGTGTGACTCAAAGACAGCTGTATCATGCAAAAGTCCATTGTAGCCTCGGGGACAGCTAATGAAATCAAATCCAGACGACTCACAGACAGCAGGACAGGTCCCCTCACTTCAGCAATTGTTACTGAGTTCCAAAGCACTGGAGAAGGGCTTTGTGTCCTGGTAAGTTTCAGAAACTCCCTGGGACTTGTCAGTTGTCTATTTCCTGAGCCTTGTCAGCTTTCCTTTTATCCTGAGTCTTCAGGAGACTCGTTTCAGATAGAATCGTTTTAAGCGAGAGGGGAAACTGCTACTCAGCATCTGGGCACCACATAAAGAATAAGGCTGGCGATTGTTTATAAACCCATTAAATAAATGTCACCAGTTATTCAAGGTAAGTCTGGTTCTTCCAGGTCCCCTGCCTCTCCATATAATCAACTTTTCAAATACAATGTTTCTATTTAATAGAACACCCCTGTTGCCACTAGCCGGCTTTATTTAATTTGGACACAAATAACAAATGCAAACATAGTCAAGTACAAACTGTAACAGGCAAATGTTATGTAAACTGGAATGGTGTGCAAATATGGAAATATGCAAAATTTCACAGGGAGGACACAGGAAGGAGCCCCAGGGTTAATCTAGAAGCAGAAGGGCTTATTGCCCGCCGCTTAATATGAGTGAGGAAAAAAAGTCATGTTCTTTCTGATACAATTATTTAGTTGAAGACAAAACACAAATAAGACCAGGGTTAACTGAGAAGTTCATGGTATTAACTTAAGCATGTTTGAGATGAACTAATTCCATCTTTTCAGCTCTCTGTACAACTTTTTAAAATGTGGTAATCAGGATATGTGGAGATTTTCTGAAAATATATCGTTCCATTTGTGCTACCAAAGCAATGCCTTATAAGAAATGTTTATAAACAACAGAAAATTATCCATCGTATTCTGGAGGCTTGGAAAGCTAAATCAAGGAGCTTCTGTGTGTTTGGGGACCCTTCTTCTTGGATAACGTCTTCATATAGGATATCAGATGTCCTCACATGGCGGAAGGAGTAAACATAGCCTTGCCACCTCTCTTACCAGTTCACACATCTCACAACCTGCTAAATATCCCCTCCTCCTAATGCTAGTACAAGAGCCATTACATTGCAACGTGTGATCTGGGGAGGAAGCATGGCCAAACCATCACAAATCATGACTAACATTTCAAATTGGGGAACTCCTGTGACCAAAATGGTTTCATTTGCCTTTCCTCTGGCACTTCAGACCATGATTCTTGGGGACCACCTGCTGTCAGTGAACAAGAGACAACACACATCAAGGTGAGCTTCAGGTTAAAAGATGCTGCGGTGACTGAGTAAATACGCACAGCTTTCAACTACGAAGCTAAAAACACTGGATGGGAAAACATAAGCGTTTGCTCACATCATACACTATTCTTAAGGACTGCCCATTTAACTGGCTGTTTAATATTCTCTGGTATTCTCTGGTGTGGTTGGATCAGCACAATGAGTTGAACAGTAGAGGAAAGGGACTCTCCCACCACACCCCAGAATAAAAGCTTAATTACTGGGGCTTTTATTAACGCCATGAGTCAGATCATTAGGCCCCGAGAAAAGGAATAGTGGTGAACAGGAAAATGTCACTTGGTAAAATGCAAACACAGTTTCATCTGTCCCAGTGTTCCTTAGTCATCTCCTATATAGCACAGAGCTTCATTTTTCCCCTTGAAATTGTATAGGGAAAGGTGGAAAAAATTCTTAACAGTCTTTTATATTTAAGATAAAGATTTAGCAAATTCTCATTTCTTGGTAAAGGAAAAGGACAGCTATTGATCTACTCAGATTTTGTTTATAAGTCAATCTTATTAATATATGCTCTTAGAAAAAAACATTTTATTTTTAAGATTAAAAGCCAGAAACATAGAATTATAAATAGTCCCCATAACCATTTGTTTGTCTCTTTTTAGCTTTTATAATAGCTACCTTCTAGTCCCCATTTTGGTTTGTTTGTGACTTCTCACTTTCATCCATGAGATTCATACATTATAGATTTTTCATCAAAGTTGTTACTTATTTTTACTTACTTAAAAATAGAATAATTTCTTTTTACCTTTACTGCCTTTCTCTCTAGTTTATTCAGGAATTTTGTTTGTCTGATTGACTACTATCTATGTTTTTCATAGATATGGAAATGTCAGCAGGAAGGTGACACAGGAGTTCTGGAGAGTGGTATTTGTAATTTGATTTAAGACCTTAATTTAGTTTTGATCATTGTTCTTTTGAGCATTTTTCATTGATCATTTTGAGCATTGATCATTGTACTTTTCTTATTCTCTGTTACCGGCAGTTAGTGAAAAGGCTTTTCTAAGTTGATTTTAAAGCTTGCTGTTTAGCGTAGTTGAACTGTGGTCAGCGGACACATCTTCTCCGGGTGTGAAAGAAGCTACCCAGTGCTGGTGAAGTCATGGTGGCTGAAGGAGAAAATACAATCACCAGTTCACTAGACCAGCATAACCCCTAACAACAATCTAGAAACACTTGCCCTTATGCCCACAGATGAGTGTCATCTTCAACCCTCACTAAGGAAACTTCTCTTTGCGACAGACGGAAAACGCTACATGAAGCAACAACCAATGAACATACAGACTTACGGAGCCCATCCCCAGGGGATACATGGGTAAAACAGTCCCATATCTAAGGCTCAGGGAACATTGCAAAAGAGGGTGGAAAGATTGCAAGGGTCAGAGGATCAGGGAGTTTGCTGTGAGAGGTGTCTCGCAGCAATGTCACAGTGGCAGAAGCTGTACCCATGACGTCTCACCAACATGACGCCTGAACATGAGTTGAACAAGAAAGACGTCAATAGACATGTGGGGGAAAAGTGGTGGGGGAAGAGCCCCTGAGGCCCCAACCCTACACAAAGGACTACAGAAAACTGAGGAATGTTAGGAATGGAAGAGCTGGCTCTCCCAGAGAGAACACACCAGTGCCAGTCCACCCTGTAGATATACACGCACTTAGCATTATACATACTGAAGGGCTATATTCAATGATGATAACTTTCAGTATTTCAAAGCTTTATTTATTACTCAAAGGTCAATTGTTTGTCTTTATTGTGCACTGGTGCCTTTTATCTTGTTTATTTTTCTTTGACCTGAGTTTACTTTTACATGATTTATTTTGCCCCCTTGCTTTATTTTAACTTACCCTGATCTGGAGAATCTTGACTTGCTATTTAATTTTAACCTTTGCCATTTTGGTGAACTGTATTTCTTAATTATGTTATGTGTTTCTCCATTTATCTACTCACTCATTAGACAAATATTTGCTGAGTGTCTGTGATGTATTAGGCAATTAGAAATAATTTTAAAGGTTAGCATACAAGGTAATGGGTTTCAATGTGTCATTTCCATACAAGATGCCATTATACTTGGTCCTTTTTGTTCCTGCCCTCCCTTCTCTCTCCTGTGCCACCTGCCCACCTCTATCTAGTTCCTTACCGTCTCCCAGATGGTTATCCCCTCTGTTTTCATGTCATGTATTGAGCTGTTTTTTTTTTCCAGGAACTTGACACAAACCTAGACATATTTGGGAAGAATCTCTATTGAGAAAGTGTCAACATCAGATAGACCTGTAGGCACCCTGTAGTGAATTTTCTTCACTGGTGATTGGTGTAGGAGGGCCCAGATGGCCATGGATGGTGCCACCATTGGGAGGGTGGTCCTGGGGTTAGAAGCAGAGTGAACAAACTGCTGAGTATCACCCCTTCATGGCCACTGCTTCAGTTCTTGCCTCCAGGTTCCTGCTCTGACTTTCATCAGTGATGGCGTAGGACCTGGGAGCTGAAATAACCATTTTCCTTCCCAAGATACTTGATCATGCATGGTGCTTATCACAGCAATAGAAACTCTAAGATACGTTATTGTAGTTATTGTATTATCTTTTCTCTCCCCCTTCTCATTAGATCTTTTCCTTCATTCTCGTGATCTCTTTTCCAGTTTTAACACATACCACACTCACACAACCACACCCCCTGCACCTGACTCTCTCTCTCTCTCTCTCTCTCTCTCTCTCTCTCTCTCTCTCTCTCACACACACACACACACACACACACAGAAACAAAGTGAGAGAGGACTCTATTTTCATTTTTTCTTCATGTGGAAAGATGGTTTTCCTAGCATCATTTATAAAGGAGGTTATTTTTCTACAATTATGTTTTGATAGCTTTATTAAAATTAGCTGAATAGAGCTGCGGGAATTTATTTCCGCATCTTCTATCCTATTCCATTTATCTACAAGTCTGCTGTTTTTGTTACTATGGATCTGTAGTATAATTTGAGATCAGATATTATGCTATTTCTAGCCTCTGCCTTCTGCTAAGATTGTTTCGGCTATTCAGGGCTTTTGGGTTTCTGTATAAATTGAAGGGTTTGTTTTCTAGTTCTGTAATAAATGTCATTGACATTTTTGTGGATACTGCATTAACTCTCTCCACTGTTCAAAGTATGTAACTATTCTCACAACATTCATTTTTCCAGTTCACAAACATGGGAGGCCTTTCCAGTTCCTATTGTCTTCAATTTTGTCCCTCCCATTCCTTTTTTGGAAGCTTGTTATTGGAATGCAAAAATTACTAATTTCTACCATATGCAAGTGTCTCTATTTTATGTCAGCTTTGGAGTCCTTTGGATAAATACCCAGAAGTGGTTTAGCTGGGTCAGATCAATTTTGAGTTATTTGAGAAACCTCCATACCAGCTGCCATAGTGACTGGACTAGGTCGCATTGCCCAGCGGTGTGTAAAGATCACCCGTTATCTACTTATGAACATTGCCATT